>NC_139027.1:84692426-85003640 GCF_964662115.1 Mustela nivalis
GAGGCTCTGTCTTTGCAAGAAGGATAAGCACAGGGATCTCAGCACTGTCTTTATGGAGTCCTCCTTCCCCTGAGCAATCCCCCAAAGCTGAGGGGGACCTGGAGCAGGCTGCCCAAAGGCCACTTGTTGGAACCTTGGATTAAACACAGCCCTAGATTCTTTTGAGCATGACATCTTGGGCCCTTTTGCTCAAGCAGGCAGTCTGGAGAGGAGGAAGCGTGGGAGGGTGACCCACAAAGATGGTGTCTTTTCCCCTAGAGTGTGGAGAAGGCTGAATGTCCACCAGGTGAGTGGTTGGAATGCTACCAGGTGAGTGGTGTCAGCCAGGATAGGTTCCTCCCCCACCAGCAGGTGAGGGAGGCCTGGTCTGAAGAAAGTGATAGTTAGCCTCTTCCCTGCCCCACCCCCAGCCATGGCCCCCACCCCTCAGAGGTGAGCCCAGGCCTTCCCCTGTGTGTGAGGGCCCTCTCAGGCTTCTCCGAAACAGAAAAGGTTTTCTTCTCCACTGACTCCTGCCTTCTCTTCTCCTCCTTCACCTTGTTTCTGAAACATGGAAGACCAAAGTCAAACAATGGCCATTCCCCATTGCAGACTGAGCTCCCACTCCACAAAAGCCCTGTCTTAGTCACAGGAGCAGTGAAATGGGCCGTGAGGGGCCCTTCGGGGAGAAAATCCTGGCCTTATCCTCTAGGAGCCTGTTGGGGTCAAAAGATTTAAATAATAGCGCAAGGCACTAAGGCCGAGAGTCCTGTGAGTGGTGACATGGACTTGCCTACAGAGCCCCCCCACTCCCCGGAGCCATTCTGCAGTGAGAATTCAGGGGCGTACATGAGGGCCGCGTGGCCTGCTGGAGGACGCTGGACCAGGAGCCAGAAGACAGACTTCTGTGCTAATAAGGCTGATGAGGCTGGTGGTGTTACGATGGGTAACATAACTCAGCTCAGTGCCTTCCCCTGCGGCTCGCAGGCAGGGCGACTCCCACCACCAATAAGGGACAGGACACTGGTTGGATCTTCTTCTCGCTCTGCCAGAAACCACTGACATCCTGGATCCTCAGCCCCCCAGACCTCAGCTTCCTCATCCATAAAATCATGGCATTATGGTCTCTCGGGCTTTCCAGCTCTAAAACTCCAGGACACTCCCATGAAATATTGTATATGGAAGCTATAAAAAATTATATGTTGGTAAGGCGTTCTTATGTTATTACTACCTCTGGTAATAAAGCTTTTGTTGAGGAAGTGGACCATGAACTTGAGAGAAGGAATAGTAGGGTTTGGATTGTGTACTGAAGTGTGTAAAGGGCAGGAGAGGTCAGTTGAGACAAAGAAGGAGAAAGAAGAAGTGATCAAGCAAAGTCCCTCTACAGGGACAGTACTATAGGGCCATGATGTGAAGGTGGGGCTCATTAATGACACCCTCCTGAGACAGGGGCTCAGGAAGCAGCATCACCTTCTAGAAATGCTTCAGGGGCTCTGGCCGAGGCCACACAGGTCACATTTCCCAGTGGCTAAGCACCATGAGTATAACACCAACCCTTTTCCAAAAAGAAGTCTGAGAAGAGATTGTGACTTTTTGGTTGACTGTTCTTGAAAGCTTTACCCTCACATGGAGCCTTCTTCTGAATATGCCAGAGGCTCCCCTTTCCTGGGGCATTGGAAACCACTTCTCTGATCACTGAGCAGCCATGGCATAAAGGACTACTTGGATGAAAGTCCATTCTTTTTTTTTTTTTTTTTTAAGATTGTATTTATTTATTTGACACACAGAGAGAGAGGTCACAAATAGGCAGAGAGGCAGGCAGAGAGAGAGAGAGAAGCAGGCTCCCCACTGAGCAGAGAGCCCGATGTGGGGCTTGATCTCAGGACCCTGAGACCATGACCTGAGCCGAAGGCAGAAGATTATCCCACTGAACAAGGTGCCCCTGAAAGTCCATTTCTAAGTGCTTGGCATAAAGCACTGAGAATTCCCCAGGCCTCACTGGCACCAAAGAAGTCACGAACTGTGTTGCTAACATTGACTTTGAAGTCGTCACTGCAAGGGGAAGCTGTCTTTGGTGTGGGAGGCACTCACATTTAATTATCATTCACAGACGCCCCTCAGAACTGTTTCTGGGTGCTTCAGCTATTATTCTGCTTGCTTCTAAAATAAAGTCTTGGGATTATTTTGTGTGCGTGTGTGTGGATGGCCCCCAAAGATGCCTGGCTTGTTTTATGAAGTTGGTTCATTGAAAGATAATCACAGAACCTAGCAGAAGAGGAAATGCTGTCTTCCTGAGGAACCGTGAGTATGCTTGTTGTGGAGCCGAGCCCTAGCGATGGAGTCTGGAGGAGTCTGGTGCATTTCCGGGTGGTGACGACCCTCTGTCTGATGCCAAGGAATGCAGGCTTCAGGTGTCAACCCTGGAGACAAAATGGCTTTGCAGTGCTGAGATGTGGGGGTGTTGTCTCCCAGTGCCCCTGTCTGCTCCCCCAAGATTTCTTAGACCCCTTGGTCACCAAGCACCTGAGGGAGAGCTGTTTGAGCTGCTGCTGCATTGTCTTGGGCAAACGCTCGCCCAGGTTCAGCCAACTGGAGAGGCGACAGGGAGGATCTGTTTAGGCCGCTCCTCCCTGACATCATCCCACAGGGCCATGGCAATGGTACCACCAATGTCAGGTGGTGACATGCTTTGAGGTAGCAGAGCAGGCGAGCAGGATTCAAGTCAGCGAGCACACAGGATCAAATGATGAAGGACCCATTTCCAGGGCCTCATGGTTATACCAAGCACTAATGACCGTCCTACTTCTGGGCTATCTCCCAGGGACACGGGCGCACCTTTGATGCCAGTGCCCAGGACCCTCCTTCCCATGGATATCTGTTTCCAAAATTTCCCATGATGTCATCCTCATTCTAAACCAGCGCGTAGAGACACAGCAGCCGTGGTTTATGCTAAAAATGCAAGACGACAGCGAACAAGAGCTCAGAGTCTCAGAATCCCTAGCCTCGCCTCGTCCTACCATTCCTAGCAAAGCAAAGCTGGGGACTAGGAAAGGAGTTCAAGGAGAAAGAAAATGTGGAAAGTCAGCCCACACTGTCCTCGTGACAGTGGACAGGTCTGTCCTCAAGACCTCATTTTTAGAGTAAGGTCTGTTTAAGCTGGGTGCCAGCCCCAAAGAACCCAGGTCCTGTAAGAATGACCACATGGAGAAACTCTTTGTGTGCAGAGACTTGATTGTGGGCTGGCCAAATCTGGTCAGTGCACCATTCACATTTATTTCATGATTTAGGGAATGCAAAAAAAAAAAAAAAAAAAAAAAAGCTGGTGGGTGTGGAGGGTGTCAGAATCCAGGACATGGAAAATCTTTTAAGATACCATGTCATGGGGGTGCCTGGCTCAGTGGGTTGAGCCTCTGCCTTTAGCTCAGGTCATGATCTCAGGGTCCTGCGATCGAGCCCTGCATCGGGCTCTCAACTCAGCAGGTATGCTGTTTCCCCTCTCTCTGCCTGCCTCTCTGCCTACTTATGGTCTCTCTCTGTCAAATTAATGAATAAAATCTTTAAAAAAAACAAAAGTTGCCATGTCATGTACTAGTTTTTGGTTCAGAGTAAGTGACCGACTGCCATTCAGAGGTCAGTACCCTCCCCACTTCCCTCTCTCAACTTTGCCCCACTTCGTGGCCCTGAACATTTCTACCATCTGAAAAATCTGATTATGTTGTCTCCAGTCAGTGAGCGTTAAAGCGAAAGCATATTGCCTGGGAAGAAGGGAAGAAAGGAACCCATCAGCTGTCACCATTGCTTTGGCCCAAGTGAGCATGTCAGGGAGGGAGGTGAGGCTGTGAAGAGGGAAGACAGGGCTGCACAGGGACAGCTGGACTAGAATGAGGGAGGGAGAGAAAGGCCTGAGCGGGAGCCAGCAGTAGGTGGGCGACACCGGGATGGGGTGCTGTTGATGGGGAGAAGGTGCTGAAACCCCCTCACCTGCTTGACGGTTTTGCCTAGAGCCAGCCCTGCATTTAACTTTCCTGGAAATAAACCTGTCAGCAGAGCAGGCGAGGGCTATTTGTATTTGCTGGGGTTTGCAAAAGCCCGCCTGCTTGGGCTAGACCTCTTGGCTTACAGGTCACCTCCCCTCTCAGGTGAAAAATGCCTCAGGCTTAGGTGGGGGCTGCGGGCCTCAGTGGACAGCCCCAGCCTCTGGCTCAAGGTGACAAAGGTCGGTTTCCAACTGAATTCATGCATCTGGAGTCTGGGAGCAATCGAGCACATTCCCAGAGATACAAAGGCCTCTGTCATTTCTACCTTTCGGGACTTGCCCAGACCTCAGTGAGGCAGGTTACTGTTGAGAATTCTGCTAATTCATCCCTTTACATTTTTATTTAATTTTCCCTGAAAGGGGAGGAGAATCCATCCTGTCCGCACCTGAGTAAGGCCAGCTTCCTCTTTCTTCACAGGCATTTTTAGCTTCCCTACCAACATCTGACCAGAGCTCCAGCTCCAGGTCTGGTCACCTTTTAGATAAAGGCCTGCCCTCTTTGAACAAAAAGTTTTAGGAAGGTAAAATAAAACAGAAGCAAAAGAAAGACGCCTCTAGGTGTGAAGCTGTGTACCCCGTCAGGCCAATGCTTGACAGAAGATTCTGAGCTGTGTGGCCTCCCTCAGCCTGGCTAACCTCTCTGGGCTTCGGTTTGCTCATTTAGAAAGCAGAAGATGCACTGCAAGGTTGTTTTAAACTTTGAAATTTTGGATTCTAAGATTTGGGAAACATAGTAGAGCTTCAGATCTGATCCTTTCCAAACAACGATGAGATCCCTCCCCAGCTGGACTGAAGAGACCTCTGGAAACTTCATTATAGAGCCAACCGTCCGTCAGATGACAGCAGATGCATCTTCTTTTACATCAAGTCTTCTAATCAGCCAACATGGAACCCAAGAATCTAGTAGTTACTCTACCATACCAGGGAGAGACCCAGACGGAGTCCCTTCAGACAAGGAAAAGAAGGTAGAGAATAGAAAGAAAAGAAGGAGATTTACTGATCTCTCTAGAGAGTGACTTACAAAAGGGAAAAGGTACATGGGAGAATTTCCTTCTAACTCACCTCTGAAACATACCCGAAGAAATGAATTCTTCCCCAAGAGGCAGAGCGCCAAGAAGTTTTGCCCCCTCTGTCAGGGGATCGGAAAAGTCAGCAAGTAGTGTCATCATAACCAGTGGTTGAGATGTCAAGGAAGCTGCTTCCCACATTCATTTTTCCCATGTCTGATCTCTTCTAGAATGTGCATTCTGGTCTGCAGCACTCACCAATTAATTATGTACAAAATGTCAATAGATAATGCCTGGGATCAATGAGATAAACCTCCTAACATGATAGTAAGGAAATCTGCAATGAATGACATAAATTGCAGGGAATCTTGCCTAATGGGACTGGCAAATATGTCTGCCAAGACTTTGATTGTATAGAGTCTGGATTGGCAATATGTCTTAATGGGTCTTCCCTCCAGGAAGAACCGACTGAGTCAAAGAAGAAAACAACGATTGGTCACATTTGTTTCTATTTGCAACTTTACAGTGTTAACTGGTAGCCCCAGGTATGAATCTAGAATAATTCCACACATAACTGTAATGAAATGGACAGCACTTTTGCCTACTTAGTAATTGGTTCTCCATTTTGTATCATTGCTATGAAGATGGACATCTTGAACCATGGTACCAAAGGCATCTCCTCTCTGAATGCATTCTGATCCTGAGAGCAATTTTTTCGAGATGAATGGCAAGCACAGTTCAAACAGTACGGTTGAAGAGTCAGGGAATAACAACCGTGTGAGGAAACAAGCCAATTCCTTTATTAACACTGTGGGTTCCAAGGCAGTGATTCGAAAACATTTTTAGTCCACAAAATCCTTCTTCAAACACAATCTAACGCAGAAACCCTGAACATTGAATAGAAAAGAGGAGAAGCTCTCGTTGAAGGAACCTTCGGGAGAACAGCCATGGCTGGGGAGAGAGGAAGCTTTACTTGAATTTGGTTTGTTCCCTGGGGCACTTCCGCAAGCCCTGAGATTCTGTGGGGGGTTGGAAAAATCTCTGATCATAGGAGTTTATCGCTTTCTGCCCAAGGCATTTCCAAGGCAGCAAAAAGAATGAAACCAGCCTTGCTTCACTTTTATTAGAAAGCTGAAAACGAACCAGCCTAATTTTTAATTTAATACACAGAAACACAGAAACAAATGGAACACTTTGAAAACCATCTCACCAACTGACTTCAGTTGGAGCCACCAAAAGCTTAAGTTTGAATTTTTCGTAAGTATAACTTGGAGGAAGAGTAAGGATATGATTGTAATGCAAGGATGAGCCAAAGCTGGCTTGTACTGGCTAAGGAAAGCTGTTAAATTTCCAGGAACTTCCCAAGACAATTGTTAAACACTGACATTATTAAAAATTAAACTATGTATCCAGCAATCACACTCCTTGATATATATCCAAGCAAGTTGAGAACCTATGTCCATACCACATGCAGATGTTTATGGACACTCTATTCATACTTGCCAAAACATAGAAGCCACCAGGATGTCCTTCAGTAGGTGAACGGAGAAATAAATGTTGGTACATCCAGACAATGGAATATCATTCAGCAGTAACAAGGAATGAGTTATCAAGCCATGAAGATGCATGGAAGAAACTTCAATGCATCTCACAAGGTGAAAGAAGCCAGTCTGAAAAGACTCCTACTGTAGGAATCCAGCTATCCGATATTCTAGAAAAGGCAAAACTATGGAGGCAAGAAAAAGATCAGTGGCTGCCAGGAGGCAGGGGACAGAGAGGACTAATGGGCCAAATCCAGAGCATTTTTAGGACAGTGGAATTCTTCTTTATGATACTCTAATGATGGATCCATGATGTATTTATTAAAACCGAGAGAATGTACAACCCCAAGAGCAAAACTAATGTAAACTCTGGGTTTTGAGTGATGGTATATTAGTGTAGACTTATCAGTTGTAATGGTGTACCACTCTGGTGGGCGATGACGACCAGGGGACTGCCATGCTTGTGGGGGGCAGAGGGTATACGAGGAATCTCTGTACCTTCCACTCGGTTTTGCTGTAAAGCTAAAAGTGCTCTGAAAAATAAAGCCTATAAAAAATTCAACTATGCACATTGCAGTTAAATGAAGTATACTAAAAGCAGAGGTAATAAACATGAAACTCATCACTTCCTCATTATTACATATTATTATTATTTAGGTTAGTAAGTTTCTTTATAGGCATTGTGCCTGCACAGCAGAATTACAATGCAGTGGTGTGCTGCTGTGGGAGTCTTCCCAACTCTGTGTTAAGTGGCCTCCATTTGGTAGCCTAGAATTAAATCAGCCATGGTGGGAATACTTAAGACAATGGAAATCCTGGTATCTGGGACCTTCCCCCACTCCTCAGGAAAGTTGGCTATTGGACATCTAAACCACTGATGCTACATACAGTTCCTGGGCTCAGATAGTAGGACCAGTAACATATAAATAGCTGAGGATATTGATCAAGGCAGAGTTTTGGGGGAAAGATTATGGACACAGAACTTCATATATGATTAAACTAAGTGATTCACTCTAAAGTCATCCAGGCACTCTTTAAAATGATTCCAAGAGTTCTTTTTTCTGGAAGCCAGGAACTCCAACCTATCTCAAGAATTAAATCACTCAAATTTGAAGAAGAAAAATACGCCTCAGGAATAGCTCTCTTGCCATCAGAATTACGGAGATCTTGTTCTGAGTGATAGAACCTAATTGCCAAACTGTTTACTATAATTAAGTCTATCAGCATGGTTGGCTCCTGATGAAAACAAAGTTTGGTATATTACATCTTTTGCAAAGGGAGTCTCTTATCTCCCTTAAATTATAAATCTACGATTCAATAAGAGTTCTCTTCGTAACATGATTTTTTTCCTTCTCAAAGATATGAAGGACATAGGGGCACCTGGGTGGCTCAGTTGGTTAAGTGTCTGACTCTTGATCTCAGCTCCAGGCTTAAGCTCAGGGTGGTGAGTTCAAGCCCTGAGTTGGGCCCCATGCCAGGCCTGGAACCCACTTAAAAAAACATGAAGGACTTAAAAAAAAAAAAAAAAAAGAATATCACCTATGAGAGAAGCTGGTTTCAGGCCCCATTATTTGACCATAAACACTATTATATCGGGGTTCATCTCATCAAGCTGATTTAAGCATGTCTGAAGAATGTGTCTACCTTCCACCAGCCTTTGTTTCCATCCATAAACTCTGCAACTTTGAAGTAGGGTGCAAGCTGTCATCTCCTCTTCTGAATCTGGGTGATGGTGCTACCATGCCGATCAAAGATGGAGGCACTCTCCCATGAGCTGGAGTCAGCACAGCAGCTTCCCCAGCCCGGGCTTGCCTATAAGTATCACTGAATGGGGTGGGGTGGGGGGAAGGCTTAGAGAAGTACTGGAGTCCAGACCCCATCTCCAGAGATTCTGATTTATTTGGTCTGGGGAGGATCGAGGGCATCATTAAATTGTGAAGTCTCCACATTGATCCTAATATCCATGAAGGATTAAGAACCACTATTTGAACCTCCGTAAAAGTCATTTGATGCAGTTGATGTGAATTTGCTCTTTGTCCATCCGATCCCTGGGGGAGCAAGTCAAATATGCTCATCCTCTATGATGCCATGATTTCTGTATCTTTGGGTTAGTTGATGAAAATTGGAGTGGTTTCACAGGAATGAAATCAAACCAAGTCCCTGTGTTTGTTAGACAGTGTCCAATGTTGGAAGGGCCTGTTCTGTGGCCTCTGAGCAGGGAGGGGGCACCCTCACCCCCTTCTTGGCTGCTCTGGGATTATGCTTCAGTCTAGTTGGTATCCTAGCAGTGTCTTGCGTCTGACCCATTTTCTAAGCCAGAGCTTAGTTTCCTACCAATGCTATGAGACCAATGTCTTTCAAAAAAAAAAAAAATTAAAAAACTTTTCCCCCCTTCGTTTTCTTAAAATAGTCAGAGGCACATTTTGTTCCTTGCAAGAGAAAAGATTCCTAACTGATGCTTTGTCATACCCCTAAAGGAAGCAGAAAAATGTAACTCATTTTTATAAACATTTTTAAGCATGAGAATATGAAAATTCAAGAAGAAAAAAGTTGGAAGCCTTGCCCTACAAAAACTAAATATTATAAGGTATGTACAAAAAGATCAGTGGAATAAAACTGAGAATCTAAAAGCAGACTCAAACATATGGAAACACGGGGGTGTAGCAGAGATAGCATCATACATTGGAGAAAGAATGGACTACTTAATAAAGAGTATTTGGGAAAATTAGTTATCAATGTTGGGAGAACAGATTATTTCTAAATGTATTTAAAACTCCAGATGCAAACGACAAAACTAAAATATTTAGAAGAAAATATAGGAAAATATTTGTATGCCATCAGGGTAGGAAAGGATATTTTAAAGATTTTATTTATTTATTTGTCAGAGAGAGAGAGCGAGCACAGGCAGACAGAATGGCAGGCAGAGGCAGAGGGAGAAGCAGGCTCCCTGCCGAGCAAGGAGCCCAATGTGGGACTCGATCCCAGGACGCTGGGATCATGACCTGAGCTGAAGGCAGCTGCTTAACCCACTGCGCCACCCAGGCGTCCCAGGAAAGGATATTTTAAAGTGAGACCAAACACACCTGATACTGAGTGGGAAGGACTGTTAGACTTGATCACAGTTAGGTGAAAAGTGGGGTGTCTGAGTGGCTCAGCCAGTTAAGCGCCTGCTTTCCAGATCACGATCTCAGGGTCCTGGGATGGAGCCACATGTTGGGAGTCCCTGCTCAGTGGGGAGTCTGCTTCTCCTTCTCCCTCTACCCCTCCCCCCTGCTTGTGCCCTCGCTTGCTCCCTTGCTTGCTCTCTCTCAAACAAATACAATCTTAAAAAAAAAATAGGTGAAAATTTTCCATGACAAAGTATTATAAAGGAAAGGAAAGGACAAGCCACAGTCAGGAAAAGATTTGTAATTCATATAACCAAAAAAGGACCAGGACAATAGTATACATAAACAATTTCTACAAATCAATATCGTATGAACAGACAGAGAGAAAACCAGGCCAAGGATATGAATGGACAAAACACAAAAAAGGACAATTGCATAGTTCACAAATATAATGAAGATGTGATCATTCACTAGTAATCAGGAAAATGTCAATTAAATAGCTATGAGTTATCGTAGAGCCAAGAGGTATTGACAAGGATGTTGAGAAATGGGGACTCTCAAACTGCTGGCAGAAGTAGAAATTGTTTCACCAACTTTACAGAGCAACTTGACAACCACTGATGAAAATGAAGTTGTGTATACAGCCCACCACCCAGCAGGGGCACACTTGTGGTTCTGTCCTAGAGAAATTCACCTATGCAGGATGGAAGATGTGTAAAGTTATTTGTTGTACGTTGTATCGGCAAAAGAAAGGAAAAATCAGAAAGCCAATCAATAGTGAATGGATAAATTGTAGCATATTTATGTGGTGGAATACTAGATATACTATCTGGGAGTGAAAGTTAATAAACTCAAGGAAACGTCCTTCATCATGAATGAATGGTGAAATGTAGTACCGTGTTAACAGGGGAAAAGCAAGTTGCACCACTCAAATCAATACCAATTTTCAAATACTCCTAACAATAGTATCTATAGGAAAAATGCAAAAACACGACCAGGAAGAGCACTCACTAACTTAGGGACCCTGTTTACCTCTCGTGAAGGAAGGAGGGAATGAGACCAGGAGGCCAAAGACAAATTGAAATACACCTGAAATTTCTGCTCCAGTCTGGGGGGTGGTAGAGTGATAGGATTTTCTCCACTAGTTTGTCATATTTTAAATATTTTTGTTAATAGAAACCCAACGTTGCTTTTCCCACCTTTTAACTAAGATACTGTTTTCAAATTTCTTCTGCCCAAAACCGGTAAATAAATATTTGCATCACCTGCCCCAAGGATCTTCACCCTATGTTATTTCTTGCTTCAGGGATGAGGTCCCAGACCACAGGCCCTGGTAATCTCTGGTCAGGCTGGCGTGAAGGCGGAATGCCTTCATGCAATTACTAGCCGCTCTCCTCTTCTCTCGGGGTACTGACCACCCAGTGTGCGCACGTGTGCGTGCGTGTGTCACTGGAAGCCTGTTGCTCCCTCGTTGTCCGCTTGTGTTTGTTCTGCCCTCGTATCTCTCACTGCCACCCACTCACAGCCTGACACGTTGCCCGCTCACGGGTGTGCAGTTTGTTTGTACCTACTCTTCTCTTAGTCTGCAGTTGACCTTCCGGCATTTGGAGCCCATCCCTCCCGCCGTCTTGCTCCCCCAGCCACAACTTTATGAGCGCTGGCGGTTTTACTGAACACGTCGCTGAGGAGGCCATGCCTATCAGGGTGGAGAATGGTTGTCTGTGTAACTGCTTCTCCATCCCCAGCCTCCCCGACCACAGCTCAGTGACCCTCTACGGAGACTATACGTCCATCGTGTGTGTGTTTCTCAGAGTTCTGAGATACAGTCGGCTCCTGTGTTTAAATCCCTGCCATTTATCTATCCATCCACCTACATATCTATCCATTTCAGTGTCACACTACAGTAGCAATCAAAAAACAATTGTTTTTGAGAAGAGACAGGTAGAAGAAATAGTTTTATTTAGAGGATAATAAAGATCACACATTTGGTGCATATATTTCCAGATTTGGGACTACTTTTTTTTCCCCCTCAACAAAAATTGTTGTTACTTCTGTGTAGGGCACCTTCAAACCAGCCTTTTTCCTGAATAATTTATTCCAGATGTCTTTCTAGGGTCCATGACTTTGAGCTGCCATATTCCCAGAAGCACTTACAAGCTGGAATAGGCAGGTATGCTCCAAAGACAGCACCTAGCATTCCTTGTCACCTGTGGGCCTCCTAGGCACCCCTCTCTCAGTATTTCTGCCTGGTCTGGGGCAGCAGCAGTCTGCAAGTGGTGTGAACAGGGTTCAGACCTACGGACTGGGGCAACTGTGTAAATGGGCTCAAGGCTTTTGGTCTGGCTGAGGCAGGGCTAGGAGTGGAGAAGCAGATCGGAAAGCTGTCACCTCACCATCACACTCTAGCAAGGGATGCTGAGGAATCTAACCCAAAGCTGATCTCCCACTAGCTTGCATAAGAAATTAAATACTTAGGGGCGCCTGGGTGGCTCAGTGGGTTAAAGCCTCTGCCTTCAGCTCAGGTCATGATCCCAGAGTCTTGTGATCAAGCCCCACATCGGACTCTCTGCTCAGTGGGGAGCCTGCTTCCCCCCATTTCTCTGCCTGCCTTTCTGCCTACTTGTGATCTCTGTTTGTCAAATAAATAAATAAAATCTTTTAAAAAAAAGATATTAAATATTTAGACACGCGCTAGGTGAGCCTCCATCTTTTCCTAGACTGGCAGATATTAAGGGCAGACCGGCACCGTTGTGTATATAATCTTTGTGCAACTGGTTCTCTGGTAATACTTGCAAATTGAGTACGAATTCATGGGTTTCTAGAGTCAACATTCAGATTCACGTGTTGAAGAACCACACTGTGTTTTGGAATACCTGTATTGAAATCACACCTTCCAATTTACGTCAAGTTTTCAAATATACCTGTGGTTTCCCCCGAAGGACATTTGCTTTTCTTCCCTTT
The DNA here is from genome assembly GCF_964662115.1 of Mustela nivalis. NCBI lineage: Eukaryota > Metazoa > Chordata > Mammalia > Carnivora > Mustelidae > Mustela > Mustela nivalis. The sequence continues at coordinate 84,705,058 of NC_139027.1, forward strand.
ACACGGAAGCTGGTTTTGAGGTTCAGAAAGGTCTGATGGCCTGCCCACACCTCACTTAGCCAGGTCTGCTTGCCCGTCCTCCAGCGTCCTTCTTCACTCTCTCCTGCTGCCTTATTTCTTTCTTTATCCCGAGCCATCCCCATGCTGGTCTTTCTGGGACTGAATATGCTGAGATGGCCTGCTTGGGAACCACTTCGCCATTTCCAATAACATCCTTAGGGGCCTTCTTGCCTCCTCCAGTTGTGTGACTTGTGCAAATGGCTCTACTTTTGAACACGAGTTCCTTCAGCATGTTGAGCCAGGGAAGCCACTTCCCCCCAGATCCATTTCCATGGGCTTTGTGCTCTCGCCGAACAACGTCTTATGAGGTGGTCAGAAGCTGATAGATGGTTCTTCTCAAAATCAGTGGCAAGATGTGGACACCAAAACACCAGGAACTTCCCAGGTCCCAACAGCCATATTAAAATATTAAGAGAATGTAGATTTACTGGATGCCCAAAGCCCTTTTGCTTCATTCCAGGTTGTTGAGAGCAGCATCAGGGCGAGACCCTTCTCATGGGTGGCAGGGGAAGACCGGGGCTCTGCCTTGACCCTCTTCTTTCTAGCTCACCACCTCCTCTCTCCTGAAAGTTTCCTTCCCTTCTTTACACCCGGGCCTCTCTTTTTCCTCTGTTACTCAAGATTGGTTTTCCTCTTTTCATCTTTTCATCGGATCAGCCAGTCCTGCATCTTTGTGCAACTACACTGCTGAAAGGGCCTGTGTAGTCCTTCTACACTACATCAAACGATGGTGAGGGAGCAGTAGCGGCTGCTGGCTTCTGTGCAGGGGCTGGCTCTCTGAGCTCCGAGCTTCCGGCTGCCACATGAGACCTGGGAGAACCCTGCCTATAGGAGCCACTCTCTACTTCTCTTTCTCCAAAGAACGCTGGGACTCGGCAGATGATGCTCTTAACTCAGGAATCTATTTTCCCTGCCAAAGTTTTGAGCAAGCTTAGTCCCCTTAACAGCTCCCTCTGAGCCCTCACCAGTGGTCTCACTTTTGGTCTCCACGTAAAAGGAACATACACCTGGGCTTCTCTTTGAAATCCGGAGACCCAGCCCTGCCTCCAGACAGGGAGCGTGGGAATGACCTGGCCTGGCGGCTGACAGTTTTGCAAGGCTTTCTCAAGATAATCGGGAGCCCTCTGGGGTGGGGCAGGGGGTTAACCACCGGCCCCTCTGAACTGGGGTGCACAGTCTTCCAGCCCCCCTACCGATCCCTCCTACCTCGGTTGCCCAGTCTCCTGGCCCCCTGAGAGGAGTACCAGGCCCTCTGTCCTGGCATGCGCAGTCTCCCAGCCCAAGCTGCCCCAGGAGGAGGATGGGCTGGCCCTGTCATCACTCTCCCCTATCCCCTTTTCTGTCCCTGTCTCCCCACAGCTGACTCTTCTCAAGCAACTGCCTCTTCAGTACTGGTGACTGTCACTGCAATCCCCCCCCTCCCCACCACCAAAAGCAGGCCTGAAAAGAGGATGTTGGAAACATGCAAAGGCTGAAGTTTGGGAGAAGAGAGGGCTGGGCAGGAGCCAAATTCTGAGTGGACACTGTTTGGCTGACTTACTTGACCTTTGATCCAAGCCCCTGGGAAAGCTCATTTCATTTTATTTATGGCTTCGTGCATGCTTCCTATTTATGTTAACTTTCTGACAGAAGAGGGCTTTTATCTGCCCAGATCCCGAACCTGGAGGAGTCTCTCCCCTCTGTGTGACCAGCGGCCACTCTTCCAGGCCTGTCTGTCCTCCTGCGTCCTCAACATCTCAGCCGGGCTTCCAGGTCTTTTGACTCAGTCTTTTAGATTTGAGAGATGCTGTGACCTTTGATGCTCGAAACCTCCTGCAATGTGATTGTGGGAAATTTGGAATCGAAGCCATTTTCGTCATTGTTCATGGGGAGCAGTGCCGAGCTCCTCCTCTGTGATGAATGTCTGCTGGCTACGCAAAGGGAGGAAAATAGCGGATGTGGGAGGCAGGCTTGGTGGCTTTCCAGAACACAGCGCCTCCCCGCATCAGGGTAGGCTCACCGCGCACTAACTCACCACGGTAAGATTTCTGAAGGACAAGTTTCTTATTCTCACCAGCATGAAAGGGAGGGAGGAGCGAGGGATGTCAGGGGACCAATGTGAAATTCAGGGTCTACTGTGACAGATACTGGTGTCCCCCTGCCCCCATCCATATTCGAAGAGAGACGGTTCCCCTGAAATCTTTCATGAGCCCAAAAGGTATAAAGCAAAGAAGCAATTATATGAATTTATATGGAAACTTTTTCCCAGCCCCCAAATATCGCCTCTCTTAGGCTTTTCTGATACCTCAGGACATATCTTGCTGTGGGAGGCAGAAAATAAGTGGAAATGAAGCCCAGGTGCCCACAGACATGGTCCAGAGCCCTGGCCTCTGGCATGAAGTGAGATGCTGAGCACGGCTCCCCGAGAAGGAGCTCGGGGTATGCTGTCTGTGGAACAGCTTGCTGCAAAACCCACGCTCCACGCTATTGTCACTTTTCATCTTTTTCTTAGAAGCAAAAATCCTCTTCGGAGTTCCTTTGGTTCATGAAAACAGGGACGGATGTAGTAGGTCTTTTGTAAGCCAAAGTGGTATAACGCAAACTTGGGGAAAGCAGGGGAGCCCAGTAATGGCAAAAAGATATGAGACTCATATGGGAAGAGAAGGGCTTCAGTCTGAAAGCAAATGACCTTGGCCTCACCTCTGCTATAGCTACATGGAAAGAAGGGAGACTGGAGAGCCCCTGAGTTACCCAGAGAAGCACTGGGACTGTCTGGCACGCAGCCTGTTTGCGTCGGATAGCACAGAACACAGAAGTGAACTCATGACACTGTCCTCAGACTAAAAGGCCCCAAATACCAAACCAGAGGTTTCCATTTTCAATCTGCAAGGGGATAATGAAGCTTTTAGGAATAGGCATTTAGGAATGCAGGCCTTCGCCAAAGCGCTGAAGGCAGTCCCGGAGACGGAAAATTCTGGAAGCCTTTGTTGCAGTCAGCGGGAGAAGTTGTTCCACAGACAAAACACAGCTCTTCTAGGTCAAGCCTGTCTCTTCACTGGCCAAACATTGGATGGATGGCTTTTTATTATTTGCAGAGAGCATTTGGCTGATTCTGTTATTTGCCTGCCTTACGTTCATGGTGCACAGGGCCCAGGCTGTTGGCTCATCACCAAGTATTCTTTTCCTCTTCCTGTCTGTGAAGGGGGCCCTCCCATAGGGAAGCTGACACCAGGTAAGAAGGAATCTGCCCAGTCATGCCTCACCTGGAATATGAAGTCAGAAATGAGGCACAAACTCTCTGAGCAAAGCGGACACTGGATTGGTGACTTTGTGCGGTCCCCTGGTCCTGTTTGTGCCCTGGTCCTTCCCAGCCCTCTGTTGTCTGTTCCTCCTTCTGTGCTTGTGGGCAGCAGTGTGGAAGTGCTGACCCTCTGCGACCACCCCTCGGACACATCTGAAGCATCGTATCTAAATCAACCCGTCAAACTTCGTGCATTCTATCGCCTGTGTTTCCCAAGAAGGGGATCAGAGATCAAGAGAAATATGGAAATTTGAAGTCAAGGGAAACAATATAGATACAAGAAAAAGTTGTTTTTTTTTTTTTTTTAAGTATTTATTTATTTATTTGAGAGAGAAACAGTGAGAGATAGCTTGAGAGGGGAGAAGGTCAAAAAGAAAAGCAGACTCCTTGTGGATCTGGGAGCCCGATGTAGGACTCGATCCTGGGACTCCAGGATAAGGACCTGAGCCAAAGGCAGTCACTTAACCACCTGAGCCACCCAGGCACCCAAGAAAAATATTTGCAGAGATGACAGCAAAGAGATGCAAGAAAATGATGGAAATCTAGTGACTGGGTCAAAGAAAGCTACAGAGAAACAGGAAGATAATGTGATCAAAACAATTACAGAAAAATCTTATTACTGTAGCCAGGGGGGTGATGCATGAGAGAGAGATTAAAAATAATTGCATAGGTTGACACTTTGTGAACTATCAAGGATTCAAACTTTAAGGATTCAAACATTTTAAAAATATCTCTTTGTTGTTGGAAATGACCCAGAGTTGTCAAAATGTTTCCAAACCCCACCCATGAAGGGCATACCCAAATTTCTAACCCAGGTGACATTTGTGAAACATGGCATGTGAAAATAGTCCTTTTAAGAGGAGATTGAATGCCTATCATGTTTCACGTATGGAATTTCTGTGTGTTTTGGCAATCACGTGATCCTGAATCCCTCAGAATGTGCAGGGGTTCAGAACTAAAGCTAATACAGCATTCAGAGTTCTAAATAAACATAGAACTTTGTAAAGCAATATTGGGATGGTTATTTTTCAGTGTCTAAGTTTATCTACCATTCTTGAGGATAGAGGCCTCTGCCTGCCAGGGCTTGTCTACCCTGAGTCCTGCATGGGCCCACTCGCAGACCCAAGAGCACGGGAGAGGGAGAAACTCCATCACGCCCTTAAAATGCCGCCCAAAATGGTGGCATTTGTACAAATGCTTTCGTATTTCAAATCCGAGACCAGAGCGTCCCATACGAATACAATTCCACATCAGGCTTTTAAAATCTGAAATGTTGCTGCCTTGTCTTTGTTGTTTTGCTTGTTAAGCAATTGTGTGTTAGGGAAGTAGAAGTAGAAATCACAAGTGGACAGTTTTTTTCAAAGCTATACATGGGACATTCAAGAGCTGTGCAGAAACCACATGATCCTGGTTACGCAGGATTATTTTGGGGAAACAATTATTCTTAAACCGGTCAAATTCTCTTAATTCCAGAAACCACACCCCTGCTGCCGCTGCTGCCATAGGGCATCTATGGAAAGTAGTGGAGGGAGGTGAGCTTATGGAGATAGAAGCCATCCTGTGTAAATCTCACTAAGATTTCCCACATGTTGGACTCTGGACTCATGGGCTTCCCACCTTCCCGATAGCTGCATCTCCCCCCACCAAGATTGTTCAATTTCCAACTTAGAAAAAAATGGGATGTAACTTGGAACCCTAGATCTTTAGCCAATATGCTTACAGATGCTGAGCCCTTGAGATGCTGCCTGGTTGGAAGCAAATTCCAGGAGCTAATGACAGTCATCAAGGATGAGGCAATGCAACTATATCAAGGAGGCTTTTGGTTAGGAAACCACAGCCATGAATCATATAAAATCAGGGTTTATAGTTTTCAATACTATTTGCAAATATCTAAACTTGAAGTTTATACACCCCAGCAATGAGCAAGGCCATCCTAGAGCAAATGTGCAAGATGTCTAAGTTGACCTTTCCAGGACATTGCCCTCGGGACATGGGCAGGAAGCCTGGGCTCTGCTTTTTATGACCAAGGTCTACATTCTGAAGACTGGCACAATGCCTGGCCCAAAGCTGGAGTTCAGTAATTGTTCAAACAACTATACTGGGGAACTTCCTAGCGGCCTAACGTGCTCACTGTTCATTCTGTGCATCACTACCATTGTCAGTCTCCTACGTGCGTATGAGAAAAATACAGACTTCTCGGGCTGGCCTTGAAAACCCCTCCTTCAGGCCAAGTTACAATCTCTCTGATACATGCTTTCATGAATTCCTCAAGTATTTTCTGAGTGTCTTCTGCACACCTGCAGTAACACTTTGATGAATAAACACCTGCTCGCAAGGAGCCTACGATAGACCGTGAAACTTTCCATCACAACCTGGTGTGAAATGTTCATGCATGAAGGGAGGAAGGACGGAGGGGGCAGGTGGGCCTGGCACCCTTTCACCTACTTATGATCACAGGATCTAACCCTGTTGCCAGTGGTTGATTTTTAAAATGCAGTGATAAACATACAGGCATGCTCTGTATTTATTATTCTTTACCTCATGTTGTGTCTTAAGTACCCACTATATATATATATATATATATATATATACACATTTTTTTTTTTTTTTTGTAAAGGCATTGTTTTTCCCTTCTTAGCATTCTCAGCTCTGTGTCTTGTGCTTGCTCCTGTCTCTTTTCTCTGCCGGCAGAGCACTTCTTCTCCCAGCCTTCTCAGCCGCTGCTGGGTGGTACTGTGCACTTTCTGCTTATGCCATGTCTACTTTGGACCCACAAACACTCCTTCATGAAATGAAGAAAAACAATAGCTCAAGTGTCTTCTACTCCCTTCTGACCTTGTCTAGAAAGACTGTTTGATGGCCTGGCTCTTTGTTTCTTAAAAGGAACCTGTGTCCCATGAATCATTGAATAAAGCCAATAAGATATTTGTGGGGCGGGGGGAAGGACCATGCCCTTCAACATTTTATAGCACAAAAGTGCAGGAGCACTTTTAAGACAACAGATGGCTTCCCATCTCCCTGATGGGGGCGGGGTGGGGGGCGCAGGGCATGGGGAGTCAGGCTTGTCTAGACTAAAAACTGCCTTGTGGTGTGTCTGGTTTGGGTCCGCTGTTTGTTTGGGGGTGTGAGGAGGAGAGTGGTTCATCCGCCTTCACCTGGCACTCCTTCCTTGTCGTGACGCCTGTCTGGATCATTTGCATCTTCGTACCTTCCCTGAGGTGCCGCCACGCACCCACACAGACGGCCTCGCCAACCATCACAGGGAAATGTTGTGCTAGAGGTGGGGGTGAGACTCTGGGGCGTCCTCCCCTGTCTCCAGCAATTTCTTGTGCTTTTCAGCTTCAGTGTCCTATCAGCCTGATATTTTCCAGGCCAGTCTACAACTTGGGTAAAGGTTTTGGGTCTTTCCCCGCTCTTAACAGCTCTAAGCTGAGCAGACACCAAGATGCCATTTAGATTGCTTTTCTTTTAAGACGTGTCTTAATCTGCTCAGGCTGCCGTAACAAAATACCACAAAGTGGGTGGCTTAAACAACAGAAATTTGTTTTTCACAGATCTGGAGGCTGAGAAGTCCCACATCAAGGTGCCAGCAGACTTTGTTCCTGGTGAAAACTCTCTTCCTGCTTTGCAGATGACTGTTTGCTGTGTCCTCAAATGGCAGAGAGAGACACAGCAGGCTCTCTGGTGTCTTCTTAGAAGGGCACTAATCCCATCACAGGGGCCCACCCTCAGGACCACATCCAACACTAATTGCCTCCCAAAGGCTCCATCTCCAAATATCATCACACTGGGAATTAGGGCTTCAACACAGAAAATTTCTGGAGACCCAGCTCAATCCATAGGAAGGCTCACACCACTTGGAGCTTTACTATTTCAGGTCGCAGGTGTTCACTTGTAAAGTCAATCACAGCAGACACATGGCAATGATTTATTTTTCTCTCCATAGCTGTGGCCTCTTGGAGGAAGGAGCTGGGTCTTTCCTTGCCAGGGCAGCTGCTCTATAAGGGGATTACTGAGGTAGCACAAGCAGTTCCAGAATTAGTGTCGGCCTTTGCTCCTGCTCCCTGATAACCCCTGCTGTGTAGATGCCTTCATGTTGGAACAGTGCTGTAGAAAGTCATTTCAGCCACAGGAACTTCTGTTCAAATGAAACATAGTGTACATAAACCAGATGAACTGCTTTCTTAATGCAGGATGCAAATATAGTTGCAACTGTTTTTTTCTAAGTAATTGCTCAAGCCTTCACCTCACCTGGTCCACAAAAAAAATTCAGTATATTTCTCATAAAACTTCTCTTCCAAAAGAAAATGTACACACACACACACACACACACACACACACACACCAATATAGTATCCAGGAACCCTGGGGTATCCACCCAATTGGTGGCCTGACAACTTGCTAGCCCCCAGTGTGTGGTCATTGCACATGGGTCTTGAAGAGTACAGCAGACTTACCCACTGTTGCCAGGAGCCTTCCCAAAGACAGAGTTCTTCACTGATCAACCAGGATTTCAGAATAAGACAATCCCCTCAGCCAAGGACACCCTCCTGGCTGGGCTTCTGCAGTCACTGTCTGTCAGGACAGTCCCCAAACACAGCTGGCCCCCATGCCTGGTGCTGGAACAGCTTACAAGGCCTTAGTACTAATGTTCTTTCCCTACCTGGGGCTCCACCCCAAAGGTTCAGGCAGTTTTTCCTTTTAAGCCTACAAAACATGAGAAGTACCTGCCCTGACCTCTTTCCCTAAACCAGGGGGGATACGCTTCTACCCTCCTGAAGGCGCTCCCCTCATTGTCTCTCTTTTGGGCAAGGCTGCCTTCTGTGACTCCACCATGATGGAGTAAGGCAAGACTCCCACAGATGATTCCCTGATGAGGCCTTCCACTGCACCAGAAAGCACAAAGAATTAAATCCAGGTGTCTAGGAGTAGCTAAGAGGACTCATGGGAGCCCCCAGGTTTTCCTGGAGCATTGACATCCACTGGCTTAGCTGATGCTTGTGCTTACTGAACTACTGGATGACGAGGTCTTCTGAGGGCCCATCTCAGTCCTTCAGGTCCTGGGGAATGACAAGTGTAGTGGAGAATGTAGTGTGCACCCAGACCCCACCAGCAGGCTTGACCATTGACCACTCACATCTCTGGGACTTGCCCTTGGCCTAAGGAAGCTGCCTTACCCAAGGTCATGCTCCTTCCCAGGGCCGTAGGCATTGTAAGAATGGTCAGTGTGGAGATACAAGGTCCCGGTCCCTCACTCTGATGTGAACCATCTCTAAAGGGAGTCCTGGCTCCAGAGTTCCCTCTGGGGTGGTGTGGGGCCTCTGTCATCCAACCCCACCTTTACTTCCCAGAGCATTCTCATAAAACCTCCATAAAAACCTCAGCATCTTGGGGTCTGTTCCCAGGTATCCTGACCTGTGGCAACCACTAATTACAGCACACCCTACACTTGAGCCCCAACACAGGCACTGCCACATCTTCCACAACCAAAGACATTGGATTAAAACAATGGAACTAGACTTATCTCTGGTCATCAAGGCCATGATGTAAAGAAAACATACCTGAACTAAATGTGAAGATATTTGAAATTCAAGACAGAAAGAGCTTCCTGGATTGAGATGGTTATAGATGGTAGGTTGAACCCACACATTCTATCTCCTCTTCTTCCAGAGATCCCAATAAAATTATAGGAAAGGAATGAACAACATACAAGTGCAAAATTCATGAAGAAAATCACTAACAGACAAGACACTTTGGTAGAATGCTGGGAGAGGTAAGCCAATATAGTGAGGTGTAGGAAGCACTGTTTGGCCTGGTTTTGAGGGAAAAGAGCAGATGCAGGAGTCCAGTGAGCTCAGCAAACCCTGTGGTTCAGGGGTGGACCCAGCAGCTCTAGAGGAACATTTTAAGTAGAGAAAGATGACTGTTTTGAAGAGGATCACTTTTCACTCGTCCACATGAAAGATGGCTGCTACTGGTAGGTGGGGGTGGAGTTCTGCTGGATTCTCCCATGCCTCCTGGGGAGCTCCCTCAGACAGCTCCGTGGGAATCCCGGGAGTCCAACAGTTTGAAAACCACGGGGTAAACTATGGGAGTAGAGAACTCATCTGCTTTCTAGCTGTTGTGTCCCTCTCAGAGGAGGGTGGGTTACCATTTCCTGACGCCTGGTGAGGTCCTGGGCATGGGGTTAGCTGGACCTGAATTTCAGTGTGCCTCTACTCACCAATGGCCTTAGGGAGCCAGGTTAAAGTGAAAAGCATCTCCTAGAACAATTTGTGGGAGCGGAGACCCTTGAGATTGTCGGGAGATTTGTCATATTCAGGAGCATCTTCCAACCCTGCCAAGGCCATCTCCTCGCTCCAGGCAGGAGCTCTGGAAATGCTTCCTGACCCTGCTCGTGGGATTTTCCATTCTAAGAATCCTGCGGCTCCCAGAGTCCCGCTGCAGAGGAGCGGAGACCCGCTGCTGGGAAGGAAGGGGTTGAGAAAGAAGGCTTCGTGGTGACTTAGTGCAAGCCAATTCACAGATGGTCTGGGATGATTTGGAACCTACTCAATCAGGAAAATTGGGGGAGCTGGAAACAGTGTGTCTGTATTTCCTCCCAGAGAGAGTGTGGGGAAACAAGCGGAGTCCCCACCGAGCGTGTGATCCGTCTGCCTCCAGGGCAATGATGGAGAGACAACTTACAGGAATATATGAAAAATTGAGAGTGGAGATGTCCCGAAATTCAGCAAGCAGAGAAATCCCTTTCCTTGGTGTAATCAATGGAGTCATCAGGTCGATGTTATACATGGCTTTTTTTGTAGCATTATTCTAAAGAAATTACAAAGATTTGGTAAAAACAAACTAAAAATTACCTTTTATAAACAAGAGGAATCGGTGAGTGAGGGTCCTGATTATGGGGACAATTTAGTTTCTGCTGATGTTTTGTGTCCCTGTCTCCATCCCTGCGTGGGGCAGAGTGGAATGTGGATTTCATGACTCCCAGCAAGGGAGGTCTGGGAGGTGGTCTCTTTATTTTACAGCAGAGAGAAGACTCCCAGAGAGTAGGAGTCCTAGCTGGTAAATGACAGCAGCAGACATTGGAGCTGAGGTCCCCGCTCTTGCTTCGTTCAGCCTCCCAGGGCCTCGTTCTCCAGGAGAAGTATGCAGCAGCACTTGGCCAGTGTATGCTGTATAATCAGCCCTTCAGATCATTCAGATGCTCCCCCCACCCCCACCCCCACCAAGTCTGAGAATCTCCTCCACCTCACAGCAATCAATTCCGGATCTCTGGGGTGGGGTGAGGGAGGGGTGGCTTTGTTGAAAGTTCACCTGGTGATTCTAAGGAACGTGCAATTAAGGTTGAGCTGGTCCCAATCTTGCCTTGAAACGAAGGCAGCTACTAGACGTACAATTAAGGGGAATAGTCAGGGTTAAGAGAGCAGGAAGAGGAGACATGGAAAGAAGCGGGGTAAAACAGGAAGTTGTTTTAAAACGTCCCTGGGATTTTGTTTTAATCCGGTGTAGTAAAATGACAGACACGGAGAAAATGCCTTGAAAGGAGAGTTATCACTCAGAGTTCCCGAGAGGGTGGGGGCCTGTCCGCATCGCCAGCCACAAGGGGAAGTACTGGGGCAGGTCTGGAGGTAGAAGGAACGAGGGGAAGGCAGGGACCAGGGCCTTTGTTGTGGGCTTCCTGGTAAGAAAGGGTGATTTTGTGTTGGTATGCTGAGTTAACTCAGGATGGCAAAGTGTGAATAATTTCAGTGGGATCTGGCCACAGGAGCGGTCCCCAGTTATCTGGTACCTGACTCTGGGGTGCATTAGAGCGGGAGTGAGGGGGTGTATACTCTGGGTGTGTGACAGTTTGCTAAAGGAATTGAGTGGGGAGTCTAGTCTCAGGACTGGTTAGTTTGCATATCAAAGAAATGCTCTGGGACCCCTTATTCCCTAATTCTAGGAAATAGCTAACTCAGAGAGGGACAGTCCTCCCCAGGCCCTCAAGGCCCTGAAATGTCAAAACATCATAAAGTAGAAAAATAAAAATAAAAACATAGTCAACACAGAAGTCAAGTCAGACACACCGGGCTGACTCTCAGGCTTGCTACGTGTCACCCTGTGTGCACTTGACTCTCCTCAGTGTCTGTTTCTTCCTCTTTAAAATGAAGACAGTACACATTATATCCCATAGGGTTTTCTGGAAATTAAGAGATGATGAACTACAATGTTTGGCTCCACAGGTAAGCATTTAGCACACGAGAGCTGTAATAAAAAAGAGCAAAAAAGCAGTGGGCTAGGACCTGAGTGGAGGTAAGGAACAACAAGTCAAGTAAAACTCGAAATTTTGAACGTGAGAAAATGACAGAACCACACTGAGAGAGGCGGGGTGCAGGCGGCATGGCCGTTTGGCTGAGAATGGACAGATTCATGTATGTGGCATCCGCATCCAAGGGCAGTGGTCTTGGCCCAGAGCTGCGAGGTTGGGTCTGGAGGGTGGGTGAACTCTGAGAGAAGTAGCAGGGAAGGTCGCACCCGCACCTGAGGCTGGACCCTATCAAGGGCTCAGAAGGAGATGCTGGGGAAGGGAGATCATGAATGCCCCGGAGTTGGTTATTCTTTTTTATTTTATTTTATTTTATTTTATTTTTGAATATATATATAATTTTTTATTTTTTATAAACATATATTTTTATCCCCAGGGATTCAGGTCTGTGAATCACCAGGTTTACACACTTCACAGCACTCACCCAAGCACATACCCTCCCCAATGTCCATAACCCCACCCCCCTTCTCCCAAACCCCCTCCCCCCAGCAACCCTCAGTTTGTTTTGTGAGATTAAGAGTCACTTATGGTTTGTCTCCCTCCCAATCCCATTTTCTTTCATTGATTCTTCTCGTACCCACTTAAGCCCCCATGTTGCATCACCACTTCCTCATATCAGGGAGATCATATGATAGTTTTCTTTCTCTGCTTGACTTATTTCGCTAAGCATGATACGCTCTAGTTCCATCCATGTTGTCGCAAATGGCAAGATTTCATTTCTTTTGATGGCTGCATAGTATTCCATTGTGTATATATACCACATCTTCTTGATCCATTCATCTGTTGATGGACATCTAGGTTCTTTCCATAGTTTGGCTATTGTGGACATTGCTGCTATAAACATTCGGGTACACGTGCCCCTTTGGATCACTACGTTTGTATCTTTAGGGTAAATACCCAATAGTGCAATTGCTGGGTCATGGGGCAGTTCTATTTTCAACATTTTGAGGAACCTCCATGCTGTTTTCCAGAGAGGTTGCACCAGCTTGCATTCCCACCAACAGTGTAAGAGGGTTCCCCTTTCTCCGCATCCTCGCCAGCATCTGTCATTTCCTGACTTGTTGATTTTACACATTCTGACTGGTGTGAGGTGATATCGCATTGTGGTTTTGATTTGTATTTCCCTGATGCCCAGTGATATGGAGCACTTTTTCATGTGTCTGTTGGCCATCTGGATGTCTTCTTTGCAGAAATGTCTGTTCATGTCCTCTGCCCATTTCTTGATTGGATTATTTGTTCTTTGGGTGTTGAGTTTGCTAAGTTCTTTATAGATTCTGGACACTAGTCCTTTATCTGATATGTCATTTGCAAATATCTTCTCCCATTCTGTCAGTTGTCTTTTGATTTTGTTAACTGTTTCCTTTGCTGTGCAAAAGCTTTTGATCTTGATGAAATCCCAATAGTTCATTTTTCCCCTTACTTCCCTTGCCTTTGGCGTTGTTCCTAGGAAGATGTTGCTGCGGCTGAGGTCGAAGAGGAGTTGGTTATTCTTAAAGACTAAGAGAAGGGGGCTCCTGGAAGGGGAGAACAAAGCCTTCATTTAGGGAGGCCGTATCACCTTGTTCTCTGAACACCTTCATAATAAAACTAAGATCAGCCTCTCCTTCCTCTTCTCAATTCATCCAGTTGAGGTTCTCAAGGTAGACCTAGGTCTTGCTCCTCTGTGTGCATGGGGCCAACATGAAGTGTAATTCAAGAAGTGACTTCTAACTAAATTACATTGAAACTCTGAAACATCATTGAAACATCATTCTATTTGGAAATGTGATCTAAACTGAAGGGCAACATTAAAGAAATCTCCATCCCTCTTTGTGTGTGTGTGCACTTGGGTATGCATGTGGGTGCCTGGGGTCTTGGGGGTTACATTGTTACAAGAACAGATGCAGGAGAAGCCATCGGACAAAACACACTGGGAAGAAGGGACTGAGCCACCTTTCCCAGAAACACAGTCTGACAGAACCCACAGGCTCAGCTTCTAATGCTGGTGGGATACCTCGATAACTGTGGGACCTGGAGCATACACTGTAGTCCACCTTTCCTTAAAAAGAGAGTCTCGGAATAGACACGTCACAGTTCCACTGCTTGGGCTTGGTGACTAAGAACCAAAATTATCCGAAGCCATAGCTGTTTGAAAAAAGGTCTTCTTATTGAATGGAATTTATTGATTTTACTTTAGAGGAGCTTCTAGGTGTCCTCTGGCTGCTATCACAAATTACCACAAGCAAAATGTTTCAGACAACACAAATATTATTATCTTACCCTCCTTAGGTGGGAACTCTGATAGGGGTCCTACCTGGCTAAGAGAAAGGTGTTGGCACATCTTTCCGGGGGCTCGAGGGGAGACCCCATTCCTTGCCTTTTCTGGCTTCTAGAGACCACTTCTGGTTCCTGGCTCAAAACCCCAGACTCAAACCCAGTTTTATGTGGGCAAGTTCTTTTCATACCATCATCTCTCTATATGTGGGATTTCTTATTACATCTCTTTCTCTGATTCTGGCCTCCTGCCTCCTGCTTTCCTTGATCAAGACTCTTGTGATGACATCACACCCAGGCAGGATCATCTCCCCGTCTTGGTCTTTAATTTTCATCACACCTCTGAAGTCCCCTGTGCTATGAAGATACAAATCCACAGGTTCTGGGAACTGCAATATCAATATCTTTAAGGGGCAGGGAAGTGGGCAGGGCAGTAATCTGTCCATGGCAAAGGAAGAAGATACGAGTGAACACACAAACACAGACTAGTGGGGAAGGCTAGAATTTTCTCCGGGTATGCAGAGATATGAAGATCGCGTTTTTGGAATTCCTGCCTGACATCATGGCAGTGTGAATTGACTGCTTTATTATTGTGGTCCACTCTGATGTTGAGTGGGGACTGATCAGCAGGAGGAAAAAAGGACAGGTCAGTCGCCAAGTGTGCTAAAAATGCAGTGATTCTGGTCTATGCAGCCCTGCAAACAGGGGGTGTGACATTTTTCTGAGTTTGGGCGACCTTCCATGCATCTAATTAACCCAGGAGAGTCAGAAAAAGTCATTAGTTCAAGAATGTTCCTCACAGAACACTCCATCCTTATATAGTCTAAAGATTATAGGTTAAAAAAAAAAAAAAAATGGAGTCCTCCAGAAGAGTTGTGACCTCAGCTTCACAGCCTCATTTGGGAAAACCAAGGGCAAGAGAGGTGCTGTAAACTCCCCAGGGCTGGGAAATGACTCTTTGGAGTGTGCTTGAGTTGAAATGGAAGGCCTACCAGGATGTACGACTGGTATATGGAGGCATTTGTGTTTAGAGAAAGGTGTGGAAATAACTGTGTCAGTTAGAAGCAACTACCCAGAATAAGAAGAAATAAAATTGCATTTTCAGGTCATTGGATTTTTTTTTGTTTTGTTTTAGGGTGCCATGTATCCCAGGAAGAGGGGGCCAGAAGGCTGCCATCAGTAGGGCGGGCCCTGGTTCTTCCCAAGGAACAGATGGATGGTGCCAGGCATGTCCTTGTTCAGCTCCCTTAGGCCTGAAGGGTACCCCCAAGGGACCTAAGACCACAGCTATTCACTCTCTGTGTGGTGCTGAGCGAACCATCCAGTGATGTCTTCCAATCCCATCCCCAACTCCCCAGGCCAATGTCCTCTTCATCCCTCCACTCTGCACCCATCATTCGACCCGCTTTCCTCTGGGTGAAGCATTACCCTCTCTGGGCAGCACATTTAATGTTCGAGTTCTCTATGGAGGAAAAATCCAAACCAACTCTATTCAATTAATCTGAAGACCTTGGCCCTGCCTGGAGAAGGAGATGGACTCATAGTCACTGGAAATGGGGAAGAAACGCCACAATCTGGACAAGGAGGACCCAGGAAACTGAGTTTCTGAAGGTCTCAACATCTGAAGGTCTCAACATCTGCCAGGGTCTGTGCTTTGCACACGCATTTGGCCCTATCAACAATCCTATGTTCCCAGTATTGTTATGCCCATTTGACAGATGAGAGAACTGAGGCTCACAAGGCCCCCAGCACACACTAGGCTTATTTCCCACTTCCATCCCAGCTCCATGGCCAGTGTACGTGGGGAATGAACCTGAGTTCCTGGTCTTCTCAGGGGGTGTTCTGCAATTCAGGAGGCTGAAGGATTCCTCAGGTCTCACTCTAGGGCTTGCGACCGAATGCAGCTAGACTCATGGGATTTATTAGATCTTACGACAGCTTGCTTTGGAATGCCCAAAAATTTCCCTCTTGTAGAGAATGCAAAATAAGCCCGATTCCCATATACACCACATGCAGTGTAAGTAAGGCCCTTTTGCTATTTGAATGTTATTCAAATAAAGGATTATAAGCCATCTTGGCAGCTTACATTACCATCTCCAGATGCAAAAACACACACACACACACAAGAGATCCAGCATTTAGAACAAGGGATTTGTTATTTGAGCATAGAGAAGGAAGGTGTCTTTCTTTTTAATTCAAAATAGTGGAAACTCGGGTATGGAAAATACAGAACAGGACATTCTAGACTAATCCCTTCTCCTCACCCCACCCACTACACACACAAAAGCATGAACCCCTTCCCAAACATCTCTGACAAGTGGCCTTCAGCTCCTTCTGTGACAGGAATAGGCCTCCCTCCTGAGGCAGCCAGACTCCATTTAGTCTGATGGTAGAATAAGTCCCTGAATCATGTTTTAACAATCTAGTGAGAAACGGAATGGGGAGGTTTGATTCCCTTTTTCCTTCACTCTGCTCCTCCTCAGGAAAGGAAGCCAGTATTAGTCTCCTGTGGCTGATACAAAAAATTCACACAAATCTGGTGACTTAAAATGACACAAATTTCCTAACTGACAGTTCTGGATGTCTGAAGTCCAAAATAGGTTTCAATTGGCTAAAATTAAGGTGCCAATCGAGCTACGTACCTTCTGGAGATTCTAGAAGAAAATCTGTTCCTTTGCCTTTGCCAGCTTTTAGAGACCACCTTCTGTCCTTGACTGAAGGTCCTTCCTCCATCTTCAAATCTCTCTGATGCTCCTGCCTCCCCCTCCCCCTTCACTTGCAAGGACTCTTGTGATGATAGTGGCCCACAGAGACAATCCGGGATACTCTCCCCATCTCAGAATCCTTAATCACATCTACAAAGTCCCTTTTGGGCCATAATGTAGCATATTCCCAGTTGCAGGAATTGGGCCTCAAACATCTTTGGAGCCATTGTTTTGCTTACCATAGAAGCTCAACCTTGGTTTGAAAGACAGGTTGAAGGAGCACCAGAAGGAACTGGGATGAGGACATAGAGGACAGATTTGCAGGTGTAGGAACAGCTGAAGCTCAGTATTCCAGAAAGAGGCAGATGGATGGTCCACCCCTCCAGGTGGAGAGGAACCCTAGACCAAGAGCTTTCCACCTAATCCCAAATGTGGCATGGAAGCAGTATATACTCCCTTCAAAGAATGCCAGAATTTACTTGAAGTTCCTCTGCATCCTAGAAACTGGGACTTGGGGAGGGTTTTCATATGATTTAGAAGAATTAAATAACGTGATATTTCTTCACCAGAGTGTAGAGATCTTTGGTCCATAATTATGCTTCATTCATGATTCTTCCTATAGTCTTAGAATTGCCTTTGAATGAACAAATAAGAATCAGCCTGTGAGTTTTTTCTCCTGATAAGGGTCATTCGAGATCCACCTCCAGCCCTAACTTTTCTGAAAACTACCCCCAACATCTGTGGCCAGGGGGAGACCTCCTTATTCCCATAGCATTTATGGACTCCACATTTTATTTAGCACCATATGTATATACTCTTGTGTAACAGTTATTTTTTTATGGGTACAGCTCCCTGTGCTGACCTCACTAATCTGACTGTAGATGTCTGAAAGGGCAAATCCACAAACTGCTCATCCTCTGGGCCCTCTCAGGGTCTGGTACCATAGTCTGCATGGTAGAATCTAGAAAGATGCTTGTTGACAACCATGTTTCAGTGGAGCTCAAAAGGATTGCATCTGGAAAATATGATCACCTACAGTGTGATAGAACAGAGAAGGCTCTTGGGATTAATGGAACTGGTCTTCCGGTCTTTTGTCTAGTTTATAGTTTTCCTGTCACCTTAAGTTTCCATACTATCATTCATTCTCAGTGTAGTTGCCAGGGTTGTTTTTCTGAAAAGCAAAGTTCTTCAGTCCTCAAGGCAAAACTCTTGGCCCAGCTTACACAGGATGACCCTACTGTCCCCTAGTCTCATCTTCAAACTACCTCTTTTCCTCATCACCTCCTGCATTGCTCATAAGCTCTCAGATGAGGTGGTGTCCCTATTCATTCTGAATTGCAAAGTAAACATGAACGGAGTATGTTTTCCTGTCATTTGTTTACATGTAAACCTCTTCCTCCAGAATGAGCGATCCCCTGAGGCAGAAGCTTGGGTTTCCTAAAGCACCGAGTCAGTATTTGTGAAGGACAGAAGGAATCTTCGATTCCCTAATGTTCCACGCCTAAAACACAGCAGGTACTTCTTCGATGTTTATTAAATGGGTGAATAGAAAGACTAGCTAGGATTTGTAGGGACGTCTGCCTTCAAAATAATTGGGTAAATTTTGTGATCATCTTTCAAAGAAAAATATCTGCGAGCACCTTTCTGTGTTATAATATAAACCCAACTTCCATTTCAACAACAATAATGACAAGGCCAATCATTTAAAGAAATTTTGAATATATTGTATTTTGCCATTTTTAAGTGGGAAATAATAATAGAGGTCTTGTCCACCGAAGTTAGGGCATCAGTAAAGAGAAGGACAGAACCTTTTATTCTCCTTCAGCTGCTGCCCAAGTCTCTTAGTACTATTGATAGAAACCAGAGGTCAGGTTATCTGAGGCTGTTGAAGTTTTACTGTCAACAGGTGAAGCTGAAGATGGTCAGACTGATGTGCATATTAATGTGTCCTTTTATCGAAATATCCTTAAATGGGTATTTTATAAGTTCAGAAAAATGTCAAACATATGCACTAAAATATGTGGAAATTACTCATGATTCCATTTGAAGGCCACATTCCCCGGCCCTAAAATATGCAATTAGGACTCTGCTTCTTTCAGTTAGCTCTACCCCAATTCATGAACAGGAATTGCTACAATTGCACAGAAGGAGACAAAACAGGATAGGTAACTTCCCACCCATCATTCCCTTTTAGAATGTGTATTAGTCAAGACCCTTTGGTCCAAATCAATAGAAACTCAACTCTGGCTAACTGAAACAGAAGAGGAATCTAAGGGAAGGATGGGAGAGGTAGCTCATAGTCTGCGAAGAAGCTAAAAGAACATGGGGCTCTAGATTGTAGGAACCAAAGAACCATCTCCTGTAGGTGCCACTGTCTGCATAAATCAGCTTCAAGCATTTTCCCTGTATCACTCAACTCAAGACTCACATGCCCAGAGAGGACCTTCTTATTGGTCTGGCTTGGTAGGGGCATGTTCGTCCTTTGGTCCTAAGAGAATGGGATGCTTAATGGAAACATCATCAAGAATGATCACTGTGGAAGAAGGAAAGCTCCCCAAGGAAAACTAAGCAATATCATCAGGAAAAAGGAGGAATAGAGGCTGAAAGCACAAACGTGTGGTGTGATAGGACAGTACCTTAAAATATAATCAGTCCTTACTATGAATGGAGTATGTATTTGTGAATTTGTCCATGCAATAAAGTTTATTTGCAACCACCAAAGTAATACTCGTGGTGATTTCATGGTTGTTCTCAGATATGTTGGGCGTGGGGGGGTGTGTGTGCAAGGGATTTGAGTTGACCAATGGGCACCTTCCCAGCTGAGGTGGACCAAAGCGCTGATATGCCCTCTTGTTTCAACCCTCATGGTGTAAAGAAGTGGCCTCTTCTCAGTGTATTTTGTACTACCACATTTTGCATCTTTGTGCTTCTTGTTGGTGACTTCATGTTGAAAATGGCCCGATGGGCAATGCTGAAGTAGTGTCTGTGTTCCTAAGCACAGGAAGGCTGAGAGGTGCCTCATAAAGAACATAGGGGTGTTAGCAGAGTTTTGCTCAGGCTGTTAGCCATAAGTTCAATGTCAGTGAATCAACGACATGTATTAAATAAGGCGTCTTTAAAGGGAAGGTAAGTTTAGTATTGATCTGTTGATCAGAAGCCTGAAGAAACCTAATTCTGTATTTCTTCTATGAGCAGTGGTTCAGTATTCCCTAATTCAGTGTTTGAGGTGACTTTATAAAACATAACTACGGTTAACCCTTGAACAACATGGCTTTGGACTACCGGGGTCCACTTATATCCAGATTTTTTACAATATAGTACTGTAAATGTATTTTCTCCTCCTTATGATTTTCTTAACAGTTTCTTTTCTCTAGCTTACTTTATTGTAAGAATGCAGTATACAATATATATGACAGACAAAATATGTGTTAATCCACTGTTCATGTTATTGGTAAGGCTTCTGGTCAATAGGAGACTATTAGTAGTTATCTTTGTGGAGTCAAAAGTTATACATGGATTTGTGACTGGATGGGGGTCGACATAACCGCTATGCTGTGCAAGGGTCAACTCTAATGTGAATAACAAGGTTAGACTGCATATATGTTTAGCTACTTGGTCATTATACCTCCAATTGCTACATGACGTTTCTCTCAGATTTATGGTTACTTCATTTGACTTCAAACTAATGATTTTATTCCAATTCTTGCATATTTATGAGTTGATTGCCATTTAATTATGTGTCATGTCAACATCTTGGGACTTCTCACCCCAGTGTAGGGAGGAGAAGAAAAGACTGGGGAGACAGGCAAAGTCTTCTTGAAAGAGATATCAAAGCCCTCCTATCAGGTTGAAAAGATGACAATCTTTTTCCCATTTAAGGAAAGCAATCAGTGCAGCTCATGCAAATGATGCATTTCCCTTGCAAATGAGCTTCATTACCAGCTTGTTTTATGACTTTTCTCTTAACTGGAGTGAACTTCTTTCTTATGGTTCTGGGTTCCAGTAGAAAATTATCTCAGCCCTGAATTGTGTTCTTATCTATAATCACATTTAATTATGAAGTTTGCCATGAGGTTGTGTGTGAGTGTATTAGAAGGAGCTATCTGGTCCAGTGAGATTTCTCTCAGCTAAATGCAGACCCTGGATTTGTAGAAAATATTCTTTTAACTTTTATCTTTAACATTGAACTTATTAATGTCAGCCTGACAGTCATTAGGAAACATGACCAAGTGGCTTGGCTCAAACTAATATCAAATACAGGGTCCAAGAGTTCCAAGTCCATGTAATTATCCTCCTAATGGTACCATGTGACTTGATGTCACATGGTACTTCACTCTGATCATATGCCATTTTACAGAATAGCTCATTCGCTTCAGGGAAAACTTCCCCACAATTGTGTTAACAGAAATTTTGTTTTACATTACAATATCTTCAAGGGTCAAGCTGTCTCATTCTTTGGACAGGCCATATAAAAATAGGTAATGAGAATGTGTAATAATTTAGAAAGAAATAGAAATAATCAATAAACATATAATAATAAGACCGAACTCACTAGAAAAGAAACAATGTGCAAATTTAAACAAGTTACAATTTTTCACAAATTAATACATTTTGGTTATTAAATAATATTAAACCAGTGTTTATGGACATACAAGCCAATAGGCACATTCAGAAGTTGCTCTGCGGAGAGGTGGTGAGGAAATGGTTATGTCCTCATGAAGGGGAGTTTGGCAGCTAGTGTAAGCACTTTGAGTAATGTGTGTCTTTGTAAACTAAGGAATAGTCATCAGCCACTCCATTAAAGGATATTCAATATACAATGATATTCAGTGAAGCATTGATTATATAGTGAAAAATTAAGAACACGCTGTATACCCAGTAATAAGGGAAGAGGGGATAAGTTTTGATCTCTTTTTGATAGAGTATTATGTGTCTATTAAAATGGTGTTTTAGGGTAATGGGCAAGGTTAATTAAAACCACAGTGATGTAATACTTCTTTACCCTTGAGACTGGTAAAAATCTGAAAGTCTGACATAGGACATGAAGCTATATGAAATCTGTGCATGATGGGCAACATGTAGTTCCCTAGGATTCCACTCCCAGTATATTCCCTAGAGAAACTCCCCATGGCGGTGAATGGTAATAGCAACAATGTTTGTAACAGAGCAAACACTGGAAACAACAAACAGGTGCACTAGCAGGCTGTGGCTACCTTGCAGCTCACTAGGTAGCAGTGGGGGTGAACAGCCTAGAGGCACAAGTCCCCATGGGGTGACTCTTCCAGCAAAATAGCATCTCCACAAAATGGGAATACAAAAAGCAAAATAAAGAAAAATAAGGCATCAGGTTTTTTTTTTTTTTTTTAGTTTAAAAATAGAAAAACAACATTATAACTTGCAAAAGGATGGGAATATGTGAGGGGAAGGTATCAAGAAATGTACAAGACAGCGATTACCAAACTCTGCAAGAGGGTTGCCTCTTGGTGGGGGACAATGAGTTAGAATTGGCAGAGGCACAGGGAGGTATTCGGCTGTATTCAAAGATCTTCCTTCAGCTGAGAGATGGCTACAAAGATGTTTTTCCTGTCTTTTGGTGGGTGGTAAATAATGCACAATTCTTGTGAGTTTTTATTTTAGTTTCAGTATATTAACATATAGTGTTATGTTAGTTTCAGGTGCACAATGTAGAGATTCAACACTTCCTAACATCACCATATGCTCATCACGACAAGTGCCCTCCCTAATAATGCACATTTTTTAAAGGAAGAGGTGATGGTATGAGAAGATACAGAGAAAAACTGGAAGAGGCAAATATGAGATTATATTCATAGAAGTTTCTATTGTGTGTGTATATATATATATATATATATATATGTATATGTATATGTATATATATGTAGTATGCACACACACACACACACACACACATCTGACACACACATACACACCCAGACACACACACACGATGTCCATAGTCATTATCTCTAAGTATGGAGGCTGGGAATGAAGTTCATTTACTTCTCACACTTAGGTCTCTCAAAATTAAATATGCTTTTTCTATCACTGGAAAAAAAATCATTTTTATTGAAATGTTTTGAATGTCACACTTGTATCCTCTTGGACCTTTGATTGGTGTGTGTTTTAATCACAGTTTCAGATTAAGTTGCAAGCTCCTTGGGAACCCTCAGTAAATGCCTTTTCCAGGAGAGCCGGGAGGCTGCAGATGCAATTTCGGAAGGCTCTCAATACAAAGTAATATTCCCCTTGGAGACAAAAATAATCATAGTGGTCGGAATTGGTGATAGACCTCTATTAGTAGTGATTGGTCCTGGAAAAGCCTTCCATTGAGAGAAGGAACAAGTGTGTCTGTGGGAGAGAAAGAATGCTGATTTCATTTATTTCAAATCCTTGCACATGTGCCTGGGAAAGAAGGGGAGAAAGTTTCAGAAAAACGTGCTTGGAGTGGTTAGGAGTTGGTCCTCAACCAACTGCAGAAAACAATCACCTCGCTTTTCGACCTGGTTTCTGTTTTTCTTCAGCATTTCTTCAAAAGGCTTTCAGACATGAGGGAATTTTAGAACAGAGAGGAATTGCTCAAGGTCACAGGCTATGAAGGGTAAGAAGAATCTAGAACCCCAGGTCTTAAGCATCAATTTGGGTCAGACTTGGGAGTTTGGGGGAATGACACATAGAGGCCAGAGCTCAGAAAGATTAAGAGATACCTCTCCCATCTGCCTGTTCAGCACTAGAATCTTCCTTCAGAATTCTGTTTCATAATATGTAGGCCAAGCAAACAAGCAGAATAATAGGGTTCAGTTAGCTCTGCTTATAAACTGCAAAATATTTCCAGCAAGCTAAAAATGTACCATAAATAATTGAGTGAGTGTCACTTGGTTTTCAAATCCACTCTAGTGATATCTGAGACTTACAATCTTGGAAAACTAACAGGGTTTTCATTTTATCGGTCGGAGTTCTTCCCCCTTTTCTATGACTTGAGGACTGCTCACAGCCAGGTCTACCCAGTAGTGACTGCTAGAAACCTGGCTAACCATCTTTTAAATTCACCTGGTGTCAAGATGGCTTGGCCAAGTCCAAGATCTTGCATCTGAACATCGAGAGTGGGTGAAGGATAGCCTCATGAGAGCTCCAGCTGAAGTGCGAGGCAAGGGGAAAACAGTTCCACGAATGCTAGCGATGCTCTGAAGGTAAAGTGTGACACTATGTTTATTTTTCAGCATTTATCGAAGTATAACAAATACAGACAACCACACAAACCCCTGATATACCTCTCAATAAATTTTTACAAGATGGCACTAGGGTTTAAATGAGAATATATGTATATGAGGTGGGAGCTCATTTTTCTTTCTTTCTTTTTTTTTTCTTCAGGTAAAAAGACAAAGTCCTTTAAAATCATGCTGGGGAGCAAAAGCCAGAGAAGAAAACAAAGCAAAACAGAGTACTGTGTTTGCAGCCCAGGAGGCTCACCCTTTATGAAAATATCTCCATGAAATTGTTCTCTGTAGAGTCGTAGCACTGAATGCCAAAGCAGCTGCAGAGGCCCTTACCCCCAGCAGATCCCACAGCTCCTGTGGGGTTCCTAGTCGCCAGCCATGGCCACCCTCCGTGTCTCAGTTGCCCCCCTCCATTGCAGCTTTGGCTTGGAGACAGCATTTGGAGAGAACAAAATGGTGAGTAGGGTGACCTGACTGGTGTGCAGCAGTCACCCAGGGACAGCAGCATGAGGTGGTGGAGTCACTGGGGACGGAGGGGCAAGAGAATCCCCTGCCCATCCTCTTTTTATCGAACATCTCGGCAAGGCATTTCTGGCTGCCGCTTTCCTCCCTTCTGCCCCCATGTGCTTTCCTCCTCCTTTCCCAATGGTCTGGGTGGGTGGAGCCACAAATGGTGTGGAGTTCATGATGATGATCCTGGGGAACGAGATGTTGAAGGTGGCAAATATACATATTTTTTTTATTCCCTATCTTGGGCCATGGGGACATAGAAGTGGTAGAAGGGAGGAGAGATGGGGAGAAAGTAGAGCCATCATGAATGGGTGAAAGAAGAATCGTGGTAAGCTGGCTCTCAGAATGTCACGGAGGCCACCAAAGCATGATTTTGCTTTACCTTGAAATGTTGTCTGTCGGAGATGCTGGGAGCCCTCCCCATCTCTCCCCTCAATCCTAGCTCCCCAGTGGCCTCCCCCAGCCCTTGGCAGAAGGGCTGCCCTGAGGTACCCACTCTTCATCAAAGGACTGAAAGTATGAGGGTCTATAAATACTGGAGCTTTCTTATGCTCTGATCTGGGTAACTCTGTGACGTGACCCTCACTGTCCAGAGCATCCTGTGGTAATTGAGGGGATAATTGCCTCCATGGGTTTCTAGCAGATACTGTAGCTTTGTTTAGCCTTCTTGCCTCCCTTCTTTTACTCCCCAACTATGGGGCTTTCCAGGGAATAAAAAGAAATCCCTTCGATGTCTTTCTCATGATCTGCTTCTGAGAAACCTAAACTAAGACAGTACCATTTCAGCTCCACGTGAATATTTTTAAGGCTTCACCTTGACTCGTGAACCTCAGAAAAGAAAGAAATTCCTATTTATTGCAGGGTGGGAAATGATCTCAAGCCACGGTTTAACACTAGCAGTGTTCCTTCTTGAAGATTTTCATGAAAAATGCTACTTTGAGACAAAATTATGAGACATGTGGTTTAGAAAAAAGGGGAAAATGTATCACCCATATAATTGAACCAAATTGTCTTCAGAGGAGTAACTCAAGGTCTCTCAAACCCGGAGAAAGAATTTGCATTCTCTGTCATCTAGGAGTTCCCTGAAAATGGATCCCCCACTGATAAATAAGGTGAGGGAGAAGGTGTGGGCCAGGAGAAGGTTCATCTCTGGGCTGCAGGGTGCTGGGTCTGTCCTCTGAGTGGTTTCTCAACAGGCCCTGCCTCTCTAGCTCCCAGGATAGTCTAGTGGATTCATTCTCCTGCCCGCTACTGCTTCTTGCCCACAATTCAGGGATATACTCACTCTAAAATGAAGACATAGCAGAGTGGCCATGGCCCTTTGTTCCATGCATGTGGCTTAATAACCAACAGAAGTTCATTTCCATGTCATGGAAAGTACAGTTAATAGTGCTGTGGGAGCTCGGGTCCTTGCAATCATTCAGGGATTCAGGCTAACGGAGACCCTGCCACCTTCAGCACAAAGCTTTCAAGTAGCTCTGGGCCTTGACAGTGGCAGGTGGGAGAAAGAATCAGAAAAAGACATAACCAAGTGGTCTAGAAATGGCATACCTCACTTCTGCTCATCCTAGTGGCAAGAATTCTGATGCCTGATGCCTCCATCTGTAACCGAGATCACTTTGATCCTAGAGAGAAAGGACAAGTGTAGGGGAACAAAGTTTCAGAGACCAATAAAGCACGCTTTGGTAAGCGAATGATAACTGCTACCATGATTTTACACTTGGAAAGTTCCTGTTGGATATTTATACTGAGGCTCTGTGATGTAAGTACTTCTAGCAAATCCCCTGTAGATGTTGTTCATCAGAATGCATGTGAATGCATCAGAATGCATTTCCTGATATCTGCTAAAAATTGGTTTTTCATGGAGCAAACCATTTTGGGAGGTAATGTGTCTTGAAACAGTGAATCCCCAACGTCCACTCTTAGTGCTTGGAAATGAGTGTTCCACCTGCTCGGCCAAGTGGGCTGGGAGTGTTTGCTATGGAACTGGAAACATATTGTGCTTGGAAAGTATCCATTTTGCCTTTTGTTTTGTAACCATGTCCCTGGTTTACAATGCAAAAATGATTTCTTTCAGTACCTCCAAGTCATTTTTTCCCATCATTCTCTGAACCCAATTTATTTCCCCACTATTTTTTCCTTCTCAATCCTGCTCATGATTTGATAGCTGGGTCACAAGTTACCTTCATTCAAAAGTACATGTACTTACTAAGCTGACGACTCCAAACACGGGCAACCACTTGCCCCTTTTAACCACCAAAATGCCATGGTGACAGGGTTATTGCTTTATGGCCCCTTTCTGGAAGAAATGTCCTCAGTGTCATTCCATAGATACTGACATAGATGTCAGTGTGCATCTTTTAGAAGCATATTTTTTTCCCTTGTTATAGCCTGAACATCAGTCTTTGGGTAGTAATTGTTGTGATTTTTATGATTAACATATCTGGCAGCTCATCCATTTATTCATTTGCTTACTTATTCATGCAACAGAACTTTATGAGTTTGCTGCATGTCATTATTAGACTTTGCTAATGGCTGTCAAAAATGGCAACAAGTCTTGCTGGAGAATAGTGTCGAAGAGCTGATCGGAAAATAAAAGGGAATGTGAATGACTCACCTTCTCAAAGCTTAGAGCCGAACCAAGAGCTAAAGGGAGGAATGAAGAAATGAAGAGAAACCTAGGGTCAGATTGCTTTTCAAAAGGGAAGTCCAGGAGAACCTCTTGGCCTGTCCCCACTCCCCAGGGTAGCTGGACGCATCAGCCCTCACTCCCCACTCCCCTGTCCGATACACTGGCTAGGGCCAGTTCAGCGCACTCTTTCAGGTTTGAAGACCCCTCTAGCATAAACCCAGGTACATCTGGCTCTGGTCTGCCCCTTGAATCAGATGTGCCCCATTAGCAAGTTGTCTTTGTTCCCAGATTCATTCTTAACATTGTATAATTTGCTTGAATATTATCTAAGCCAATTAGATGTGAGGACAAAAGAAGAAATAATGGTTGTTTGAATGACAAGTACGTTGAGTGCTTTGGAAAGAGTCACTAGCCTGAACCCTCTGTTAGCCACAGTGAACTTGTATTTACAAGTGCAATATACCATGAGCAGACACAGTCCTGAGTTCTTTAAAAAGGTCGACCATTAAGATCTTTTAAAAGGGGGTAAAGGCTAATAGCATTCATAACATAGGCAAATGACAAGAAAAGGCAGTTCATAAAAGAATCCAATGTACATATCACATAGAAAAGTGTATCACAAGTCATTATCAAATATACGCAAATTAAAATTAGAATTGACTGTTTCATGTAAAGTGGGCAGATGGAAAATAAGACTCCATGCCGCAAAGAATAATGTAAGAAGGCATTCCTCTTCACTCTTGAAATGAGTTTGTACTGAGGAAAGTTTCCTTAAAAGCATTGGTTCATATGTATCAAGAGCCTTAAAAAACATTCATTCCTTTAAACTTAATGACCTTACTTCTTGAAACGTATTCTAAATAATCGGATATTTGGTCAAAGATGGAGGCACAAAGACATTCCTCAGAGCATTATTACAGCCAAAGATTTGAAGCCACCTTAATGTGCTAAATTAGAATGTGTGTGTGTGTGTGTGTGTATTTATGTATTTATGTGCATATATATGGAAATTACATAGCCATTGAACATCAAATACTTGAACAACAGTAAACGATATGTAGAATTGTCTACTTCAACATTTGAGAAGAAAAAAGAAACTCACAAATTTATGTATACAAAATGATATCTTTTGATTTCAAAAGGACCCTACATATTCATATTTATGAATTGAAAAAAAGAAGTAATAAGGAAATATACCAGAGTGTTGACTAGGATGCTGAGATGATTTTTTTTCTTTTTTCTTTTTATTTACTTTTCTAATTTTCTGCAGTGAAGATTATATATCTATAAAAAACATAAGAAAAATATGTTATTTTCAAAAAGGGGGTGACAAGAAGCTAAATACGCGCACACACACACACACACACATTCCAGGAACAGCTGGGTGAGGTTTCCTAATCCAAGATAGAGCCCTGGCAGTTTAAAATGACAGGTGTCAGAGAAAAGGCTCATTCTGCACTAGGAAGAACCCTGAGTGGTTCCAATCTAGTGACCACATGATTTCACAAACATTTCCAAAAATATATTTCCAGATTAATTTCACTTTCTATAAAGAAAAAATACATATCACTGAGATTCTAGAACAGCACAGTTAAACCCAATTATTAGATGATTGAAATTTTGATGGCAACTCAGATGTCATTGGCACTGAGGCCTTACATTTTCACGAAATTGTCCAGGTCGGACCCTCTCAGCCTCGAGACTTTTCCTTGTAAACATACCGTCACATCTGTGGTCATGATGACATCAACTGGCAAACAGGTAAGAAGATTTTGGCATGCTTCTCAAATTTAAATCCTGCTGAGGGTTAATAGCAAAGGGCTAGGACGATCTGTTTCTACAAAAATCCCGACAACCCTCCAAACAAGAAATCTACTAAAAAGTACAGATGGATTTGAAAAATGTTACTACAAATTCAGTAACTGCAAAACTTTATCTGTGAATCTCGTAATTAATTTTATTTCCAGGCAAGCAACCTAGTAACCAGTTGTGAGCTCTTCCAATCGCTTGTGAGCTCTTCCAATCGCCATCACTCAATTACTCAGAGTTCCTTTGTTCAAATTATCCTAGTTTTCCAAACTCTACAGTCTGATACCCTTGGAATGATCTGTATGCTACAGAATGACAAATGGGTGAATAGAATACAGATTCATCTTTAATTCAGAGTTCCAAAGCTCAGAGCTCTCACTTACCCACAAAGAAAATATATTGTTTTAAGAAGAAAGGAACAACTAAACATTGTCCTTTTTCTATTAAGTTAAAATGTTTTTCAAGCCACATAATAAAAGTATAAAAACATTCTTAACAAATTTCCTATTACAAAGTAACCACCCTTTTGAATAAAACCAGTAGAGGCTAGTAAATTTAATTTGATCAATTAAATTTGCTGAAATAATGCCTCTTAACACAACTTGAGAGGCAACTTGGCTTTTTTCTGAAAAGGACATGAGTGTTTTAGATAGTCATGTGTTCATTTGGTGCTAAAAATGGTTTACAGCTGCCAAAAAAAGCTAGTGAAATTTTAAGCTGTATTAATAAAAGTACAGTGTCCATTACAAGGGGGATAATAGGCACATTG
Organism: Mustela nivalis; assembly: GCF_964662115.1. Classification (NCBI taxonomy): domain Eukaryota; kingdom Metazoa; phylum Chordata; class Mammalia; order Carnivora; family Mustelidae; genus Mustela; species Mustela nivalis. The sequence continues at coordinate 84,734,613 of NC_139027.1, forward strand.
TTGGGCACCCTTGCAGAGGCCAGCCCATCTGGGTTACTGTAGCCAGTTCAGACAGGGAGGCCTGCCTCGCTTGGGACCCATGTGCTGGGCAGCCTGGGAAGCATGTCAGAGGAAGAGCAGATGGGCGGAGGGGAACAAGCTGACGGGGAAGTGGGGTGGCATGGGAAATGGGTACCCCAGCATCTGAAGAGTTATCGCAGAAAAGGCCAATTCAACTGAATTTTTGGCTCCAACAGGTGGAACTAAGAACCAAAGAACGGGATCACAGGAGGAAGGTTGGAGCACCCGCCTTACAGAGAAACGCAGTACTGTGCCCTCCGCAGGAGAAAAGGTAGGCAGTGAGCCGGCTTCTATCCCATGAATTTGCAAATGTTGACTGGCGGATTTTTCGGGTTGGAAGGGACCTTCACAGGTCATCTAAAACAATCTGCTCCCTTCACTTACAAGAATGGCACGGCCCCGGGGAATGATGACGGAATCACACAGGTCATCACAGAGGTGGAGTGGAGAGGGGGCTCCCTTTCCTGACAAAGCAATGGCCTCTCCTGACCACACTGCCCGAGAGCCTTATTTTCACTGGACATGGATATTGTCTGTACCTCACTTCACATGCTGATTGAGACATGCGTTGAACTGATAACCAGCAAATTCTATTACGTTTCTAGTGTTTGCAATCCATGATGAGTTGGCCATAAAATGTGAGTGGAGGGAAATGGTACTAACCCCAAAAGAGTTTTTCTTCTGGTAAACAAAAAAAATAAAAAGGAGAAATTATATACAAGTGGAAATAGTCCCATTGCAAGGCAATTTCTGAGTGGGAAAGTTGATTTGGATGCCCAGGGCTCCAAGAATCCTGTGGAAGGGAGGCTGGGCTGGAGTAGAGAAGGTAGAGGACGGGAAGGCCAAGTAAGATGCAGAGCTGATGGGAGGAAGAGCGGTTTGCAGGAGGGAAGTGGACGGAGGCAGCCCACTGTCAGCTCACTTGCATGTAGTTAGCGGTGCTCAAGAGCAAGGATTTAATTTCTTCGTGGTATGGAAAGTGCGCAGGCGCACATCACAGCACATGTCCCACCTCGGCCCCACGTTCAGGGACTGTGCTGCTGACACCCTTGGCAAAGCTGTACATCTATCACCAAGAGCATTTAGACAGCATATCCTCACCCCTCCTCCCTCCTTCCCCCCACCACCCATGTGCTGCCCTGTCCCCACAGCCTGGGCAAGCCCATCGGAGAAAGGGCCGATGTGCCGAGAACACAGTCTCCTCACCCCTCTTCAGTGCGGTCAGGAAAGAGGGGTTTATGGCCATTCCAACCGGGATTTCTCCCGGAGTTTTGGTGGGGCTTCAGAAACTTGAATTTACAGCTTTGGCTATTCCTGGCCAAAATGTAGAGCCAATGAGGACACAAGTTTCCTAATCCTCAGGAAGCAGGTACAGCCGGGGAAGGCAACTATTATGTCTTCCTTAGCTAGAAGGTCTTTTTCTTACTGTCAAGGCAGAAAATCAATGACACTATCTTGAAGCCAAGGCAGGGAGAATGACCAGGAACTGCTAGATTTCTTCCTTGCTGGTTTTTCCCTTGCCCTGAGTATTTGTAGAATGGGTGCTAGAGTTTGAGACGGGGCCACCAGTCCGTCTAAAACGTCATGTGCTAATTTTCCCCAAAGTCACGAGACAGGGATAACCCGCATGAAGTCACAGCAGGACAGACAGTTCCTGTCAACATTTCCCTTGATTTCCAGAAAAGATGACCCAGGTAGTCTATAACATAGCTGTGAGCTAGAAGGAAATTTTCGCAAACGAGCAACGAGCAGGTCCAGGCGTCCAATGAGGAGCATTCGCTCAGAGGCTACCAGGCCAAACAAGCTCGGGTTTCTTTCTCTGCAAAGCTGGTATTTTTAGTTCTGGGAACAAACATTTTAAAGATGAGGGTCTTGTTTATACCCCATCTGTTGCTGTTGATTCTTCGAGGGAAACCAAAGGCACGCCTGTGGAAGCTATCCTTTTCGGACTGGCGAGCTTCTCGAGAAGGGCACTTTTCTCTCTGTTTCAATGCACTTGTTTGTATGTATCCCCAAATGACACAGTGGTGATTTATTCGGTGACAATCAAAATTGCAGTTTTGCAAGGGTCCCGACTCCCGGAAGAGAGAGCTCTATTGTAGTTCCCTGTCCACATGCCTGGCTGCTTTGAGCGAAAATTAATGACTTTGGAGACTGACATTTCTGTGAGCCCCTGAGAAAAGGGGCATTTCCTGTTTTTGCTGATCAGAGAGCTCTGGTGTGAGGTGGCTCTCTTGCAAATGAAACCATTCTGCCTCAGTTATGCTACCTCACCCAGCCTGGGGAACAGGATGGTAGGGAACCCAAGAGGCAAAGGAGAGGAGCTTTGCTTGCCTAGGTGTTTGCTGGGTTACATTCTCTGACATGGTGAGCTCTCCTAGCTGTGGTGACCCGGTGTACTGAGAGACAGATCCCACTTGTTCACGCTCACAAGCTCCTGCAAACCCCGGGTCCTTTATTGTTGGGAATGAGTTACAGCATGAGGAGTTGGAGGGGAGGGGAGGGAGCAAAGCAGTGGGGTGAGGCAGCTGTGCCTAATGAAAAATTCACCAGACTTGGCGTCGGGAAACCTGAGTACAAACCAGTGCCTGGCACACAGCAGATGTTTAATTCAAACAAAATCACATCAACAAAGAAGGCAGAGAAAATCACAATTTTAGGCAAAAACAAACAAAATACCTAACCAGATGACTCTAAGATTCCACTTTCTTCCTAAGAAGTGTTTCCTTTTTGTTCAGCTTTTCCCGATTTGGGACACATAGCACTCCTCTGCCATGGTCCCTTCTCCTCCCGGCCTCCTGTGGCTTCTGTCTGCCCTCACTTTGGTTTCATTAGAAATAAATCTACGTCTAAACAGAGTCTGCCACATTCCAGTTGAGAGACTCTGGACTTTCTGGCCGTGGTTCCCTCCTTGCTAAAATGAGGATAAAAACCAAAACCAAAACAAAACAAACAAACAACCCTACCAGAGAGGCCCACGAAGGGCCCCAGAGACTCTGTGGGGAGAAGCACTTTCTGAACCCTGACACCCTGTGCACGTCTAAGGAGCTCTTCTGTGAAATGATGAAACGTGGACCAGAGGAGGAGAGACAGGCCCACCTGTGGCTTGCGTGCAGCAGTCTCCTCTGAGCCGAAGAAAAGCCACATGGTTACACCTGCCCAGGAGCCTCTCAAGAGGACAGGTGAGCGAGGGAGAAGGCTCCCTCTCAGCCTCTCCACACCATCATAGAGAGATCGTCTGTTTGCAGCACCGAAGCATTCAAACCAGCCTTGCTTGCAAAGGGCCTGGGGACACGTGTGTGCTGCCTGGGCGGCCGCTGACAAAAGATGTCACACCAAGATGGCTTCAATGGCCCTCACTCACATCCACGTTCACCCCCAGGGAACTGGAGTGAGGGGCCCCTGGCTCCCTGCCCTCCCTGCTGGGGCATCACTGAGAACGTTTAGTCCCCGTTTTATTTCCATCATCTGCTTTAGTGGAAGCCATGGTTATCACTTCCATGTTCAAACAGGGTCTATTTGGGAAGCAGAAAGCCTGCCCCTGATGGTTGGCACCTTCAGTCACCTGCTCCAAAGAGCATGCTTGTCAATCCCATGGTTGTCCTATCTTCAGGAACATCTCATCCAGAGACAGTGGGCAGCAGAGAATATTTGCTCAGAAAGCAAAACTCTGTTGTCACAATCTGTAAAAGCTGTAGGAATCTCACTGGGCAAAGGTGTCTTCTAATTAGAAAGCCTTCTGTTTTTCCTTGTCCTTAAATCAGCATTGCAGTCTTGACCATGTCCCTCACAAGGTGCCATCTTGTTTGGCGGGAGTCTGGGTGTGTGTGTGTGTTCTGGAACCTTCCAGGCATTCTGCAGGTTTACTGGTCAAACTCTTTCTCTAGATCTCCTAGTCTAGAAGGAGGACTCGTTCCTCTTCGAACTTCCATTTTCTAGCACATTCCTGGTACACAGGAATAAAGAATGAATGAATAAATAATGGGAGACGTGAATAAATCGGACCTTCGATAGAATATACAGACAGAATCCAAACAGTAGCAAGCTGATGTCCTTGCCAATCAAAAGAGACAGGGCGCAGTCCAGTAGTCAATATGGCTTATTTATTCTGCACCTACATATTGCAAAATGGGGGCGGGAAGCTTCACCAGGTTCCCCTTGCATTGTTTGGACATACGTTTTCCAAAAATCAATTTTCTAAGGCATTTCTCTCACACTGGTGTCTCACTGTAGGAATCTCTGTGATGTGGTTGAGGGATAGGAGGAGGCGGCAAGGAGAGAAACATGGGAACGTCACTCATAAGATGCCAGTGGATTAAATGAGGCGGGCTTTCACCAAGCTCTTAGCGCCCCTGATTTGTTATGTGCGATGAACATTGCCTGCTCTTTTCTTCTTGTTGTGAGGCTGTCAGATTTGCTCCCCATGGAGACCTATCCACATACGCTGTGATTACAGCAACACATATGTAAACAGATCAATGACATGACAAATGCCACAATAAATTGTTTCTTTCTGCCGGCCTATTAAGAGCCGCAGAGAACGCTAACTTTCTCTGCGCACCTGTGAGATCATTGATCTCTAGTGCCCAGATGATGGATAAAAACCATGCGGAAGATGGGCGGAAAGGAACTACAGTTTTGGCAGAGCCCCTTCTCAGTCTGCTGAGAAGACCTGTGTTAGAGTAGAGAACATTATCGATCTATTTGGACAGAGTACGGCTTTCATTTATTTTAAGCCCTTAGCTATTTATCTTCAGATCTGGTTCAGGGCCCGTAAGAGAGGAAGTGGTACCTAATGATTAGAAAAATTACTTGGAGCGAGGGCTTCCAGGGTCTGTCCCACAGGGGCCCTCCCCATTCCCTAATTTTGCAGGTTAGAAAGTCTTTCAGACCTCCAGATTTCTAGTTGTAAAATGGGGAGGGTCAAGGACTTTGCAGACAGTACAGAATTGTGACCCCACTGAACTGCAAGGATCCTGGGAGTACCCAGCATCCCAGAGGGACGGCTGAGATATCTAGTACATCCCAGGGTCTAGTAGAGTGATTCTTGGGCTTTGGCGTGAACCTGTCAGAATCACATGGAGCCTTGTAAAAACAGCGTGCCAACCCCTCACCCTGAATTATCATGTGGGGGGGTGGCTGAGAATCTGCATTTCTAACAGATTTCCTGCTGGGCCAAGGACCTCGCTTTTAGGCCAAATTACACAAATGAGTTGTGTAATCAAATGGTGAAGTCCAGATCTTCCTGGTTGTGTAACCTCGGTTATCTTACCCTCTCCCAGGCTCAGTTTCCCCATCTGCAGGATAGGGAGAATAAGCCAGTGGCCTGGTCGGATGGTTTTGAGAATAAACGAAGAATTGTGAGCAGAGCCCAGAGTCTGATGCACATTCAGAACTCAGTATCCTGTGTCGCTCTTATCTACCACCCCAACGAAAGCTTGGAAGCATGGAGAATTTTAACAACTTCCATGCCCACAGTTTGAGTATCACTCAAAAGAATTCTGTGCTTGAAGAGTGAGTGTGAAAGCTCCAAAGTCAAGGTCTCTGTGATGACTGAGGTTTAGAATAAGTGGAAGGTCACTTGCCAGGGAGAATGACAAAACAAGGAAGGCTTTGTTCCCCCCAGAGCCCAGCAAGGTGAATATTGGCATCCTGGGGATTGAGCCATGTGTTGGCAAAGGTCCATGGCCCCCAAGGTCAGGAGGCCTGCGCTCTGGTCCCAGCCTCATGCTGGCTGGCTGTGTGCCCTTGTCTCTCTTTAAAGGCTTGGGGACATAAAGTCTCATTCACAAGATGAGAAGGTCAAATCAGATGACCTCTTGGACCTCCAAACTTCTAAGACTCAAACATGGAGAGTCCTAGCTTTAGCAGCGAGTGCAATGCCTGCCGGGACAGGAGCAACTCTTGAGGGATGGAGTGAGGGCGTTGGAGGCAGGCCAGAGCCTGGGGAGGAAAGGGAGGGACGGGGACATGGAAGGGACATACAAAGTGGAAACTTCCTTCTAAATTTGGCTGGGCTCAGCTCACCAGAAAGCAAATTCCAGGGAGGAAGAAGGGAGCATATGTGGCCAGCCTGACTGGACTGAGTTCTGCAAATAGATTCCAACTCTGGTGGGCACGTAAACCTGCTGGTAGCTCAGGAAGAATAGGATCCTGGGAAGCTACTAGAAAACGAGAAAGGCATGGAGACCACACGTCAAGTGCAATGTCACAGAGAGGGTTGTCTTTGTCCTGAAAGAAAAAAAAAGCAGTGGACAAGGTTCCAGTGGTCCTCAGTGGTATGTGTGGTCCCAAAAGACCCGGTTAAATGCATGCTCAGAGACCACCGAGGGTTAGACATTGCTGGGTTTTAAAGAACTACCAAAACACTAAGCTCTTTGAGAACTGTTCTCTGAAGCTTTCAGTTTTGCTTTTGCTTCTGAGGGAGAAGGGCAGACATCAATGACGTCCTAATAAATGCATGAGCCACAGTTTTCCAGTGGATTAAGATCCAAAGGGCTATAAAGGTGCTATTAGTCACCTTTTGCCCTTCAACTTCATAAAGAAAGTCACAGGTAGTAGAGGTCTTTAAGGATGAAGAAGGACTATGGTAAGGTTTCCTTCTAGTGCAAATGGAAACCAACCACCCATTGGACAGAGGGCTTTATCCTGGGAGGTTCAGCTGGGGAAGGGCTCATGGTGGACTGAAGGAACCTCTTACCCAGAAGAGAAGGGGAAGGATGGGGAAGGGCAAGGCACCTGATAATATGCCATCAAGGCCACTGATGGGACATAGGAATGGGAGGAGGGAAAACAGAGCTGCGGGTGAAGGGAATATCAGAATGGGGAGGGGGATCTTCCTAGCCTTTGCTGCCACAGCCTACTCTGAACCAACCCTCATTCGAGAATAAGAGCTCATCTTCGATACGGTATCACACATGTTTTGGTAGCTCAGCAGAAGAGCCCCATTTTATTATCTGGACTCCATGGCAAGGAAATTGTGATACAGAGAGGCAAGGTGACAGGTCTCCATCCTCAGCAGCAGAAGCAGGCTGGCTACTGAGCCTCTGCCTTTATGACCACGCTAGCCCCTGTCCTTCTCCATGGGCTGCCTGCAGCCGGCTGCCAGGGGCTCAGCAGTAGCCTATGGAGAAGAGAGAAATCCTTATGGCTATGACCTGTCTCCTTCCCTTTTGACCCTTAGTGATAAGAAAGCCCCTTGCAAGGCGCTTGTGATGAACTTGACAGTGCATATAATTGGAAATTATCCATAGGTGAAGTTAGCTTTCCATACCTAGCTACTTAGTTAACAGATCTTTCTTTAAGCCTACCAAAGATGGAGTTGTTGGGGAAATCAGCTGCAAGCCAGAGCAGGGAGGAAACCTAGAGCGGGGGTCTGGGGAGGGTTGGGAAGGGGCAGCAATTAAGAAGTAAATAAATCAGCATCTTTATTTAATAATCTGCCTAGAGCAAACAAATTACAGAGACGGGTTTTGTTAATGAAGGGCAAAGGAAAACCACGGAGGAGGTGTCGATCTGCCCCCGCTGGGTTAACCTTCATCTGGTGGGAAGGTCAAGAGCCCATCAGAAAAGGCAGTGACAGCAGGTGGGGCCAGGTGAGCTGCAGAGCCAGTGAGCCCCGCCCCTGTCTAGAGTTCCTAGTGGTAAGCTCTCAGATCACCAGCGAGCCCAGAAATCACCCTCCCCATGTTAGGCTTTGCAATCAGCCTGCCTTCCCATATGGAAGGATCTGGAGTGCATGTGTATTAAGTATATATGTTTATGTGGTGTGTTTATATAACTGCCCTGTATCTCAATCTATTTAACTATCATCGGACTATCCACTGATCTATCAATTATCTATCTGCAGTGGGGAGCCCCCAACCCTTCACCTCCCTTCCTGTTCCTTCTAGAGCACCAATTCCAGATTTAGAAATACTTTAGACTGACTTGTGACAAGCGAGTCTATCTCCAAGTGTCAAAAATTCATCCTTTTTTCTAAAATGTCCATTCAACTCCTTTTGCCCTATGCCCATTCTTAGCCTTCTAGAACAGACGTTTTCCCCCTTGCCTCCTCCTCATGCCTCCCTCCTTCTCCCCTCCCGCAGCACCCCTGCAAGGCCAGACTTCAGACATGCCCTTTCCCTGATGGACCCCTAGTCTCTCCAGCTGGGCATTCATGACCCTCCCCTCACTCTGTGTCGCTGTTTCTGAGTGTTTGGAGTCTCTGCCTCCTGTGCAGGGCCATCCTCTGACCCCCCCCTCAAACAATCCCCCCTCCCACCCCATTCTCCAAAACTCCACCCTCATATGCCCACCTCCATGTCAAAGCTCATCCGCTCAGCCTGGCTCCTTCCTATCTACCTTATTACCCCGGCACCCAGCGTCCCCTGGAAGAAACTTTCTTGGGGAGACCAGTCAGCACCACCTCTGCTTCCCTTCTGCATGTGTTCTCTGGAGCTCACTGTTAACCCTTCAGTGTGCATGGTCCCATTCTCTCGCTGCACGGCCCAATCGACAGGCTGTCCTAGCTAGCGAATTATGTGCAAAGTCACATCAAGACCAATGGATAGTTTACCGTCTTATTCTGTGCTTATTTCATGTGTATGCATGTCTCACTTAACCACCTGCTTTATGAGTACTGCCAGGGGTATACATCCAAAGAGCTAGCACAAATGTGAATAATAATAATGATAATGATGATGATGATGACTGGAAAAATAAACTGTGGTATGTCCAGGCAATGACCTATCATTCTGTGAATTTAAAAAGGGGGGGCTCTCAAGCCAATGGAGAGCCATGGAGGAATCTTAAATGCATTTTACTAGTGAAAGAAGCCAGTCTGAAAAGGCCACACACTGTAGGGCACCAGCTATATGACATTCTGGAAAAGGCAAAATATGGAGATGGTAAAATGGTCAGTGCTTGCAAGTGGTAGAGGGAAGGAGGGATGAAGGGGACACAGGGGACACAGCTTTAGGGCAGGAAAACTACTCCGGATGACTAGCATGGGGGATACATATTACTGTAGTTATCAATACAGATATTATCTATGCGTTTATTAAAACCCATAGAATGCACCAAGAGTGAGCCCTTATGTAAACTGTGGATTCTGGGTGAAAGCAACGTGTCAGTGTAGGTCATCGAGTGTAACAAGCACAGCATTTGGGTTGGGGAGTTTGATCATGGGGAAAGCAGGAGTATATGGGAAGTCTGTACTTTCCACTCAATTTGTTGTGATCCCAAAACTACTCTAAAAGATAAAGTGTATTTCTAAAGATTATGTAAAATAGCTAATGCATATCGTGGGCTTTCCTGTGTCCTCACAAAAAGCACTCCATATGTCTTATCTCATTTAATCGGGATAACAATTCTGTGAGGAAGATGCCATTATTAGTCCTGTTTTGCAAATATGGAAAATGGGCCTCAGAGAGGTTTAGAAACTTGTTCAAGGTTACACAGAAAGTGTAGCTCTGCTGGCTAGAAAAAGCAGCCCTCTTTTTAATAAAGACATCTGAGACAGGGTGGGATGGCAGAAGATTCCAGAAGCATTTGCCACTGCTCCGTGTGTAAGGCAAGTGCTGCCTCTGTGGGATGCAGCTGAGGTTGATGACCGAGGACTGAAAGCGTCTGCTCCTTGCCATCAGGAAACAGTGAGTCACCGGCTGGAGCATGATGAAAATGAGGTCGCCAGGCACCTCTCTGTAAACAGTGTGTCTCCTCCGGCCGTGACAATGATTCCGTTCGAGCAGAGAGCTAGAATGTCTATTCCCACCAGACCTAACCTTTATTTTCTTATGCTGTCTGTCTGCTTCTCCCTTGTGGTTGGGGTAAACAGCTTCTCAGGTTGGCTTAGCCAACACCTGATACTCTTTGAGAAGTATTTTATCTGCTACATTTTGGCACTTGGATTTTTTTTTCTTGCATTGTTCTGGAAAGTTCTTTCCCAGTGTTGTTGTTGTTGTTATGAAAATGTGGTCTATAGAGTTTACCATCCTGTTCACTTTTGATTTCAGTTGAAAATGATGTGTGGCGGGGCCCGAGGCTGGAGAAGGGGACCAGGAGTGTTGAGGGAGGTTCAGTGGTCTCCTGGTGACCCTCACAGGCCCAGGATGGAAGGGCCTTTGAGGCCGTCTGGTCTGAGCTTTTCACTTCTCAAAGCAGACTCAGGGCCCCCAAGAGCGCGAGGTTTTCTGACTTGTTCCTGACTCCCAGTCTCTGCCCTGCCCTCCAGATTACCCTCTGGGTATGCCCCACCTTCTCTCCTTTTACCAGGCTAGTCTAAACCCTGAGCCCTGTAACAACACCTGGGCACACCTCTCTGGGGCCGCGTGGGGCCTGCCCTCCCCACATCAGCTCAGCTTCCTGTGCCCCAGACGTCTGGCCTAAAGTGGACATTTCCAACTTCTCAGCCCTGGGAACTGAGCTCTCTGCAAATGCTACATCAGCATCCAGAGAGAGAGCCACACTCATCACAGACAAGGGATGGGAAGGGGCCCTGTTGGCTATCTGGACTATTTGTTTCTGGTCTTCCTCTCCTCCACAAATCTAAAGAGGGGGCAGTGTACTCAACTTAGGGGAGAAAAAGTTCCTATAAAGTGTTAGCACAAACATACCTGATGTGTCTTAAAAAGTGGCAATCACTTGATTGAAAATCTCTCCTTTGTATGAGAAACAAAGCACCACCAGCAACAGGCCCGCCGGGGCTGGGGGCTGGGACCACAGTGGCCCCGGGAGCCACACAGGGACACATGACGCACCTCTGTGAACAGAAGTATCTGCTAAACAGAGCCAGGTGTTAGGGATCCCTTGGGGAGCCTGGTTCTCCCTTAGACCACCCTGAAGAGCCCTCTTCCCCCTGCCACCACTTGGGGGATTTGATCTGGGCTGGATTGCCTCACTCCTCCTGTCTCACCAGTCCCCCCCCCCCCGACCCCTCTTCCAAATATCAGCTATGGGGGTGCCTGTCAGCCCGCTCTCAGTTTGAATCTCTCCATGGCAGAAATGCAAATTCTTTAATCCCCCATTTTATCTACGTCCTTGTTCTTCTGTCCCCAGAGTTCTGCCCATTTGACGATTGCCAACTGACTGCTGTCCTTCTGTCGCTGCGGACATGCCCCTGGGATCTCCCACCTCCTGCTGCACCATGATCCCAGCACTGTTTGCTTCAACTTTTTTGGAGACGCACATCCTAGGACTCAACCTTGTGGAAAGACTCATAGCCCATGAGGTGATATACCCCAGGTTCATGACTCATAGATACTCTGAGTTACCTTTAAATGCTCTTTTAACTTAAAAGGCAGGAAGTGGGGAGATACCAAATTACATTCCAAGGGCGAGTTGAGGATTACTATTATGTTTGTAGCGCTTAAAGAGTGTTCTATGAATGGATCCTAGTTTATACAGTGTGTGTATGTGTGTGTTGCGTAGGTTATATAGTATGGGCATGTGTAGTGTGTATATGTGTGTGTGTTATACAGGTTGTACAGTGTGTTTGTATAAGTGTGTGTGTATGTGTGTGCTATATGGTTTGTGTGTGCATGGTGTGGGTAGTTGGGTAGTGGGTAAGTTCGCAAGGAATATAAGATTGGTGTCAAGTCTCCTGGGACACGGGTTTCTGTAACTGAGAGCAGATTCCCTGCTGGAACCTGAGACCTTTGTCTGCCAGAAAGTTGCAATGGCCCAAGGCTTAGAAAGATAAGGTGTCAAATTGAATATGCTCTTGAGGTAGCCAATCCCATGGAAGCAGATGTGGTGTCTGTGGGTAAAGGAAACCAGAGCCTGACAAGATGACCTCCATGAGATAATCTGCACAGAAGGAAGATGAATTGGCCTAAAAAACATAAATAAATAAAAAGGCAAAGAGGTTCTGAGTTTCCACCCCTCTGCCAAAACAGTGGTAAGCAGAACCTTTTAGTTTTTTTTTTAGTCAAGTTTTAGATGGTACTCCCATCATCCAAAAATAAAACGTTCTCAAAAATAAAACTCCACAGCTAAATTGCCAGAATAGTCCTGCAGTGAGAGAAATTCACATCATGAGAGAGAAGGTATTTTGTTGATGACTGTTTTGCTTTTTTTGGTAATGGGTACTTGTAGAGATTCCCCTTGGTTTCCAAAGGGAAGGTCTACAAAGGCCAGATCTATTCTTGGTGACTCATAGCAGAAAAATCTGAGAGCTGACACTCAGCTGTTGGTTGGGGAGTGAGAGGACCAGCCTTGAAGAAGACACGAGAACCCAACCGTCTGGACACAAGTGTGACTGGCTTATGAGACAGCCATGTGACATTATCAGCAGAGCTGCAAACTGAATGTCTCCTCTGTGCAGATCTTAATATTTAGAGAAGGTCTTTGTGATTATATGATCAAAGAGAAGACAGTCCCTTTGCTTTCATTGTGGCTATGGGAAATTTGATGCAAAAATTTCCATTGACCTTCAGCATTGTCCTATGCGGGGAGGGACCTCGTCTTAGCCTGACTGCTATTTTCTCTGACTTAAAAAACTTAACTCCTCCTCTCAGGTTGTGTTGCATTTTTAAAAAAGATTTATTTATTTATGAGAGAGAGAGAGAGCACGTGTGAATGGAGTGGGGCAGGGAGGACAGACAGAGGGGAAGAGAGAAAATCTTAAGCAGACTCCCACTGAGCTCAATTTCACAACCCTGAGCTCATGACCTGAGTAGAAGTCACGAGTCAACACTCAACCTGCTGAGTCCCCCAGATGCCCCATATTGCATTTTAACTAAGTATTTGATAAATAATGTTTTCTACAGCATGTCCCATTTATTCTCTGAACCCCTTAGTATATGAGTTAAAAGATTAATTACATATGGGTTTGGTATAAGCATATAATTAAATATTTGGAAATATGTAAAAGTCGTAAAAACAACCAACATCATTGTCTTCATAAATTTCTTGCCACATTTTCCTTGAAGGGCGCTTAAAAATGGAATGCCATGTTTTAATTCAATAAGGAAATAAATATAGAATACATTTAAATAAAATAAATTTCTGAGATCCAGAATAATATATTTTTCAGAATAACTTCTCAAATCTACTTTCCATGAATTGAATATCAGTAAAATCATAATAACATGGAGAGTGTAGTCTTTTTCCTTCTCATTTTTCCATTTTCAATTTACCTTAACATTATAATTAAAACTGCTATGAAGCAAAAATCTTATAATTACAGAAAATTATTGCCATAGAAAGAATAACTAACACTTTTTTTTTTTTTTTTTTTTTTTTTTTCCAAAAAGAGAAAATCCTTTTAATCCTTCAGCAAGTCTCTGTGAAAATAGTATGCTTACAATGAAAGTGAGAAGGGAGCACCTAGGATACCCCCAGGAGGCTTGCTGTACCACTCAGCATTCCTGCCCCAGCTCGTGTGCGCGTGGATGGCCAACAAATGACAAGAAGTCCACTTGACAATAGTTCAGTAATTCCTTTCACCACTGCTGCCAGCTGAAGTCATCATTGCTTCCAAAGACCAAGAAAAAGCCCAGTATAGTTGCAAAGATGACTGTGTTTCCTGTGAGAACAAGTGCACAAGCTCCCCACTCAATCAGATGTGCTCTGGCAAATACGATAGGGAGCCCAAAAGCTGAGACAACAATGCCTGTCGTAAGAAATATGGCAAGTTCCTTACAAGCGTTACTCATAGCATCTGTGTCATCCACTAATCTTCTCGCTATGCAGTATGGAATAGGTGAAAGGATGTAAAAAAACAGAACAAAGAGAGGCCAGTATTGGTTGTATATTGGAAGGGCACATCCAAGCATCAAAAACATCAGCCCAATTGCTCCTCCAAAGGACAAACTAATCAAAGCTTTGATGCCGGCCATGGCGGTGACGTCGCTCCTGGCTCCGGGACCCTGGGCGGCTGCGGGGGCGGCGGCGGCGGCGGCGGCGGCCGGGAGACCGGAGACGCGCCTAGAATAACTAACACTTTTAAAGACAAAAACAATTTAATGATTCAAGGGGTGGCATGAAAACTGGGTACTGTGAACTGGATATTTGTGTCCCCCTAGAATTTATATGTTGAAATTCTAATCCCTAGTGGGACAGTGTTTGGAAGTGGGGTCTTCTGGGAGATATTTAGGTCGCAAGGGTGGAGTCTTCTTGGATGGGATTAATGGCCTTACAAAAGAGACTCCGGAATGCTTCTTCACCCCTTTCGCCATGTGAGGACACTATGAGAAGATAACCATCTATGAACCAGGAAGCAGATCCCACCAGACCCTGAATCTGATAGCACCTTGATCATGGACTTCCAACCTCCAGAAATGTGATAAATACATTTCTGTTGCTGATAGTCACCTAGTCTATTGTATTTTGCTTCAGCGGCCCCAAAAGACTAAGACAGTGTTCTCATTTCACAGTTTCTCCCAACATCATGCAAATAGAAGTGGATGGTGAGTCCTGGTGTACTTATTACACTGTGAAAGGAAAGAAAATCCAAATCCATGTTCTCTGGAATTACTTGTATGAGAGACTTTTGTCTTTTCAAATAAAGGTTGGAAGATGATGTTGTGTAGGATGGCATCAGATGACATCTTCCCCACTCTCCCCATCCTCATGAGGTGATGGAACACAGCAATCATTGAGGCCCTGCCTGTCTATGTCATTGCTGTGGTCTGGGCTGTGGCAGAGGCGTGGAGACGCCGCGTGCTATTCTACCACCAGCCCCAGCCATGCAGAGGGCAGGGAGTAGCCTCTGGTAGAACTGGTTGGACCAGAATCCCAAATCTGGACAACTCTTTTGAGGTCTTAGCCAGCTTCTTGTTTTACAGAAGGAGGTAAGCAGCCCTGACGCTGCATATGGAGAGTGTCCAGCTGGAAGACCTGGTTTCTAGTCCATTTCCTTGTGTTTAATTATCCACACGACTTTGGGCAAGAACTTAACTCCTTAGAATCTTGGTTTTTTAATCTGTAAAATGAGGTGACAGGTCTAGATGGTTCCTGAGGGTCTTTCCAGTTCTATTCTGTTTCCAAATAGACAAATTTGAAATCAGGCCAACCAGTAGAGTAAATCTAGTTGCAAACAAACCGCCAACTGGACAAGAAATTCTAAACCACTCATTGTATCTATGTTAAATGTGTTAGGGGTTAACCTTCTTAAGCTAAGGTGAAAGTCTAAAGACCAAGAGTCAGTGTGAGGAAAGCTGTATTGTACCAAGAAAGCTAAGAGTCAGCCACCACCCCAGAAGTTAGGGTCAGAGACACTGCATCCCATATTTTGGGATGGAATATGTGTTTTCACCATCCAATTCACTGCACTTTTTAGTTAGAAGGGAAGTAGATTTGTTTTTCTTATGGTTTCAAGAGTCTATTTTCTCACTAAATAGTCTTCAACGAAGAATTTCTCTCTTTAAAAAAATACAAATTTAAAAGCAATATGCACCATGACTATGTGGGATTTATTCCTGGAATGCAAATATGGTTCAACACATACAAATCAATCGAGGTAATTTACTGTATCCATGGAATGAGGAACAAAACCCACATGATCGTTTCGAGTGATGCAGTAGAAGTATTTGGCAAAATTCAACATCCTTTCATGACAAAAAGAGAAAGAAAGAAAAAAAGAAAGAAAAGAAAAGAAACAACAGCACAGCACAAACCAGGAATAGAAGAAACCTACCTCAACATAATACAGGTCATACATGAAAAGCCAATAGCTGATAAGGGAGAACGCTTATAACTCCATAACTCAGTAACAACAGCAAAACCCAAAACCACAGCTGAACAGAGGACTGGACTTGAATGGATAGTTCTCCAAAGAAGATATACATGTGACAATAAATACAGGAATGAACCCCGAGGTCATTAGGCTCCATGAACTAGGCCTGTCATAAAAACACAAATACCATATAATTCTACTCATATAAAGTACTTTAGAGTAGTCAGATTTATAGACAGGAAGTAGAATGGTGGTTGCCAGGGGTCAGGAAGAGGGGAAAATGAGAAGTTATTGTTTATCGGGTATAGAGTTTCAGTTTTGCAAGATAAAAAGAGTTCTAGAGACTGGTTACACCGCAGTGTAGTGTACTTAATACTACTAGCCTATGTACTGGAAAAGGGTGAAGACGATGAATTTTGCGTCACGTGTATCTTACCACAATTTTTAACAGTGCAACTTTAAAACTTGCATTATATATATAATGGAGGTTTTTTTCAGATTTATTTATTTATTTTCAAAGGCAGGAGGGGCAGGGAGAGAGAGAGCCTCACGGGGGGCTCTATCTCACCACACTGAGATCGTGACCTGAGCTGAAGTCAGGAGTCGGATACTGACCCAATTGCATTACCCAGGTGCCCCTATAATCTATTTGTTAAAATATTTTATTTATTTATTTGAAAGAGAACACACTAGATAGAGAGAATGTACACGTGAGGGAGAGTGTGGCAAGCACAAGTGGGGGTGAGGGGCAGGGGGAGAGGGAAGAGCAGACTCCCCACTGAGCAGGAAGCCTGATGCAGGACTCTATCCCAGGACCCTGGGATCACAACCTAAGCTGAAGGCAGATGCTTAACTGACTGAGCCACCCAGGTGCCCCCATAATGGATCTTAAAACATAAATCAGTCATCCCAGATTTAATTTTTTTAATAATTTCCCTCCCAATTCTTTTTCATTGCATGCATATAATTTTAGAGTTCTAATCCTAAGGTACCTACCTTGTACCTATCACTTTTCTCACTTCCCAGTTTACCAGAAAGGTTTCCTCTGTGTGTGTTTTGAGAGGCTGGGTATGAGGGTTGGGTTTTGTTGGCTGGAGCCTGGTTTGGGAGACATCTCTGGGACAGCTGGGAGGAGGCAGGGGGCAGAGTGCCGTGGACCAGGAATAAAGAGGAAACCCAGTGCCTGATGAGGGAAGAATCCCAACACCTGGTCCAGAGGGGATAAAAGGGTCCACAAGGCAAAGGCCCAGACCCAAGGCTCCAAAGGAAACTTGGGTGGGACTCAGCCATGACGTGTTCCTGGACTAACGTGATCCGTGCTCATGTGGGAACGTGAGGTCTGTTGGGAGTAAGTGTGGCCCTCATTTATTTGAGGTCCTTAACTGTTTCACTTTAGGCCCGCCTCAGGGATGGTAAGAGAGCAACCAGTGCCAAGTCTCTCAGACCTCCAAGTTTATGGTTGTAAAATGGGTACAGTAAAGCGCTTTGACCACAGTAAAGATTCATTAAACTGATGCATGACCCAGGAGCCCAGCATCCCAGAGCGGCAACCAAAAGTCCATCACGGGGAGGTGGAGGGGAGTGCTTGTAAAAATGCCATGTCATTTCCCCCACCCTGCCCCCTCCTGGCTCCTGATTTAGTAAGTCCAGGGCAGGGCTGAGAATCTGCATTTCTAACAATTTCCTGAGTGATATCAGTGCTGTTGGTCCAGGATTTTTTTTTTTTTTAAGATTTTATTTATTTATTTGGGAGAAATAACAAGTAGGCAGAGAGGCAGGCAGAGAGGGAGGAAGGGAAGCAGGCTCCCTGCTGAGCAAAGAGCCTGATGTGGGACTCGATACCAGGACCCTGGGATTATGACCTGAGCGGAAGGCAGAGGCTTTAACCCACTGAGCCACCCAGGCGCCCCTGCTGGTCTGGGATTTTTAACTTCTTATGTGAAGGAGCTACGCCTTATTCACCTTTTTTTTAAATATGATTTTTTATTTTTTTAATTAACATGTAATGTATTATTAGCCCCAGGGGTACAGGTCTGTGAATTGCCAGGTTTACACACTTCACAGCACTCACCTTAGCACATTCCTTCCTCAATGTCTATAACCCAACCACCCTCTCCCTTCCCCTCTCCCCCTGACAACCCTCACGTACTGTTCATCTTTGCATCCAACAAAGCGGCTTATACACAGTAGTTGCTCAATAAATGTTTTCTACATCCCAGCAGTTAGGCAGGAATGAGATACTGTGGGAAGTGGAGGCAAGATGGAGTAGTAGTTAAGGTGGTTACCCATCATCATCTTGGGCAAGGTCAAAGTCATCAAGACATGGCTTCTTAGTTGTTTTGCCTAAAGCCAGAATTTATCCTCAAAGTCACTAAATAAACAGGTGCAATGGACAAAGTCGAAAGTCCACTTCCTTCCCAAAGAAATTGAATGTTGGCTAAGGTGAAAAATTGGTATGCAATTGTTGCTAAATGAGTGGTCCTCAGGGGCCCAGAGTGATGTTTATGTCAAAGGCCAGCATCTCACTATGAATTAGGGGTGTCCATATCTGGCAAGGTGCCCCACCTGCGGCCCCCACATGGACTTGTAAGGCTGCAGTAGCACCAAAGACAGCAGGCATCCCAAACCAGCAAGGGGGAAATGAGAATGCTGGGGTATGCCAACATCTGCCAAGAGAGAGCCTGGCTGGAAGCTCTGCCCAGAAAATGTCCCATATCCCTACAGAATCTAGATTGACATTTTGGAAAGGGTTGTGTTTGATTTCAAACCTCCTACTTACAGAGAATTCAATCCCTTTATATATGATCCCTAGTACATCTTCCAACCCTACTTACACCAGCAGGCTCTTTAGGCTTCCAAAGGAATTTTTTTTATAAAATTTAAATTCAATTAATTAACATATAATGTATTATTTGTTTAGGGGGCACAGGTCTGTGATTCATGCGTCTTACATAACATCCAGCACTCCCCACAACACATATCCATCCCAATGTCCATCACCCAGACACCCCATCCCTCCACACCCCTCCCCTCCAGCAACCCTCAGTTTGTTTCCTAAGATTAAGAGTCTCCTTACGGTTTGTCTCCCTCTCTGGTTTCATCTTCTTTCACTGTTTTCCTCTCTTCCCCTATGATCCTCTGCCTTGTTTCTTAAATTCTGCGTATCTGTGAGATTATATGATAATTGTCTTTCTCTGATTGACTTATTTCGCTTAGCATAATACCCTCTACTTTCATCCACGTCATTGCAAATGGCAAGATTTCATTTTTGTTGTTGTTGTTGTTTTTTAAGGCTTCCAAAGGAATTTTTGAGAAAGTTAAGAGAGAGAGAGAGAGAGAGAGAAAGTGTGTGTGTGTGTGTGTGTGTGTGTGTTGAGGGGGAGGGGAGTCTGGAAAATGTCGTTTGCTGAGTCCCCATTCCAGCATCACAGAGCAAAGGCTGGGCATGCAGCTGAGGGACATTCGGTAAAGGTACGAGCATGGTAGGCAGAAGGGCCGCTTAGAATGAAAGCTAATGTGACTGTGTCCATGAGCATTGTGCAAGGATGGAGGGGAAGCACCCTCTTAGAGCATCACATGTTCTCCCATCATATTAACATATGTATAAGCCGGCTGTGCCGACACAGATTTCGCATACATAGAAAATGATCAGAAGGATATGTGCATCATGCTAAGAATATCTTCCATGAATGCCAGAGAAGAAAGAATAGGGAATGTATGTGGCTAAGTTGTTCTGCATTGCTTTTTTTTTTTTTTTTATGACAAGCATATGAACATTAGAAATTCATTAAATTTAACAATGCACTTAGTAAGGCATGCAGAGTTTCTCTCTGACACGTGCTGGCGGCTTAGGGCCCCAGATCTCCAGGGAGAGTGTGTAGCAGGAACCCCGTGTGTGGTTGATTGGAGCCAGTACTCCCAGCTCCTCCTGCTTCTCAGCTTAGCTGTGTGTGCATCTCAGTGGTGAGAAGAGAGGGGAGAGCCAGGAAGCAAACCTCAGGTAAATGTTCTGCACAACCAGCCCATGTATACCATGGCTGGAACATTCCAGAACATCCACAGGAGCTATGCGTCGGCTGATGGCAGGGGGAAACGGTGCACGTTCAAAGGTTTTGTGTAATAGAAAAGATAATCTGTGAAAGGAAATGCTGTGGGAAACTGACTTTTCTTCTTCCTGCTCCCTCATCTGCCAAGTTTTTCTATCTCCCAGACCTTCTTTGGTCCGCCAGAGTCTCCTGACACACTCTTTTATTTTACGTTCCGAAATGAATTCAAAAGCTGTGAAGGACGCAGCTGAAAAAGTGTTCCTTCACCCTGGATGTGTTGCAAGATCCCCAAAGGGTTTGTTTATAAATGCCTATTTCTGGACCCCACCTATAGAGATCCCATAAAAGTGCAGTGGTTGGGTACCCGGAAATGGGCACTTCCAACACCCTGGGTGCCAGACAGACGTCCCGCAACCACAACTTGTGTAAACCTCAGAGAAAAAGTAAAAATCCAATGCAGAGATCACCATATTCTGACCCTTAAAGCCCACCTATGCTGACCAATATTCTGACCCTGGCTGCACTGGATCCTTGTTCTCACTCTAAAAATAGCGGTTATTCAGTGCGTCTTTGCCCCAAAACTCAGGACTTGGCAAAATATTTAGGCTCCCGGAAGAAACTGCCAACTAGTTTTATGGTGTCTCATGTTCCCTTGGTCCCATCATTCTCATCAGGCTGTACCATGACTACACATGTGTCCTATGACATGGGGCACTGAAACAGGGGACTCTGAGAGGGAACTCATGCAAGAAGGCCTTTCCAAATATATCGTCCTAAAAGTGAATGTGCTCACCTTTTTATCCACCTTCCACTTGTCTTCTTTCTTGCTGACACTCCCAGGAGTTCGTCTTGTAAATTACAGCTTTTTATCCTGCAGTGAAGGTTTTCCTCTCATTCTGTACTGAAGTCATTTCCCTGCGGTAGTGCGGAATTATTGCTGCTTTTGTCTTAGCCATCCACGATGGTAGTTGTGCAGAGCTGGAGAATTCTTTTGCCGGCTACGTGGGGGTCCAAGGATTTCCTTCCCAGGGGCCGTTTTGTTTTATACTGTTTGAGCGTCTGCAATATGCCAGCCAGGAAGGAGACCCAAGGAGCCATGTTTTTCCCAAGGAAGCTTCCAGCACAGTAACAAGAGTGAAAAGAGGCTAGAATTTTCAGAAACAGAGGATGTGTTCCTTGACAATATTGCCTCGCACTGGTTTCAATTCTGATCATTTTACTGACCAGTACTCATGAAGAAGCCCCAAGCTAAGACATTCACTGCAACCAGTTAATTGAAAAGACACTACAGAATCAACCAGAGAATGTTACAGTGTGCCAGCTCCATGCCTGGCTCAGAGTGAACCTTTCACGGCAAGGACACAGAACTTTTAGAAATGGTCTTTGTCTGGCAAGTGTAGAATGTATACTAAAAAGAAGTTGTTCATATACAAAAATAGTCATATGAAATGTTACCTAATTAAGCTTGGACAATACGATTCGAAGGACCATGCGAATTCAGAGTGGAAAGCTCATTCTGGACCACAGTGGCCAACGTGGCAGAGATGGAGGGACTTCAAGACAGGAAGGGGAACATATGAAACCACGGAATGATCACAGTCTGTATACAAGTTGCCCACAGACCAATACAGGAAATAGGCCCAGGGTACGGGGATGATGATAAAGATGATGAATTTAACTGGATCCATGATGAGTCTGAGATGCTGGGTGAATGGCCCCCAGGGGGCAAAATGCAACTGAGTTCAACATGAGAGACACCCAAAAATGGCAGCTTAAAGAAGTGACAGCTTTATTTTTTCACAAAACAGAGAATCCACATGTTAGAAGTCCAGGGCTGCTGTTCGAGACTGTCTCTCGCTCCACAGTTTTGTTCTCATGGGCACAAGATGGCTGCTCAACCTCTAACATCACATCCACAGAGCAAGTGGAACAAGAAGAAAGGCAACGACAAAAGGTATCTGCCAGCAGTCATCTATTTTTACCAGGAAAACCAGGGCTTTCCCTGAAGCTCCATTCTGTGGTCTTCTATGTCATCAGAACTTTGTGTCCCTGCCACCCTCACTGCCTCCAACAGGCAGAGTCTGACCCAACAGTCGCTCACTGTCCACTCCTCATTTACCAGGCGAACACTTTGTGAGGGCACTGGGCGGGGAACCAAGAAAGAAAAGATCAGAATGACAACTACAATCCACATTCAGCTCAATGGGCTAAGCCCAGTACCCATCACTTTACTCACCTCTATCACGCATCATCTACCTTTAGTTTCATAGTAATATTATTTTATTCTTATAACGAAAGGAAAAAAATAGCATCCATATCAATCTGTCTCTAAAACTCTATTTTCAATGTAAAACACGGTCTCCCTTGCAGGGTCAGTGCAGGGCGGGGCAGGGGGTAGATGAGTGAGCAAACAGTTACTGTGGTTTGTGATAACTACTGTTACGGGTTCAAGAGGTAGTTGAAAACAATGAAGATTCAGCCTGTCCTTTACCTGGGCTATTGTAGGAAGACACATAGAGAACACATAGTCTCAAAGGATAAGCAGAGCGGACTAGCGTGGGGACCAGTGAGGACAACATCCTGTTTCTATCCAGATGGAACAAAGGCATTAAGGCACAAGAAACACTTTTCATCCCACGGCTGCAAAGTTCATGGTGGGTAAGGTGAACTAAACTATGGGGAAGGAGCAGGAAACCATTTCAGGAGGCTAGGGTCCCATCCAGCTGGACCTTCTGAGGCAAGAGATAACACGTTCCGGAGCCAAGACAGTGGGAATGGAGGTGAGGAGAGAGGGAGGCAGGGGAAGCCAGTGGCCCTGTGTGTGCCTGCATGGTGACTGGGAGGGCACTGGGGTAACAAAGACATTGAAGTTAGTTCCTGGGTTTCTAAAGCCAGTGCGCAGATAAACAGTACCATTCCTAAGTAACTGGAGGGGAAGTAAATTTTGTCAGAGGGAAGATAATGAAATCCATTTTTGGATATTTTGAGTTTGGATGACCATGTCATTCGGGTGGCCCCTAGGGTGTGTGTGGGTGGGGGGCCCTGGGCAAATTTTATGGACAGATGGACCCTATGTGTGTGTAGGTTCCATCTGTTCCCTTCTTTACTGTTATGTGTGTCCTTCCTGCCTACTTTCCTATCTCCCACAATGCCATGGCCGCCCAGGGCTTGTAGGTATTGAACGACTCCCGCGTCTGGCCCCAGCAGCTCCCTCGCCCACCTGCGTTCTGCTCGCTGACCCGGGACGCACGACGCTGCGCCCTCCACCTGCCGTTCGTGCGTGGTGCGGCTCCACGTGCTCAGCGGTCGCTCTGCGCTTCACAGTCGCTCGGGATTTGCAGGGCAGTGTGAGCGACTCTTCCTTTTCTAGTCCCATTGGATTTGCCACTTGGCATTTTACAAGGTTGGTGTGGAAAGACACACCCCGAATCAAATCTTCTGGTCCCCCCTCCCGGGGCCACCATGGCTGTGTTCCCAGAGCAGGATGCCCTAGGATCTTGACCTCACCCCTGCCCTCCAGTCACAAGCCCCCAGTGGGGAGGGTGGTATGTCGCTCAGATGGCCCGCCACTATGTCAGCCACAGAAGCATTTGCAGCTGAATGATCCCCGTTCCTGAAGGGACATGTTTTTAAATCACTTATTCTAGAATAGGAATAAGCAGCAAGTCTGTTAAGTCCTAGGATTTTCTCCTTGCTCCTCTGAGGCATTTTAAAAAACACATTTCCATTTAACTTTAGCTTCCTCTTGAATAGTCAACTAATCATTATCTAAATGCCAGGGAGAGGAGTGTAAATAGGTTCTGTTCCTTTATCACCAACATCAATAAATCCAGAACTCCAGCTGTTTCTTTTCTGCCCACTTTTTCCTTCCAGAGTTGCAAGGAGAGAGTCAACTCGGAGTGCTGCCAAGAGGGGACTCCTGGGGAGCATTTGAAGGACAATACAACCCTCTGATCACCTGCCGTCCTGTCATTTTTTTTTTTTTTCCATTCGAAGTTCAGGCCAGCATCCACATGAGCTGTCCCCAGCCATCCAGCACCAGGTCTGGGGCTCCAGCCCAAAACCCCTGCCCAGGCCAGCTGCAGACTTCTTGCCCCCATTGGAGTGAATAAATGCTTTGTCTCATGCACAGACACTGACTTTTCCCCCTTTCTTTTCTTTGTAGTAAGAACTCTGTCTTCTAGGGATTGTACTTAAACGCTCTGGTTGAAATAATCACACACATACACACACACACACACCCGATAACTGAGGGTTGCTCGTCATGAATCAGCATGCTACCTATCTAGCTGGGAGGAAAATGTCTGTGTCTTGGGAAGAGTGGTCTTTGGTTTCACAGGAAGGAAATCCGAGGACAGGAAGCATATTCCGCAGATGCAATTGCCCTAAACAGGGTGGGTCCAGGAAGTTCTGAAAACAGGACCCTGGTCTCTTGCTTCAAACTTTGGGAAAACGGCCCTGCCTTCTGAATGCTAACACCAGAAGAATTTCCTGAGCCCGTATGTCGCCTCCCAAGCTGTTAGTGGGGATGTGTGGCTGTCATAGAGTGAAGGAAGCTGTGCCACCTAACAGGGTACCAGCTTCGCCTCACAACTTGGCAACCCGGAGCCCTTGCTTTCGCTGCTGGTGTTACCGCCAAGCCTTCTTCCGAAACAGGTCGTTCAACCAACTCTTCAGCACTTTCCTTTGGAAAGGTTTGCCACCAATAATCCTGCAAACCCAGTTAATTCATAGGCAGTTGCTTTATCCCTATGAAAGAGAAAAGCATCCAACTAAAACATGGCCTTTTATATTTGAACATTTTTCTAGAATCCTTGGCTTCAGTAAACAGAACCTTGGAAGTCATCCTTGCTACCCTGTTTTTTGGGGTTTCTCCAGAGTAAGCTCTCAAACTGTCTAAGGCAAGTGATTTATTTGCAGGGCTGTCCCAGGAGAGGACTAGGAAATAGGGCAGAGACAGAAGGAAGCCAACAAAAGATATTGTCCATGGATTGAATGTGTTCCCCCAAGTTTGCATGTGGAAGTCCTTACTCCCAGTTGTGATAGCATTTACAGATGGGACGTTTGGAGGTGATTAGATCCCGGGAGTAGAGCCCTCATTATGGGATTAGTGCCTTATAAAAAGAGATACAAGAGAGATGATCTCTCTCCCCACCACATGAGGACAGAGTAAGAAGGCTGTCATCCACGAACCAGGAAGCAGGTTCTCACCAGGAACCAAATAGGCTCGTATCTTGAACTTGGACTCCCCAGCCTCCAGAACTAGGAGAAAGACATGTCTGTTGTTTGAGACTGTATCAACAATCTATGATCCTTTTGTTATAGGAGCCGGGGCTGGCTAAGACAGTACATTACTATTAAGCAAGTTCCCATGGAGGGCAACTGGTGCTCGACCCATCTGTGGGCCTCTGAGAGACATTCGGGAACATGTGCCTTCCAGGGGAGCTGGGATATTTATCTACTAGTTCAGGTCAGTGGACAAAGGTTGCTGGGTGGTGGGGTGTTCATTCTCTAGCTCTTCCAATTGCCAGGGCTCTGGAGTTCAGAGCTGAGATGGAGATGTCACAGTTGGCCACCAAAGGCTCCCACTACAAGGTCTGAGGGATGGGTCAGGCCTGCTGTGGAGTCTGCTCTGCTTCCCCTGGAAAATGTTGGTGGGAAGTGGGAGCATCAGGGCAGGAGGTGTCTGGTGACCAAGGGAGATAGTCGTCGGAAACGAGGTCAAATGGAGCTGATGAGTAGAGAGGCTTTGGGGGGCACAGAAGGGACTCTGGCTTTGAGCTCTGAGACAAGAGAAATTACTTCAGGACGTTGAGCACAATAGAGAAACACTCTGATGCCCAATTTACAGGGACCCCCCGCACTGAGAATAAGGCTTAGGGAACAAGGGTCAAAGCAAAGAGACCACTGGGGAAGCTATCATACTAATCCCCTGCACGGGATGCCCAGGTGACTCAGTCAGTCAAGCGGCCGGCTCTTGATTTAGACTCTGGTAGTGATCTCAGGGTCTTGGGATCAAACCCCACATCAGGATCTATGCTCAGCGGGGAGTCAGCTGGAGAGTCTCTCTCCCTCTGCCTCTGCCCTTCCCCCCAGTCACACACGCAATCTCTCTCTCTCAAAAATAAATAAATCAAACTTAAAAACCATCATCATCATCATCTCCTATGAGACAAGGAGGGTGGGTTCCACCAGGATTTGGCCAGAAGGGTCATAAAAAGTGGTCCCATGGTGCTTATATCTTGGAGGAAATGCATCACAGTCCCCGCGATCTGCTTACCAGTTAAACAAGCATTGCTTTTGTTAGCAGGGAGAAAGGAAAGAAGGGGCTGGGGTTGTTCCACCTGGCCTGTTAGGAGACATGGCATCCAATCCTAGGTGCACTCTTACCAAAGATTTTTGGTCGCATGACTCATGTCATGTCGATTCATTCCTTTGTACTTCAGTTTTCTCATCTACAGGGCAAAAGTGGTTACTTCAGCTTCAAAAACCACATGATTCATTCTCATTAGGAGCCTCACTCATAAGGTAAAACACACGCTTCTGAATGGGTCAAGGCTACTGGAATCGCCCCTGTGACAGAGCACCCCTGTCCCTTACAGACCTTCTTCATGGTGCTGGGTTTTGCCACATCTCATACATGCCCTAGTGTCTTGGCCTCATTCTGACATAGATACACTTAAAATTACTGTATACTGCTTTCTTGAGAAATAAAATACCAGTTAGTCTCACAAAGCCCGCATTTCACCTTTAAACCACCACGCCCCCTTGGGGGAGCGGAAGGACCAGAGAAGAGATGAAGGGAGCACAGCACCAATCCCTCATCTTACAAAGGGGGAGAGAGGGCACACACAAGATTTATGAACAAGAAATATGCCAACAGAGGAAAAAGTGACAGAAGCTCCCTGGCAGGTGGGGGATAGGGGGCACAAGAAGAGACGGATTGTGGCATAAGTGAGCGTAATCCTTGCTCATCACAGCTGTGAATAGTTAAGTTAGCAGTTAAAGAAATTTTGTTGAAAGCTGATGATTAAAGGTGTGCTCACTGCCACATGAACAATGGGAAAGAGAGTAATTCAAGTGCAACGTGGGGTGGGGGAGAGGGCTGGACTCTGGGTTTTTAGGAACCCATTCAGAGTGCTCAAGGTCACAATTGCAGTGGGATTCGAGTCCAGGATGCCAGACCCTGAGGTCTGTTTTCAAATGAAACAAAACAAAAATCAAGAACACAAGCAAATTAGCAGTTATAAATAATTCAGTACGTGTCTACAAAACATATTGTGTCAATTTCATTAATTATTAAATTCAAAATGCATGAACGTTTTAATACACTTGAAAATAATTTATAGATTTTTCGCTTTGCAAAAATCCTCTAGCAGGTACCATGGAGTCACTTGAAGGTAGATCATTTCAAAAGTAGAATGATAAAATTATTTCAAATTTTAAAGCCAAAAAAAATTACCGTTAGTAGAGATGTGGATGCAATTTTAACTTTTTTATTGAGATATAATTGATACTTAACATTATATTAGTAGACAGTGTAATGCTTCAGTGTTCATATATATTGAGAAATAATCACTACAGTAAATCTCATTAACATCTATTGTCATACATAGGTACACACATTTTTTCTTATGATGAGAACTTTTAAGATCTACTCTCTTAACAACATTCAAATGTAAAATACAGTGTTGTTAACTATCTTCACAAAGTTGTACATTACATACCCATGACTTATTTGTTATATTAATATTTTTATATATGTTAGGAATTCTAAAAATAATTGAACCTAAAATTTATAGAGGTCTTAAATCCTCTGCTAGAAAAAGTAGAACAGGAAAATATTATCTTTTATTTTTTTTAAAGATTTTATTAATTTGAGAGAGAAGGAAAGAGCATAAGCAAGACAGAGAGCATGAACAGAGGGAGGGGCAGAGGGAGAAGCAGACTCCCCACTGAACAGGGAACCTGAGGCAGGACTTGATCCCAGGACCTGAGACCATGACATGAACTGAAGGCAGATGCTTAACCACCTGAGCCATCCAGGCACCCCTTATCTTTTATTATAAGCTCTTTATTCTATTTTATTTTGAATTCATGTAGTCTGATGAATTTTTTTTATTATCATTGAAAAAGCCCTAACCCTTCATATAGTCTACGATGACTCAAAAATACAATTATACAGTTGGAATAAGTACTTTATGACACATTCTGATAAAATACACCTCAACTCCCTTATTGATTAAATCACGCTGAATCTGAATGAAGTTACATAGTGGTTACTCTGTTTCTATCTGTGGAAAAATGGTTTGGTTTTTTTCCCCCCAGAAAACTCCTGGTCAGCAGATTTTGTCTGTTAACAGCAGACTTTGGATTCGGGTATTCATTCATATCTCTTTCTAATCAGTTTTAACTCAAGGCTTATGCCAGTTATAGAATGATAGAGATTTAAACAGGTACGTCACCACAAAACTAACTCTGCAAAAACTAGAAACATGGACCTCTTATTGCCTGATAGAACCTATCTGCTGGATTCCAGGAAAGTAGAACATGACTCTTCGTGGAATGACTGGAACATCGTTAGCATTTCCAGTTTCGTCTGTCCGTCGTTTGAAGGCCACACACAAAAGCAATCTGACGGGTGACAATATAGAATCATGGTAGAGGCTGAGGGTGCTTCTTGACCTCTTCTCTTCCATCTGATGACCCAACTGTATTCCCCACTTTTTTTTTTTTTTTTTTTTAGATTTTATTGATTTATTTGACAGAGAACAAGAGGGCATAAGCAGGGGGAGCAGCAATGGAAGAGGGAGAAGCAGACCCCCAACTGAGCAGGGATCCTGATGGCAGGGCTCAATCCCAGCACCCGAAGGCAGACATTTAACTGACTGAGCTGCCCAGGGGCTCTGCCTCCTCGCTTTTGTCTCAGACCTCCAGACTTTTCATGACAAGAGCAAAACTAAAGCCCCTAAGCAGCCCCCAGGAGCCCATGTCTGGACACTGCAGCCCCCAGGCCTTTCCCTGCACCTGCCGCCTCCCTCTTCATGTACCTGTCCACGCCTCCGAGGAGTGGCCAGCCCAGCCCATCTGGAATAGTTTCCATTCTAGCCTCCTTAGCAGGTCTACACTGGTCCTTTGATCACTCACGTCTTTCGGAATCTCTACTCCCTGGGGTGTAAATACCTCATTTAGATGCATGCTTAATAAAATATAGTTTCCCCCAAAATATTACTGTTTCCATTTCGTATATAACATAATCAAAATTTATAACATGTTTTTGCTACTGTAAACACATCCCTGTTAACAAATCTTATAACAGCAACACAATCCAGTAGGATCTTTTTTTTTTTTTAAAGATTTTATTTATTTGACACAGAGAGAGAGAGAGATAGCGACAGAAGGAACACAAGCAGGGAGAGGGAGAAGCAGGCTCCCCTGCAGAACAGGAAGCTTGATGCAGGGCTCGATCCCAGGATGCTGGGATCATGACCTGAGCCCAAGGCAGACACTTAATGACTGAGCCACCCAGACACCCCTTCAGAAGGATCTTTTTAACACTTAGGTGAAATCAAATGAATTCAATTTTTATGCTCTTTCTTTCTTTCTTTCTTTCTTTCTTTCTTTCTTTCTTTTTGCAGAGAAGCATGATCAAGATAGCAATAGAAGACTTCCCAAGCATAAACCACCACAGACAATAAAAGGAAAGTGGAATGGAAATTGGAGCCTGCGTGGGAAAGGCTCTCCATTTCAGTGTATTAATTAAGAGCTTATCCATGTGCTTTTGTCATGAATAAAAGTAGGTGTCAAATCACAGTGTGTTGAATTTCCACCGGATGTGGTTAAGAGAATGATGCAATGGTTCACTTTAAAAGCCAATATTGACAAGAGCTGGGAATCGCCTTCTTAGCGATGGTTCAACTTGATGCGAAAGGGGGAGGAACATGGAAGAGCAGCTGTACGTCACAGGCCACTGGAGGGAGAGTCCTCCCTGCAGGAGCGGTTTCCAGCTTTTTCAGGGCTCTCTGCCAGCAAGAACCCCTCACAAGACAGCTCAGCCAGGGCTCTCCCCACCCCACCGCTGTCCTGGTGGGTGCCCCTCCCCCAGCTCAGCAGGCAGCCCTCCCCCGCACCCCTACCCACCTGTTACCTCCGTGTTCCTTCCCATGCAGCAGTGGACAGGTGTGTGTCCTCTTCCGCCGCCCCCCATCCCACATCCGGTTGTCCACAGACCACATGGCTGGGCCATCTTGAACTGTAGGATGCAGTTGCCCACATCATCTTCCCGGACACACAACTTCAGAGGCCACATGTCAAGCTGTTCTAAGAGGGTGGCCTCACAGCAGCTCCAGTAAACACCCAAGACAGAAAACAAGCCTCCCAGTTTCCACTGCAAAGGCACCCCCCAGTCTTACCTGAGATTTTCTAAAAACCCATCTCCATAGGGAGACTAGGGATAAGTCTCTCAAGACCAGCCCTGCACTCCCAAAGGGCCCTGGTGTGTGTGTGTTGTGTGTGCGTATGTTGTGTGTGTATGTTGTATATGTGTATGTTGTGTGCATATATTGTCTGTGTTGTCTGTGTGTTGTGTTTGTTGTGTATGATGTGTGTTGTGTGTTCTGTTCTCTGTGTGGAAGTTGTGTGTGTGGTATATGTTGTACGCGTTGTGCATGTACATTGTGTCTGTACAGGAGTGCATGTATAGGGGATTGGGGGTGTTCTGCCTCCTACTCAGCTTTCAGCTCTAACTCTACCTTCTAACTCTGACACCAGGCAGCTCACATCCCCTTGAAACACCTTCATTGTCTTTATCACACTTGGTAATTGTGTGTCTATATGTCCATTTGTTCAGCATATTCCCCCCATTTGGTCCAAAAGGACACAGCGGTATCCAGTTTCTCCTCCGCTGTTTGCGGCCTGCTCCCTGCAGCGCCCAACACTTAATCAGTGATGAATGAGTGCTTAGATAAACCCATGAATTCTGTATATGGCTTTGTAAGTAGATACTACATGCTTTTATCCCTGACAAATGTATTTATTTTTTAAATCAGTCATTGTTGAGGACGTAAATTTTAATATCATTCTCACTTAATAGGTACTAAGCACCGTCTATTTGAGACTATCTTTAGAACATCAGAAGTGATGACTTTTACCTCAGTATGTCTCTGATGTAGACAAATAAAAGAGTTATTCTCATTAAAAAGTGTTTTAAATGACATGCCAAGATTATTACATTGCAGTGCAGTAGATGAGAACTGTGTGTGGTTTTCTAAAAGCCTTCATATCGTCTGCACTTATCTTTCACCATGTGTCTTCAGAACAAATTCAGATTGATTCTTATCAGATCCAAATTTCTCAGCCCCAGGCCTAACACACATGCCTGTCTGGATGCTGCCAAATCAGCTAGAACTTCTGGGGCCAAGAACTGTTAGCACAGACTCGATTTATTCTGCATGTCCGTGGAGCTTGAGGCCTAGGATGCCCCTCCCCTATCCTTATGACAAGGCCCACCAGCAGCACTGCTTTTGGGACCTCCATGTCTGTGCTTAAGAGAAAACTGAGTGTGGGTCCCCTGGGTGGCTCAGTCCGCTAAGCATCCAACTCTTGGTTTCAGGTCCAGTCATGATTTCAGGGTAGCGAGCTCAAGCCCTTCAGGCTCTGCACTCAGCAGGCAAGAGTCTGCTTGAAGATTCTCTCCCTTTGCCCCTCCCCCTGAAATAAATGAATAAATCAAAAGAGAAAGAGAGAGAGGGAGAGAAGAGGGAGAGATCTTCCCCTCATCTCAATACAAGTTTAAAGCAACAGGATAAGACCTGGGAAAATTGGCCTATTTAAGAGACTGTATACATGCATAAAGGACAGATATCAGGTAAGCAACTTTCTGAGTAGAAATTATACACATAGAGGCAGCTATAGAATTTGATCTTCCAAGTACCCCATGTACCTTTACTGAACTTAATCATAATGCTGTCAAATTGCCACGGTCTCAGTAAAGGACTTCTACTGCTGTCAGTTACAACTCCAAGTGATTTTTATTCTTTCTACTGGGTGCATTGTTTGTTTTCTTTATAAATGCAGTATAATAAACAAATTATTTAAAAATTAAAAAAAGAAATTGTACACATACTGTGTGACACCTCATAGAGGTTTATACGCTAAGACATTATCTATAGCAAACTTGATTTGAAATGAGGTGATTAGCTCTGTGGCCTCTATTTTGTTGAAGTATACTCCCTTTCTACCCGCTTCATTGTTTTTTTATCATAAAAGGATGTGGAATTTTGTTAAATGCTTTTTTTGCATCTATTGTGATGATCGTATTTTTTTTAATCTTTCCTTTTATTTACATAATGCCTCATATTGACTAATTTGCAGATGTTGAAGTATCCTTGCATACCTAGAATAAATCCCATTTGATCGTCATGTATGACCCTCTTAGTGTATTATTGAACTCAGTTTGCTAATATTTTGCTGAGAATTTCTGCATCTATGTTCCTCAGAGATTTTGGCTTATATTTTTCTCATGACATGCTTGTCTTGTTTTGGTATCAGGATAATGCTGGCCTTATAAAATGAGTCTGGAAGAATTCCTTCCTCTTCTGTTTTTTGGAAGACTTTGAGAAGAGTTGGCATTAATTCTTCTTTGAATGGTTAGTAGAATTCACCAGTGAAACCATCTGGCCCTGGACTTTTGTTTGTTGAGGGGTTTTTGATGACTGATTCAGTCTCCTTAGTAGTAATCTGTCTGTTCAGATTTTTCATTTCTTCATGATTCGATCTACGTTTCTAGGAATGTATCCATTTCTTCCATGGATACATGGAATGTATCCATGTCTAATTTGTTGGTGTATAATTGTTCGTAGTTGTCTCTTATGATCCTTTCTATTTCTATGCCACCACTTAAAACATCTCCTCTTTTCATTTCTGATTCTATTTGAGTCTTTTATTTCTTGGTGGTCAAGCTCAAGGCTTGTCGATTTTGTTTTTTTTTTTTTTTTCGAAGAACTAGCTCTTAGTTTCACTGATCTTTTCAATCTCTCATTTATTTCTGCTCTAATCTTTGTTATTTCCTTCTTTCTGCTAACTTTGGGCTTCCTTTGTTCCTTTACCAGCTCCTTCAGGTGTAAATTTAGATTGTTTATTTGAGCTGTTTGTTGTTTCTGGAGGTAGGTATTTGTATGTCTATAAACTTCCCTCTTAGAACCGCTTTTGCTGCATCTCATGCATTTTGGTATGTTATTCTTCCATCTTCATTCATCTCAAAGCACTTTTAACTTCTGTTTTGATTTCTTCTTTGATCCATTGGTCATTCAGTAGCATGTTGTTTAATCTCCACATATCTGTGAATTTTCCAATTTTCTTCATGTAATTAATTTCTAGTTTTATACCACTGAAGTTAGAAAGGATGCTTGCTAGGATTTCAATCCTCTTAAATGTATTAAGACTTGCTTTGTTGCCTAACATATGATCTATGCTGAAAAATATCTCATGTGTACTTGAGAATGATGTGTGTTCTGCTGCTTTGGGATGCAATGTTTTGTATATATCTGTTAAATCCGTCTGGTTTAATGTATCATTTAAGGCCAATGTTTCCCTATTGATTTTCTGTCTGAGTGGGCTATCCATTGATGGAACTGGATATTAAAATCTGCTATTATTGTATTGCTATGCATTTCTCTCTTTAAGTCTGTTAATATTTGCTTTATACATTTAGGTATTCCTCTGTTGGGTGTATAGATATTTACAAATGTTGTATCTTCTTATTAGAGTCACCCCCTAATCATTATTTAACACTCTTCTTTATCTCTTTTTTTTTAAAGATTTTATTTATTTATTTCACACACAAAGATCACAAGTAGGCAGAGAGGCAGGCAGAGAGAGAAAAGGAAGCAGGCTCCTTGCTGAGCAGAGAGCCCGATTTAGGGCTCGATCCCAGGACCCTGGGATCATGACCGGAGCCACCCAGGCATCCCTCTTCTTTATCTTTTATTAGAGTCTTTGTTTTAAAGTCTACTTTGTCTGATAGAAATACAGCTACTCAGACTTTCTTTTTATTTCCATTTGAGGGAAATATCTCTGTGCTGTCAGTGTATGCATTTCCTTACAGCTAAAGGGAGTGTCTTGGAGCACCTGAGTGGCAGAGTTGGTTAAGCACCTGACTCTTGATTTCCATTCAGGTCATGATCTCAGGGTTGTGAGCTCAAGTCCTACATGGGGCTCTCTGCTCAGTGTGGGGTCGGCTTGAGACTCTCTCCCCTCTTCCTCTGCCTCTCCCACTCATGCTCTCACTCTCTTTCTCTCAAATAAATAAATCTTATAGAAAAATAAAGTGAGTCTCTTGTAGGCAGCATATAGGTTGGCCTTGTTTTTATCCATTCAGCCAATCTGTCTTTTGATTGGAAAATTGAGTCCATCTACTTTTAAAGCAGTATCGATAGGTATGTATTTACTGGTATTTTATTAGTTGTTTCCTGGGTGCTTTTGTGGTTCCTCTCTGTTTCTTTCTTCTTTTCTTTTACTTCTTTTCTTACTTTTTCTTTTGGAATTCAGTGACTTTTTTTAGTGGTATGTTTATACTCCCTTCTCTTTATCTTTTGTGTATTTATGGTAGGTTTTTGTTTTATGGTTACTATGAGACTTACACATATCTTTGCCAGTTAAGTTGCTAACAAAGTCTGATCCTATTGTATAGATCAACATTATGATGTGCCCTACTATGTTTTGTTTTTGATGTTATGCTTTACATTATCTTTAAAGATTTTGTTTATTTATTTATTTATTTACTAAAAAGAGAGAGACAGAGCACAAGCAGGGTGAGCAGCAGAGGGAGGAGAAGAAGCAGACTCCTGGCTGAGCAGGGAACCCAGTGTGGGGCTCGATCCCAGGATCATGACCTGAACAGAAGGCAGACACTTAACCAACGGAGCCACCCAGGTACATCTACATTTTTTTTAAATCTTGTAGATCCCTTGACTAGTTATTGTAATCATAGTTATTTTATTAATTTTGTTTTTTAACCTTCACAAGTGATTAATCGATAACCATTACTATATAGTTACCTTTCCAGTGAGATTTTTTCTTTCATTTTTTTTTCTTTTGTTACTAATGAATGTCCTTTCTTCTCAGTTTAAAGAAGTTCCTTTAACGTTTCTTCTAAAGCTGGCTTAGTGCTGATGAACTCATTTATCTTCTGCTTATCTGGAAAACTCTATGCCTCTCCTTTACTTCTGAATGATCATTTTGCCAAGTTGAAAGTGCTTTTTTCTCTCGCCACCTTGACTATATCATGCCACTTCTTTCTGGCCTGCAAAATTTCTGTTGAAAAGTCTGCTAGTTGTCGTGTGGGCATTTCCTTGTACATAAAAACTTGATTTTCTCTTGCTACTTTTCATCTTTGTTCTTCAATTTTTGACTTTTTTTAAGTTTTCATTTTAAAAGACTTTATTTATTTATTGAAGAACAGAGAGAGAGACAAAGATGGGGGAAAGAATCCCAAGCAGACTGTGTGCTGAGTGTGGAGCCTGATGCAGGGCTCAGCTTCATGACCCTGAGATCATGACCTAAGCTGAACACTCAGCCCACTGAACCATGCAGGAACCCCTAACTTTTGGACATTTTAATTATAATGTGCCTTGGTGTGGATCTCCTTTGTTTCCTCTTAAGACCTTTTTGGGCTTTCTGGACCTGGAGGTCTGTTTCATTCCCCTGGTTAGGGAAGTTTTCAGTCATTATTTCTTCTTATAAGACTTGCTTGGGTGACTTGGTCAATAAGATCTAACTCTTTATTTTGGCTCAGGTAATGATCTCAGGGTTGTGAGACTGATCCCGGCATCATGTTCCACACTCAGCATGGAGTCTGCTTGAGATTGTCTCTCCCCTCTGTCCTTGTCCTCCCCCTCCCCAAACTTGCTCTCTTTCTTTCAAAATAAGTGAATAAAATCTTAAAGAAGAAAAAGACATTTCCCCCATTCTCCCTCTCCTCTCCTCTCCTTTTGGGGCACTTACAGTGTGATGTTAGTCTATTTGATTTTTTCCTATGAATCTTTAAACTACCTTAACTTCTTAAAAAATTCTTTGTTGTTGTTGATGTTGTTATTGCTCTGATTGAATGGGTTCCACCACCTTGTCTTCAAGTTGACTGATCCTTTCTTCTGTTTCATCTAGTCTGCTATTGCATTTTTCAGCTTGGTTTTTGTATTATTCTGTCTATGACTTTTATTTGACAGTTTCTTATATTTTTCATCTCTTTGTGAAAGCTAACATCCTTCTCACCAGTGAAAAAGTTAAAACTTTTTCTCTAAGATCAGGAACAAGACAAGGATACCCACTCTCACCACTTTCATGCAACATAGGATTAGAAGTCTTGGCCAGAGCAATTATGCAAGAAAAGGAAATAAAAGGCATCCACACTGGAAAGGAAGAAATGTAACTGTCACTGTAGATATAGATGACATATGTAGATGACAGGATATTATATGTAGAAAAACCTAAAGACTCCATCAAAATCTAAATGAATTCAGTAATGTTGTAAAATAAGAAATCAATACACAAAATTTGTTGTGTTTCTGTACATTATTAATGAACTATCAGAAAGAGAAGTTAAGGAAACAATCCCATCTACAATTATGTTAAAGAATAAAATACTTAGAAACAAATATAATCAGGGTGGTGAAAGACCCACATATTGAAAACTACAAGACA
Source organism: Mustela nivalis (assembly GCF_964662115.1). Lineage (NCBI taxonomy): Eukaryota > Metazoa > Chordata > Mammalia > Carnivora > Mustelidae > Mustela > Mustela nivalis. Next base: position 84,771,075 of record NC_139027.1, read on the forward strand.
TTAATGAAACAAATTAAAGAGCACACAAATAATAGAAAGATACTTTATGCACATAAATTAGGAGAACTCATATTGTTAAAATGTCCATATCCAATATGATCTAAATAGTCAATGAAATTCCTATCAAAATTCCAATGACATTCTTCACAGAAATAGAACAAACAATTCTAAAATTTGTATCTATCATAAAAGGCTCTGAATAGTCAAAGCAATCTTGAGAAACAAAAACAAAGCTGGAGGCATCATGCCCCCTGACTCCAAACTATATTACAAAGCTATAGTAACTTAAACAATATGGTACTGGCACAAAAACAGACATAAATCAATGGAATGGAATAGGAATAAACCCACACTTATATGGCCAATTAATTGGAGGAAAAAGAGGTAATAATACACAATGGGGAAAGGACAGTCTTTTCAATAAATAGTGTTGGGAAAACTGAATAACTGCATGCTAAAGAATGGCACTGGACCATTTGTTTTACACCATACACAAAAATCAGCTCAAAATCATGAAAGATTTTAATGTAAAACATGAAACCATAAAACTCCTAGAAGAAGACGTGATTAGTGATCTCCTTGACATGCGTCTTGACAATGATTTTTTTAATCTGACACCAAAAGCAAAAGCAACAAAAGTAAACATAACAAATGGGACTACATCAAACTAAAAAACTTCTGCACAGCAAGAAATATCACCAATAGAATGAAAGAGCAATAAGAGACAATATTTGCAAATCATATATAAGCAGCTAATATTCAAAATATATAAGGAACTCATACAATTAAATAACCAAAAAAATCTGATTTAAAAACGGGCAGAAGATATGAACAGATATTTGTCCAAAGGAGACATCCAGATGGCCAAGAGACACATGGCAAGATGCTCAATCTCACTCATCATAAGGGAAATGCAAATCAAAACTACAATAAGATCATCTCACACCTGTTAGAATGGCTAAAATCAACAACACAAGAAATAACAAGTGTTGGTAAAGATATTGTGCACCGTAGCCTCTGTGGAAAACAGTGTGGAGGTTTCTCAAGAAATTAAAAATAGAATATCACATGATCCAGCAACTCCACTTCGGGGTATTTACCTAAAGGAAACAAAAACACTGACTCAAAAAGGCATATGCACCTCCCTGTTCATTGCAGAATTATTTATAATAGCCAAGATATGGAAAACAGCCTAACTTTTCACTAACGGATGAATGGGTAAATTCTCTCTCTCTCTCTCTCTCTCTCTCTCTCACACACACACACACACACACACACACACACACACACACACAGGAATATTATTCAGCCATAAAAAGATAACAAAATCTAGTCATTTTCAACAACATGGATGGACCTTGAGGGAATTATGCTAAGTGAAATAAGTCAGAGAAAGACAAATACAGTGTGATCCCAATTATATGTGGACTCTTAAAAACAAAACAAAACAAAACAAAACCCAAAAAACAGCTTATAGATACCAAGAACAGATTGGTGGTTGCCAGAGGTAGGGGATGCAGGAGTGTATGTGTAAGGTGGGGGGGGGTGGAATATGTGAACTCTTTTGGGTTTCTTTTTTTTTTTTAGTTTAAAAAAATTAAAATTTTAAAAAGTGATGTGATTGACACTCTGAAATAGGATAGTCAAAATGTGTTCACTAAAAACTGAATAAATTCACACATGTTTTCCAGATCAGATTTTATATAGATCCAAGTGTCATACTCTAAAAGAAGAGCTGCAGTCTTAGTGCACCTCTACAGGATCTCGTATGCGCTTAGTTCAACGAACACTGGCTGAGTAACTGAGACTCTCCTCGATGGCCAGAATACGTCAGTGCAGACATAAATTCCCCGTCATTCATGCAACTTTCCTTTTGGCAGGGGAGGGAGGATGAACAACAATTATAAACTAAACAAATGAAAAATACGTTCGAGGTATTATATTAGAAAGTAGTAAGCAATCAGAGAATATTTTTAAAAAGTGGGTCAGGAAAGAGATTAGGAATAGAGAGACAGATGTAGGTTGTAATTATTTAAAAGGGGTTACCGTAAGTTTCAAGGTGACATTCAAGCAGCACCTTGAATAAGGTGAGCATATGGATCCAAGAAAACAATGGTCCAGGTGAGAAGAACAGCCAGTGCCAAAGCCCTAAACTGGAGGTGTGGACGTTGCAGTTTGAAGGGTAATGGAGGAGGGAATGTTAGAATCAGTGGTGCGGGTCCTGGGAGGGTCAGAGGGTTTCCTGTAATTTTTCAGGGGACTAAAAGTCTTTTAATTTTTCAGAGACTAGAAGAGAAACCTGGAACGACAGGGAAGAGTTCTTAGAGCATGGAGTGATGATGCTGACTTCTGCCTGTGAAGAAATGTCAGCCTTTGGTCAGGGAGCAACCACATTCTGTCCACTCCTTGCATTAGCAGTGGGAAGACATCTTGGTTACATTGCTGGCTGCCTTGACTTGAGCCCATAGGGATGAGCTTCTCTGTGGATTCCTCCCTCTGGGAAGAAAGCAAAAAGAACCAGCAGCATGAGGGATGGGGCCCAGCCTATGACTGAGCAGCTCCAAGGACAGTTGACATCGGCAAAGCCACATACCTTCTCCCATGAAAACAAGAGCATGTGTTAAGCCAGACTTGTCCCTAAAGCTTAATAAACTTTAGGACTGTTCTCAACTCCTTCATGTTGAACAAAAGAAAACAAAACACTGCCTCCTTGTTAGCAATAAAAAAGGTAAAATTAATATCTATTATAAGACATACTTATCAATAAATGGGTGGCTTTCTGGGGTGAGTTTCATTTGTCCTCCCAAACTGGATATTCCATTCTATGGATACAGTGTGTTTCAACCACCCCCTGTATTTATGTATGTCATCACCCTAAAAATGCTCCATGTCAGAAAGAGTTACTTACAATTAAGTCATATTGTCAAAACAAACCATCTTTTAAAAGATAATTTAATTGTGACATCTTTTAATGACTTGACATAGCCTTGACCTTAGCTGGTTCACTTGGAATAATGAAAGGAGGTCATCCTATTGGACTTGGGGACCCCCGCAACTCAGTGTAGGCCATTAATACCCCACCACACAGCATGTCCCTGGATTGTCGGGTTTCCGAGTTTCTGATGTCCTTTAAATCACTCTACCAGGCTGATGACACATCACTCCTGCTTGAGAGACATTAGTCTTCACATGATCACACCGACAAAAAGGGCCAGGGAAGATCTAAATTTCAAGGAATTTTTTTAAAAACAAGATGTTAAAGATTTAGAGACAAGTTTTATTCTTAACATAAAGATTGATTTATTTGAGGGACAGAGAGGGACAGAGAGCAGAGAGAGGGACAGAAGGAGCAAGAGATCCTCTCAAGCAGCTGCCCTGCTGAGTTTTGACAGGCCCAGCGGGTGGCATTTTTTTTTTTTTTTTAACCTTAAGAGAGGATGTCCAGACTTGAGGATTCTGAGTGAATTCTGATCTTCAAATTTCTTGATCAGGTCAGCCCAACAGAGTTAGGACTCCCAGTGGCCACAGAATTGCTAAAGCATAGAAAGTAATCCTTCTAACTTATCTGGGCTAAAATACCATCCATTTAAAAAAAAAAAGGCAATACAAAACTATATACTAAATTTGGTTAGGAAAAAAATTTAAATTGAGAGAAGTTATGTATGAAAACCATTCATCTGTGCCTTAATTTTCTATTATTTTCAGTGAAAGGAAAGGAAAGATTACTTAGTATGTTAAGAACTCTATTAATTTTTTCTGGGCAATTAGTTCAGAGAGAAGAATCAGTGCTTCATAGATGAGCAGATATAAAATTGTAGAGTATTAGCCATGGAAGAAATGACAGAATCTTCTACCTAAGTCCTTCTCTCCAGCAGAGGGACTGAAGCCCAGTGAGCCTAGTTCCCCTACCCATGCCCCTGTTCTGTGGATCCATCCACACTTCTACTCTTGGGCCCAGCTTGGAACCCATCCAAAGAGGATCTAAACTTGGGAAAGAAGCCACACCCTTCCTCCATGCTCAAATGGGCTTAGAAACTAAGCTCCACAGATCAGAGACTCCTCATCATGCCCCATCACCTTCCCTCTCATAGATCTGGCAGAGCAATGTGCCATTAACATCTCATTCCTGGTTAGTGCGCCCAGTGGGCTTTTCATTCAGTTCTTCTGAGGCCCTATCAAAGCTCTCTTTCTCTAAACCTCCATTTTGCTTAGAAAAAAATAATAAACAGACACGAGCAGACTTCACCAATTGAAGACATTCTTTCTAAAGAGCCACTCTGCACTCCCCATCCCATAAACTGCCAGGAGACCTCAAAGGGAGCAATCATGTCCACTCCCATGTGACAGCGTGCCCCCTCCCTTGACTCCCATGTTTCACTTGCCTTGTACCTTGGAAAGCAGAAACATCTCTATTTGCTGGAAATCTGAAATCCCAAGGGGAACCGAACAGTTACAAAGCTTCCACAATTCTTGGCATTGTCCCAGAGCAATTGGTGTCAGGAGTATTTCATTTCATGATTCTTAACTCCCACCTCTCCAATCAGTTTTCACTTCTGTTCTGGCTTTTTCACTGAGTGCAGGAGTTTGGCTGACAGGCCCTGTCTAACATTATGCTTGACAGAGCACCCGTCTTGGGAGGAAGACATTTTATGGTCTCCATAACTTGGTACCTCACTGATGTCTGGAGTGCGTTCTTACCAAAGTGTCTAGTCTTGAGGATTCGCTGCTTGTCCTGAGGCTCACATTCTAGAGCTGCCTTAAAAACAAGTATTTGCTGCCAGACTCTCTTGGGTGGGCTACCTACAACCCAGTAGATTTGTCTAGCAGCATCTCTGTGAAGATACAGGCAACACCAACTTCCCCTGCCCCCCGCCCTTTGTCATCTTGTCTTGGCCCTAAGTAATACAAAAAGAAGTGGAGATTTGGCTGTTATCCAACTGGTTTGATTAATATAGACAGGTTACCTGAATAATTTAGACGGTAAAGTGGATTTCTTTAGACACAAAGCCACTGCACCTTGCTGGTAGTGTACATTTATCAAATTAAATGGAAAAATGCCAAGACTCCATCTGATGTTGTCCTGAGAAGTTAAAGCCCAAGACCCGGACTAGATCCTGGGTCGCTTGAAGTCTGTGGCGAGGATCGCATGAGAATTTCAGTTTATGATCCGTGCTCAAAATTAGGGCATTGCTTTCTTTTTTCCCCAGAGGTTTTCAAACTGAGTTTTTGTTGTGGAATCCTTTATGCAAATAGAATTTTCAAGAGAAGCCTCTCTCTCAAATCTACCTCTTGGTAAACATCGCTGCTCTGATTGGCCACACACAGAACACCTCGCCTGACCCTCACGGTGCTCTTAGAGATGCACTGATTTACAGAAAACTTAGTGATGTAGTTCGTGTGATCAGGGAATAGAAGAAAGAAAATAGACGGCACACTCGAATGAGGGGGATTTTATTTACAAAGGTATGGCACAGTGCAGGGAAACACAAAGGAGCATGCAGAAATCCAGGCCAACAGACGGGTACTGCCACCATTCCTAGGCCTGGGGGGAGAAGGGAAGGGAACGGTTATCAGAACACAGAGGGAGAGAAAATGGTATAGAGTAGTTCCCTTTGAGAGGGTCGGTGACTCCCTGTTGAGATGGAAGGAGGAACTAGGGAGTAAATACTCTGGTCCCCTTCCTCCTACTCTCTCCCTCCAACCTCTTACTTGCTAAACCCAACCTGTCTCCAGAAGGCAAGGAAGTCCACTGATGCGATCCAAACAGATCAGCTCCATCGGGGAGGGACAGGGAAATGGTGGCCATAGAGAAGCAAACAGACATTAGCTTTCTGGACATTTGCTTTCACTACATCTAGCTCTTCCTTCCTACCCCGACAGGCTCTTGAAGAGCTGTAGGCTCCTTTCCAGTGAATTATTCCAGTTGATTTCCTACTTCAGCCTTCGTATCCTACTGGTGTGAAATGAGCAAATGTTGCACAAAAACCTACTTCCCGGAAACTTCCACACTTTGCTCTTAGTTATAGGAGTGCAGAGAAAGTCAATTCTCTATGCCACCTTAGAGCCATTTGCCCCTACATTCTAGCACCCAGATACCCAGTGTCCACCTGCCTGGACACTTCCTACCCACCCAGCTGATGGGTGATCCCAGGTGCCTCAAGAATAGCCTGGCATTCTGCAACCAGCCGGGCTGACTGCTTACAGCTTTGATTTGTTGGTCTTGGCACACAGATAGCCCTCAACAGATATTCATTAATGTATGAATTCATCCTGCCTGTAATTCCTCCTCTTGATACCCTCCTATTTCAATTATTGAAGCTAAGTAATGTGCAACTGCAGCTTGAGGCCCCTGCTGTTTTACTAAATGCCAAGACTTGTTATCCTGACTGTTACTCTGCATTCCAGTGAATCTCTCTTTTTTTTTTCCTCCAAATTTTCACATCACATAGTAGAGTCTCAGAAAGAGTAAGGGTGTATTAGTTTTCTAAGGCTGCCACAACCAAGTATCCCAGATTGGATGGCTTAAACAACAGGAATTTCTTTTCTCACAGTCCTGAAGGCTAGAAATTCCAGAGCAAGTTCAAGTTTAAGGTCACGGTGCTGTCAAGGTTGGTATCTTCAGAGACCTCTCTCCTCGGCTTGCTGATGGCCACCTTCTCAGGGAGCCCTCACAGGACTTTTTCTCTCTGTAGAACAAATATCTATGTCCAAATACTCTCTTCTTATAAAAACAACAGTCATACTGGGTGAGGGCCCACCTTAATGACCTTATTTTAATTTAATTACCTCTTAAAAGACCCTATCTTCAGATAAATCACATTCTAAGATATGGGAATTGGGACTTCAGTATATGAATGCAGCCCAAAGCAGAGAGTCATCTAACATTACCTTTGTTCTGGTCCTTTTGGGAAAAACCCTCTAAAATATCTGTCATAGGGAGGCCGGGGTGGCTCAGTCGGTTAAACGTTTGCCTTCAGGGTTGTGGGATGGAGCCCCACATTGGCCTCCTTGCTTAGTGGGGAGCCTGCTTCTTCCTCTCCCTCTGCCTGCCGTCCTCCCTGCTTGTGCCTCTTCCTTCTCTGTCAAATGGCTCAGTGGGTTAAGCCTCTGCCTTCAGCTCAGGTCATGATCTCAGGGTTCTGGGATCAAGCCCTGCAGCCGGCTCTCTGCTCGTCAGGGAGCCTGCTACCCTCCCTCTCTCTGCCTGCCTCTCTGCCTACTTGTGATCTCTGTCTCTCTGTCAAATAAATAAATAATATAAAATAAGACTTTTCCTAAATAAATAATAAAATAAAATAAAATATCAGTCATAATTGTGCCACCAGGAACCTGCTTCAGTACCTATCTGGATGAACTCCCCACTTCACAAAGCAGCCCATCCCTCTCTTGGGCACTCTGGTTGAGTTTTTGCACATGTCGAAGTAAAACAATCACCCTTTACATTTCTCCTTTGCCCTTCTTGCCCCAGAACTAGCAAGGAGGGCAGAGAGTCTGCTCCCTCTGAGTTTGGACAGACTCAACTTCACTGCTGACCCTCAGCAGGCAAAAGGAAATGTCTGGATCGGACCCCAACAGAAGCTCTCAGTTTGGACAATCTCATTCCCAGTTCTGAGCCACTCGACAGGGAAAGCCTGGAGAGGTCTGCTCTCACGCAAAAGTGGAGAGCCAAGTTACTAGGTGGGGAACTTCCTCCCCGCACTGTGCTTTCCCAGGGTGGCTGTAGTGGGAAATGGCTCCCCTCCCTCCCACACGTCCACCAAGGAATTACCCATTCCCCCGTCCCACGCAGGAATTCAGAATCTACATGCTCCTGTGTGTTTGCCAACATTTTCATAGTTCTTTAATGTTGACACAGGATGAATCAATCCCATAAATTTGGTTTATGAACAGACAAGCCTTTGTTCTTCAGAATGGAATACTTGCAGCAAGTGAACAGTGTTCAGGGAGGCCAAGGTCAAGGCAGCTGCCGGCAGATCACCCACTGCTCTTGGCGGTGATCTCCAGCCCCAAGGGGAGCCTCCGACCCACGGGGGCAGGCCAAGGCCAGCATGCACGCAGGAGCTCTCCTGCTTTCTTTCGGCCTTAATCAACCTACGTGTCAATATTTTTCCCACTCCTATTAAGTTTTAATATCATGGCAGCTTAAACATTTTAAAGACATGGCTCTAATCATGACTTTCCCAGTCAAAAGCCTCCAGGGGCTCACCATTGCCTAGAAAATTCAGGCAAAACTTGTAGAAATGCCTTTAACACCATGTTATTTATATTCCATGTGTCATCTGCCTCTCCCCCACCGCCACCATCCCATGCCAGGCTCCAAGATCTGTGAGGCTGGCCTGCTGGCTTCTGGTTGGGTCTGTGCAGTGGGAAGAAGCAGCAAGAGACTGACAGACGGGAAGAGAGAGGTGGTGTTTTTCGTCCCCTCCCCCTGCCTGCTGATGGCCACTTCAAGACTCCAGCCCCTTGCTAACTTGTCCCTCCTCTGGGGTCTGGCTTTCATGGGGCTCCTTCCTCCCCCAGAACTAGGGGTGATCTCTGTGGACGTCCTCACATGTCTTGCTGATTCCCTTACTGCAGCCTATAGCCTCTTAACCCTGCCTGACTTGCATTCTCTCTCCTGCCAACACAGTGTGCCTTCTGGAAAAGATCCGAATCTGTTTCTCCATTCTCTTGTACCTTCCTAACTCATACCCTGAACTTCAACACAATCCTTGTTTCTACCTGCTATACCAAAGATCAGAGTCTTCAACTCAGACCACACATCAGAATTACTTGAAAAAAGGTTTAAAATACCCACTGTCGGGGCGCCTGGGTGGCTCAGGGGGTTAAGCCTCTGCCTTCGGCTCAGGTCATGATCTCAGGGTCCTGGGATCGAGCCCCGCATCGGACTCTCTGCTCAGCAGGGAGCTTGCTTCCCCTTCTCTCTCTGCCTGCCTCTCTGCCTACTTGTGATCTCTGTCTCTCTTTAAAATAAATAAAATCTTAAAAAAATAAAATAAAATAAAATACCCACTGTCAGGTGCCTCGGTGGCTCAGTTGGGTGAGCATCCTGACTCTTGATTTCACCTCAGGTGGTGCATGAGCCTGGCATCAGGCTCTGCACTTAGTTGGGAGTCTGCTTGACACTCTCTCTCTCTCCCTTTGCCCTTCCCCCTCCTTGCACTCTAAATAAATAAGTAAATAAAATCTTTTAAAAATAAAAAATAAAATAAAATACCCATTTTCAGAGATCCTGATTCTGTTGGCCTGGGTGAGGCAGAATGTCACGGCTGTGCAACAGGGAGAATGGAGGCAGGTGGCCAACATCTGGCTGGGCAGATGTGCTGGATCAGGTGTTGCCTGGGGCAAGTGTTCTGGGTGATTCTAATAGGCAGCCAGGACTGAGAGCCATGTACGAATATTACACTCCCTGCCACTTTGCCTTGACACGTGCACTCTGTTCTCTGGGGAAGACATCCCATTTGGCCCTTCTCACCACAACATGAAATCCCACCTTTAAAGCTCATTCCAAGCAGGCTTTCCCCATGGAGACTTTCCTCACCTCCATCGCAACTGGGCAGACATCTTGGTCCTTTGAACACTTGTGGTAGTTCTTCCTCCTCTGAGACAGTCCTAACGGTTGTTAGGTCAGGAGGCCTCATCACACAAGGACTGTGTGTGTTTGGAAAGGACCTCAAGGTCCAGGATGAGATCATCAGGCTTTGCCCTCAGCGAGGGAGCAAGGCCCAGACAATACTGGGTCTGGGGTCTCTGGTACCAGAGCTTGGGGTCCTGTTATCACGTTTCTGAATTTAGAAGGCTAGAATCGATTCCAGTTCAAATTCTAAGCCTCCTCCTCCTCCTTCTTAGCCATGTAACTCCACGTCACCTGAAAATGTTCTGTAGGAAATCAATGCTATAATCACGTTGTAGCACAGAAGTGTTTTGTTTGGATATTACATCTGAGTATTAATTAATTGTTACAAATTACTATCAATAGATACAAACACTGTGTTCCAAACAATCCGATAGTTTCTATAAATACCCTAATTTACTTGGATTTCAGGCTCTAATGCTAATATGCACTTTAGAAATAAATGGCTTCTTTACTTCTGGGAGATGAAGTAATGTGGCAGTTTCCCACACTGGGCTCGGGACGTAGTCTTATTCAGGTTAACGGTGAATAAGCAGCCTCATCACACTTTTCTGCTTTCTTTCTTCCCCTCCACACATTATATTCCTTTAACTGTGCTTTAAAGTCCTGTGGGCTAGGGGCACGTGGGTGGCTCAATGGGTTAAGCCTCTGCCTTCGGCTCAGGTCATGATCTCAAGGTCCTGGGATCAAGCCCCGAACTAGGCTCTCTGTTCAGCAAGGACCCTGCTTCCGCCCCTCTCTCTGCCTGCCTTTCTGCTGACTTGTGATCTCTCCATTTCTGTCAAATAAATAAGTAAATAGATAAAATCTTAAAAAAAAAAAAAAAGTCTTGTATGCTAGTCCTCATACCATAATTGCAACTGTTAACCAGGGGTGTGAATGACAGCCATCTCCTCCTCCATGATGTCCTCCATGCTTTGCTTACTTATACTTAAGAGTCCCTGCTTCATTGACTCTCAGGGAGTGAGGGGAGGTGCACCATTATTTTCTGTATCACCAAGGAAGAAAATATCTGTGATAAATAAACAGGCAAGCCACCAGTTGTAAGATGCCATTGAGTGTCCCACATACCCAACAAGAGAGGTGGTAATGTATGAAAAGCTGTGTGCCACAGAATCTGTGAATAGGATGCTCCTTGCCATCCTTGTTTCTTCCCTGTGAGCTGCCCATCGATCCCATATCTGCCTCCTTTGATGGTCCAGAGTGGCTCGTGATAGCAGATCAATGATCCTTAATTGTAGTTGTGTCACTTTCTTCCCCCTCTTAAAACTATGGCATGTTATTAGGTTCCTTTGCAACCAAACAGGCAGTTCCATTCTTTAAGAGGGGAGACTTTATTGGCACAAGATGCTTTTCTCATGTACAGTTATAGCACAGTAAAGAACCAAAAGACATTGTCTTTCAAATAGTCAAGTTCATTGGCATCCTCTATCAGTCCTTCTGGGACCCTTTTCTGAAACAGTCAATTACTTCAATGACGGTAGCTAAAGTTATATACTGTGCCAGAAAAGTTCATTACATTATCCCATTTTGAAATGTCACATTGTTTCTCAGTTGAAAAAGAGTAATAAATAATATTGTATATATTCTCATGTTACCCACAAGCTGAAATCATTTTTTAGGTTCAACTGTTTTCATCCAAAATTTTTTACTGTGTAGAATGTAATAGAAAAATCTATTTTTTCAGTGCCTGCAATTTTTTCTTAGATTTCCCATCAGTTCTAAAATACCCAGAGACATTAACACAAAAGCACCGAGAACACAGGAATATGTTTTCTGTGATTTGACATAGAGGGGCTACCCCTATAAAAATAGAACTCACTGCCTATTCTAAGCAACATGATGCAGAAGATTCTGGAACAGGCTTCAGGGCTGAGACCATCACTTGGCAGCAAATTTAGATTTTCCTTTCCTAACTTAGGTCATGTTCTCTTTTGATGTTTAAAATAAACTGTTTAATTTAGTCTCTACAATCCTAATTTCTGGTAAGGGAGAAGTCTGAGAAATTGGAAATACAGTCCTTTCTGCGTGCGCGCGCGCGCGCGCGCGTGTGTGTGTGTGTGTGTGTGTGTATATTACCAGAGACAGTGAGTATATTGGCTAAGAGTCAGAGAATGTGTCTTCCAATCTAAGCTCTTCCAATTACTAACTGTGCACCATTGAGCAAGTTACCCCCAGAGCCTCTTTTTTCCTATTCTTTGCAAATCACAATAGGAACAAGCATCACACAGGGTTGCCATGGGCATTAAACGTGCTGTGTGGTTAGTAACAGCTATTAACATCTTAAATTCACCTGCCCTTTGACCCAGGAACTCTGTTTGTAGGAATTTACATTACAGATATGCTGGTGTGATTACACAAATATGCATGTGTGTATATATCCACCAATATGGAAATGCTCGGCGTGCTTGTGTATGTGCAAAAAGCACCAGAAAGAAAATCAAAGGCAATACATTGTGGTGCAAATGATTGAATAGTCTTAATATAGGAGAGCTCTTAAAATTTAATCAGGAAAAGAGGACTATATTATAAGAATGGGTGGAGGAATGCCTGAGTGCCTCAGTCAGTTAAGCGCCTGACTTTTTGTATTGGTCCAGGTCATGATCTCAGGGTATGAGATCAAGCCCCAACTTGGGCTCCTTGGGCTCCTTGCTCAGCCGGGAGTCAGCTTGAGATTCTCTCCCTCTCCCCCACCCCACCTAAAAATAAATAAATAAATCTTTAAAAAAAGGAATAGGTGAACAGTAGAAGTATTTGATTAATTAAAGAAGCAATTTATAGACCTGCCAACCATGTGAATACATGTTAACATTTATCAGAAATATAACATGCAATATAAAATAAAAATAATACCTACCATGTATCCATCATGAAACTGGCAAGATTTTGAAAGATAATAATAGCATTAGGAATGTGGAAATACATCTCCCATGCTCTGGTGATGGCCATGTAAATCATCCAAATTTTCCAGAGCTTACTTTAACAATATGTATCAAACATACATAGACAGCACATACATACATTACCCTCCTTTCTCCCTCTGGCAGAACAGCTCCTCTTCTAGAAAAGTACCTCGAGAAAATAAATCGTATATACTCAAAGGTGGGAGGACTTTGAAACAGTGTTGAAAATGGGAGGAGGATGTTGGAAACAGTTTAAATTTGCAACAATAAGAAATTTGTTCAATAAATGATACAGAAACACCACATGGTCATTTTTTAAAAAAATCCTGCTACAGAAAGTATTTGTGGGCAGGAAAATCATAATTTGTTAATTGGGCAGGGGGAGGTAGTTTAAAACAAAACAACAACAACAAAAAAGCAGAAACAGACCCATAAATATGGAGAACGAAACTGATGGTTGCGGGGGGGGGGGCGCGGGGGGGTGGTAATGGGCGAACTGAGTGAAAGGGGGCAGGAGGCATGGCTTCTGGTGATGGAATGAACCAGTCACCGGGATGAAACATACAGCACAGGGAATATCGTGAGTGGTACCCTAACAGTGCTGCCGGGTGACAGGTGGTAGTTGCATCTGCAGTGAGCATGGCATTATGGGCAGAGAAATCGAACTCTATGCTATACAGCTGAGACTGATGTAACGTTGTGTGTCAAGCACACTTTAGTTAAAAAAATAAATAAAACAAAGAAAAGCAGCACAGCAGTTTACTGTAACTGCGGCCTTCGGATTGAGGGCTTTCCCCACCTCTTTGCTTCCTCTTGCTTCTCTCTGTCGGAGCTCTGCCCGTCTTTGAGATCTTGGAGTCCTTTCCTTGAAAATCCAGGGGAAAAAACCAGACTACCCAGAAAAGCTCCCCTAGGTCACGTGCCGCTTCATCCCACGTGTCCCCTTTGAGGCATGTTTCATTATAGTCATTAAATATTTTGTTAACTGGTTTTGGATCTGGGTCTCCCCTGGGGGCACATAAACTCTAGGAGAGGCAGAGAGGTTGGGTCAGGTTTGTTCCCTGGTGCAACCCATGTATAGAAGAACAGTGTAGCCGGCATGAGGAGAACTTGAACACGATTCCTTCTGGGGAGAAAAATACCTTGCTATTTGTGTAGTTAAGACACTTCCTTGAATTATTAATCTTTGTGTGTTCCTTTCTCAAAGTTGTTCTTTTTTTTTTTTAATTGAAGTCTCACTGGTGTATACACAGGTGTATAACACGTTGATTTGGTTTTTGTCTACATTGTGAAATAATCATGGCAGTGGGCCTAGTTATCATCTAACACCATACAAGTTTACAGATTTTTTTCCTCTGATGACAGTTGTTAAGATTCCCTCTCTCAGCAGCTCTCCAAGATGCAATACGGTACTACTGACTAGAGTCGCCCTGCTACACATTACATCCTGTGACTTACTTATTTGATAACTGGAAGTTTGTACCTCTAGATCCTCTTCTCTCGTTTTACCTATCACCCTCCCCTCCCCTCTGGCAACCATCAGTCTGGTTTCTTCTATATCTATGGGTTTGGTTTTATGTTGGTTTATTTGTTTTGTTTTTTAGATTTCACATGTAAGTAAAATCACACTGTATTTGTCTTCCTCTGTTTGACTTATTTCAGTAAGCCTAATTCAGTATCCTCAAGATCCATGCTGTTGCAAGTGGCAAGACCTTATTCTTTTCTATGGCTCAGTAATATATATGTATAATATATACAATATATAATATAATATATATTTTATGTATTATATATAATATTATAATAATATATATTATTAATTATTAATATATAATATATATTTTCCATTTTTATATTATACCACACCTTCTTTATCCATTCATTCATCAGTGGGCACTGAAGTTCCTTCCATATCCAGGCTATTATAAATATTGCTGCAGTGAACATGGGGGTGCATATATCTTTTTGGATTAGTGTTTTTGTGTTCTTTGGGTATATACCCAGAAGTGGAATTGCTGAATTATAGGATAGCTCTATTTTTTTTTTTTTGAGGAAACTCCATACTGTTTTCCACAGTGACTGCATCAATATACACTCCCACCAACAGTACACGAGGGTGCCGTTTTTGCCTCATCCTTGCCCACACTTGTTACTTCTAGTCTATTTGATAATAGCCATTCCAACAGGTGTGAGGTTATAGCTCACTATGGCTTTGATTTGCTTTTTTCTGACAGTAAGCATCTTCTCGTGTGTCTGTGGGCCCTCTATCTGTGTAGGTTTTTTATTATTTTATTTTTTTTTGGAGAAATGTCTATTCAGATCCACTGCCCATTTTGAAGTCAGATTTTTTGTTCTTGAACTGTATCTGTTCTTTACATATTTTGAATATTAGCCCCTTATCATATATATTATTTGAAAGTATTTTCTCCCATCTAGTAGATTGCCTTTTCATTTTCTGGATAAAAGAAAGCCAGAGTTATGATTTACAAGTACTGGCTTTTGTTCAAGAAAGTATTCTTGAAAAGCAAAAGAGAAAGCCCAGGAAGGATAAATCCTTGAAAGTGTCTCAGGGTGCCCCGATGGCTCAGTGGGTTGAGCCTCTGCCTTAGGCTGAGGTCATAATCTCTGGTCCTGGGACTGGGCTCTATGCTCAGCAGGGAACCTGCTTCCCCACCCCCCGCCCGCCCCACCCCTCTGCCTGGCTCTCTGCCTACTTGTGATCTCTGTCTGTCAAATAAATAAATAAAACCTTAAAAAAAAAAAAAAGTGTCTCAATAAACTGGCTAGAAAAATAGAAGACCCGGATAATAGAAGACCTAGGGGAGACATGGGCCAGGCAATGACTCTGAGAAGGAAGAGCTTCTGGATAGTGATGTGACTGAGAAGCCAGCCAGCATAAATAGAACTCTGGGGCATGAGCCCACAGGCCCTCCATCGCCAATGAGTGGGTGCCCCAGGACACCCATGCCAAGGGGACCTGAGAAATGTTATTTTCTTTGAGGTCTGGCAGGGGTAACTTTCCCAAGTCTTGGCTTTCTCATATATCAAATGTGGTAAAAATGCCTAACTTCCAAGGCCACTGTGAAAAGTTATGATACATATTTGATAAAATAAATGATTGATACAGTGGCTGTTACGATAGCCTGTGTGTAAGTTCAAAGTTCAGTACCTGTTAGTTTTGAAATCTCCATGTAGCTCTCTGGTCTGTTCATGTAGTAAAATAACAGCATGTGTGTTAATAAATCAGTTTGGCTTAAAATTCCCCTTTCTTATACTATCTTTGTCAAAATTTAGGATCAACTTTATGCTTACCTCAAAAATGAGTGAGGGATGGATTGTTCTGTTTTGGTTTTTAATTTTCAGAAGAAGTTTATGTGAGATCAGAATTCCATACATGGTAGAACCAAGCTCTAAAAACCATATGGGATTAATGCTTATTTTATAGGAACATTTTTTTTAAAGATTTTATTTATTTATTTAACAGACAGATCACAAGTAGGCAGAGAGGAATGCAGAGAGAGAGGAAGGGAAGCAGACTCCCCTCGGAGCAGAGAGCCCAAAGTGGGGCTTGATCCCAGGATCCTGGGATCATGATCTGAGCGGAAGGCAGAGGCTTCACCCACTGAGCCACCCAGGCACCCTATAGGAACATTTTTAACTATTGATTCAGTTTCTTTAATAAGACAGTTCTAATTTTCTATTTCTCTTTGGGTCAGCTTTTGTGAATTTATATTTTCATCATCTGTTAACACTGAATTGTATCCCCCCAAATTCATATGTTAAAGCCCTGAGTCCCAGTTTGGCTGTAATGGAGATAATATTGGACAGTATTGGATTAAGAGTAAATGAGGTCAATAGGGTGAGAACCTAATTCAATGGAACTAGTGTCCAGAAAAGAAGGAGGAAAGATACCAGGAGTGCACACACAGAGAGAAAAGGCCACGTGAGAACACAGCAACATCATGGTCATCTGCAAGGCAGGGAGAGAGGTCTCACCAGAAATCAGCCCTGGTGACACCTTGATCTTGGACATCCAGCCTCCAGAAACATCAGAAAATAAATTTTTGTTGAGTTAGCCACCCAGTCCATGATATTCTGTTATGAGCAAAAACTATGTCCCAAACAGGCTAATATGCTGCTTTTCTCTCTGTCTGTCCTTTTTCTTTATTATATTTTATGAGTTACTTGCAGAAGAGTCTATGGGAGAGCTCCAGGGTCATTGTCTGACTGCTTCCCAACAAAATGGTGCTTTCTCTGGCACTGCCTCTAGCTGGAACAAATGTAGCTCAGGCAGGAAATGGTCAGTTCTCCTTCTACGTGTATCTCTTTGGAGAATTTTGTTTTGTTGACTTTACCCAACAAAACAATACCAGGCATCATGCCTTACCCCACCACCCCACCCCCTTCGCCATGTGACTTCAGTGCATTTTGTAGCCCTTGATCCTACATTTTAAGTGGGATTTATTAGTGCTTCCTACTTTCTTTGCATCTTGTTTGTTTTTCTTTTGTTTTGGGCAGATTTGCAAGAGGAAAGTGGGGCAGAGAGATATATCTTTGACATCACCTTACAACTTGCTATCATCCTGTGTTCTTACAGAAAAAAAAAAATCTTATATCCAAATACTGTTTCTTGGTCTTTACATGACTTTCCTTTGCTCTCCGTCTCAGGATTTCACCATTCATCATGATTTCTACGTTTGTACCACTCCGTCATGACATACCTTGTATGTCACGATGTAATGGTGTATTTTATACGTAAGGATGTAACATCATTACCATACTTTGGTTTGCCTTCATCATTCTATATTCACCTCTCTGAATATCAAGTCACACCATAAATTCTTTTCATCTTTCCTACTTGCCTGGTTATATTTGTAAATACAAATACTGAGGTATCTGATATTCTGACCTGTCTATTCTTTTCAATAGCTCAGTCTTCAAAGCGGATCAGAGATGATAAGGGGAAACCAACAGAAGATCGGTGTTTTGCTTTGTTTTGTTTCCATTAGTGGTAATAAGAAAGGCAAAGGATCTGGTTTCCAATTCACCTTTGTCCCCTTACTAGCTGCAGGATCTTACTTAGGTGGTTATCGGGGAGGCGGGTTGTTTTGTTTTTCCTTTTCTGAGCCTCCATTCACTCAGTTATAAAACAAGGGTAACGAAACTGGAATGGTGTAAGGAATAACTGAGAAGAATCTGTGTACGGCGCCTCATAAAGGTCCCTTTGTGTATCAGCACACCTCTGCAATTCTTCAAATGCTACATGCGTTTCCATGTGCTTCCATTTGTGCCTAGATCCGTGGAAGTCAGAACATGTGTGAGAAAAGAAAGTCGAGTGCAGACAGGGCAAGACCAAAGGAAAAGCAGGGCTGAGAACTCTGGGAGGAATTCTGAGAACTCTATGACTGCTTCCACTCAAGAGCACAGTCTGCCCAGAGGGCCAGAGGCGAGAGTTGCAAGCACACCCTTCTTCCACCGCTTTTGCAAAACGAATTTGTCAGTAAAAGTCATTTTATAGAACATCCAAAGGCTCCCCATAGACTCAATTTATGGGGAACAGAATCTGCTGGTGGATGTCAGAGAAGTGTTGCCTAAACCGCATGGTGGGAAATGCATGATTTAATTCCCACAGCTTCCCAACAGCTACCTCGTTTCGTGTCAGCGACCCTGGAGAAAATTCTGGCACTCTATCTGACAGACTTAGGTTATAAGCCCGTTGATTTCATAAGAACCGTGTCTTTTCCTCAAGTTATTTCCTTCTGCTATTTGCTTGGGGTATAAACTTAGAGGGGTGTCTAGGCAGACTGCAGACTTCATGACAGCTTAACCTTCATGTTAGAGAGTCACTTAGAAGCTGGAAGATCCAGCCTCCATTTGTTTTCAGAATTTATCGAGTGACTTTTATCGAGGGTTTTTTTGGTGTTATTTTTTTATTATGGTAAAAAACACAGAAAATTAACATGTTTGAGTGTTTAGTCTGGTGGCATTCAGAACATTCACTTTATTCTGGAATGCTCCATCATCCAAACACTATCTCCTCATTTCCCCTCCCCTGACCCCTGGCAGCCACCATCCTCCTGTCTCTGCATTTGATTACTAGGTACTTCATATAAGCACAATCATACGGTATTTGTCTTTTTGTGACTGGCTTACTTCATTGGGCCCAGGCTCCTTAAGGTTCATCTGTATTGTAGGAGGTATCGTTTCCTTCCTTTTTAAGGCTGAGTAATAATAGCTCACTGTGTCCATACACCACGTTTCATTTCTCTGCTCATCCACTGATGGACCCTTGTGTTGCTTCCATGTTTTGGCTATTGTGAGTTAGGCTGCTATGAACAGGTCACCTGAGCTCTGAGGGAAGCTAGGTAAGATGTGAATAACATTTTAAAAACTCTTTTGAGTGACCAATATTTCACCAAATGAGACCTGGAAATGAGGGAGCTCATAGGACCAGTGGGCAGGGATTCAGCCCCATCTTTGAGCCTCTGTTCTTAGTCACTGCGGTTGACTCATCACTGGCCTAGTCCCAGTTTTCTCTTGGAAATTATCATGGGAGGGAATTATCTGGGGGAGGCTCAGTCGCTGGTCTCCTCAGGAGGCTCCCACACTAGCAAATTCCAGAATCAGCTGGAAAAACATCAGAGAGGCATGGTCACATTGGCCACCTGTGAGATACTGAGAGCTTTAAGACCAAACTTTGAATAGGTGACATATTTGATATGAAATTCTCAGTGTGTGTGTCCTGTGATTCTAGGCCATTTACCATTGTGGTTTGTGTTGGTATTCTCTTTGAAAAATGAAAGTCGATGTTGAACCGTAGCCTCTCATGTTATGGGCTGGTCAAGCAAAGAGGTAATATTAACATAAATTAGCAGCCAAAATGTCCCCGAGCATAGAGTCCTATTGATTGTGATATGGACTAATGTATTGCAGGTTAGTGTTTTGGAAGGTTTTATTACCTGCAATCAAGGCTTATGTAGAGAGCAAGGTGTGGGGTGCAGGGATCCTGTTCACTAATATTTTTATTTGTGAAATCTGTACAGCCTTGGATCCTGCCATGACTCTCACGCAATTCTGCTATCCATATTTTGCATGTTAGGAGACTGAAGTTCCTGGAGGTTAAGGAGTCTTTCCAAATTCACACAGCCAGTAATTGGCAGAACTGGATGTCTAATCCAGGGTTGTCTTAATCCAAACCCAATTCCTTTCCCACCCTTCATCCAGCTTTACTGGATTTACAAAAATTAAGAAAAAATATCATAGTCCAGGTTACATAGACCAGGGCTTCTTCAAGTGTGATCTGTGGCCGATCAGCATCACCTGGGGAAATTTGAAAGACGTTAAATTCTTAGGTCCACCCTCCGGTCTTAATTCAGATGCTCTGGGGGATGGCTAGAGCAACTTGTGTTTAATAAGCCCCCTGTGTGGGGGGGGAATGGGGGAGGGGGTTCCAATGTCTCCTCCAGTGTGAGAGCCCTGGGCAGCTGATTCCCTGTTGAGGGGAGCAGTGGATTTTCTTTCTTTTTTTCTTTCTTTTTTTTTTTTAATTTATTTAACAGACAGAGATCACAAGTAGGCAGAGAGGCAGGCAGAGAGAGAGGAAGGAAAGCAGGCTCCCCGCTGAACAGAAAGCCCAATGCAGGGCTCCATCCCAGAACCCTGAGATCATGACCTGAGCTGAAAGCAGAGGCTTTAACCCACTGAGCCACCCAGGCACCCCGAGCAGTGGATTTTCTGTTCTCTCATGTCATCCAGGTAACAGAATGAAAAGGTGCACAGAAATGGCAAGGATTGGAAATGGGGAGTGAGATTCAAATACAGGCCAGACAGTATTTTGATCTCAACGAGTTTTAGCTCATTTTAGATTGCACTGCAAGTTTCACACATGTAAAAGTGTTAACTCTGATCTCAATTTTAATTTAGCCAATTACCCTCCTCCTCTTTCCATGCCCCAGCTGTCACTTCCTGCAGTGAATTACCTCAGGCGCCTGGCATTTCTTGAATAGATATTACCGTCCATCTTTGAGGAATATCAATTTCATCAGCAAACACTTCCCTGCTGTCTTTTCCCGTGCTTGTGCACACTGCAGTCTTTAGAGAAAAATTTCAGTTCTTTTCTATGTGTGGAGCTTAAGGTGGATTCCTAGCAAAGGAGACGAAGCATAGGAACTTACAATACAGCTGTCGGATTTGCACACTGTTTGTTGATGCTCTCAAGCACCAGAAACAATAAGATGCAACAGTTCAAATGTTTGAACAGGACTCAAAGGCAATTTTCAGCCAGTCAAATGTCAACACTGGTAAAATAGATGAGTATGGGGCCTTGACATTTCAAAGCCTTAAAGCTCTGACTGTAGTCCTTGCAGAAATGCGCTGAAATGTAACACCTTCCAGCATAAAGTAACTGATTTTGACATCTGACACTCCTCCATCGAAGGGTTCAAGGTACCTGCTTGCCTAATTTGACTGCACCCTAATGCGAGAGGCAAGACTTGAGTTAGAGGGACACTTGGCAGAGAGTGTAAATGATGACATTCAAAGGAAAGCATTTTCTGGAGTCACTCCCCCAGGGTTGGGGGCTTCCTCGGTGGGGAGAGGAGAGGAAGAGGGAGGGACAATGACAGTCTTTCTGGAAATCAAGCTTCCAGGAATGCTTTGTTTCATTCCATGTCATGCGTTTGCCAATGTCACTGTGAGCAGAATCAGCACACAGGAAGAGTGAAAATAGCCGTGCTGGAGTCACAGTGAATTAAGATCTTTGTGTGAGCCTAGTCAGCGGGACTGACTCAGCAGGAACCACTTGGGTATTTAGGATACGGGAGCCCTTTGATAGGGCTGCTCACAGCCTGCACTGAGTGGATAGGAGCTGGCCGAAAGGCAGTGGGGTGCAGGGGTCAAGACCTGCCCTTCCCACTTACTGTCTGTGACCTTAGGAGGTCTGCCTCTCCTCTCCACGACTCTCCTTTCCCACGGGACAGAAGGATAGTGATCACAGGTCCTGCCTCCACAGGCTGATGTGAAATATACATAAATGCCTAGACCCCAAGCTGGTTCTCTAGGCCTATTGGTGATTATTACATAAATAATCAGTGTGATTATCTGGGAGCCCAGGTAGGGTTAAGATACTTTGGATCTCAGCAAATCCTTTACAAGCCACCTGAACATGCAGCTTTACTAGATCAATGACACTTTTGTATTGTCGTTATTGTAATATCCCAGCAAAAAGAAGAGAAATTAATATTTACTAAGAACATAGCACCTGAAACCCTTGTGCATTCCAAACTGCCAAGTCTTTACACACACACTAAACCCTATGACAGTTTTTATTGTCTCTAGTTATAAATACGGGAATAGAGACGCCAAACATTAAGATGTGTCAGGATTCACAGAAGGCAAGAATTGGAAGCCAGGATGCCTGCTCTCTGGCTCTGCAGGCAGCCCCCTCGTGTTAGATACTTCCAGCTTTTGTCATATTTCCTTTAAAAGGTGCTGGTATCCACCTCCCCTCCCCACCACCTCTGGATCCACTCTTGTCACCCCAGGTCCCATTCAGCCACCTGATCTGGAAAGAAACTAGAGCCAGAACTTCTGTTTTCACCAGAAACAAATTTGGCCATGACCTCTCCAGCCTGACTCAGATTGAGCTTCTTGTCTAAGCACCCAATGTCCTTGTTCAGGTATGGTTTCTGCTCTGCAGAAAACACGCTGTCACCTTTTGGGATGAATTTGGGAACCGGCTCATTGCAAATGCACGAAGAACTTGAAATCACAAGCATGGAAGTTGGGGTAGGACGACAATCACAGCAATACTTTTATTATAAAGCATCCCACTCAGTTGCATATAAAGGAAAATGCCAACATCCATGGGATATTTTTACAATCAATCTTTCTGCAGTTAGTTTTGAAGGAAGGAAAAAGGATGGAGAAAATTGCAAAGTCATTCAAAGATGGTAACCCTACAGAATTTCTCGAAAGTGCAAGGTTGTCAGAAGCCCATTGCCAGGGCATAGCTCCTATCATTTGGGGATATTTGCCTTCTCAGATCTTTAGTACTGCCATCAACAAACACACAATGAGAAGAGGGAGGCAGGACTCAGGGACAGCCCTGAGCTGCAGAATCAGAGGACGAAGTGAGGAGCTATTTAGAAGAAATTCAGGGAGATGAGTCTGGATGAATTCTAGAGGGAATGAAGAGGACAGGGGCAGAAACTGAATGAAAAAGGTAGCTCAGGGCTCATGATAAATGAGCACTGTCTACCCTGTCAGCAACCTGAAGTCATCAGGGCCATAGACCCAGTGCTCAAGGCCTACAGACCCTGCAGGACCTCTGAGATCTGAAGGAAATCATTAGCTCTAAAATAAGGGGACAGTGGTATGCCTCGGCAGCTCAGTCAGTTGAGTGTCCCACGCTTGGCTTCAGCTCAGCTCCTCAACTCCTGGGTCATGGGATCGAGCCCTGCATGGGTTGTGCGCTCAGCCGGGAGTCTGCTTGATATTCTCTCCCTCTGGCCTTCCCTCCACTCACACTCTCATTCTCACTTTCTCTCAAATAATAAATGTTTAAAAATAAAAAATAAGAGAACCACAAAGGATTACAACTCTACAGCAACAGTGGTGTCTTCCACGCTGCGGACCCCTACGTTCCCTGTTCAACACCAACACCTGGAGGTTCCGTAGTCATGCCAACTTCCATTTAACCACTGCAGTGGGTGCAGTTACCGGTTGATCAAGCTCAGGGCTTGGAGGCGCCCTGGCTTTTCTCTTCCATTCTCGTGCCTCCTCAGGAAATCGTGTAGCCCTCCTTTCAACCGATCCAGGAGTCCTATCTCTTCCTCCCATACTCCCATCTTTCACCCAGATGGCTGTAAAAGTCCCCTAACTTGATGTCTCCCTTTCCCATTGCCCCTTCTTTCCATTCCCAGCTCAGGAGGGGAGTTCTTCTAGAACCCCAACGGGAGCGCGCGTGGCTCACACCCCGTCGCGCCGCCAGGTCTCATCAGACCAGAGCGGGGATCCTCACAGGGGTCCACAAGATCTCTCCCCACACCCCCCATTCCAATCCAATCCATCACGGAGGCCGCAGGGCCTTCAACACGGCGTGCTGGAACCCGCCCCTGAGCTTTAGCTCCAGAGGCCCCGCCTTTTGGAATGCTTTTGCCTCAGATCTCCACTCAAGTTCCCTGCATCTTTTCCGTTTAGTCTTTGATCAAGTCTCCTTGATCGAAGCTCCTTCCCAATGAGCTTCTACTCGGAGAGCTCTATGTCTCCCTGCGACCCGACCGCATCCCGCAGCCAACCACCTTGCAGTGCTCTATTTTCTCTATTTTCCTTTTTCTTCTTTCCCCCAGCACTCACCACCTTCTCACATACTGTATAGTTATTGACTTATTTTTATTGTTTGTCTCCCCTGACGGGAACATAATCCCTGTGAGATCAGCACTCTTTGTTTTGTTCAGTGGCGTGTCCCGAGCTTCTGGAACTGTTCCTGGCTAGTGATTAGCGCTCAATAAATATTTGTTGAATAAACAGTGGATGAATTAATTTGGCAGAAGCCTGGAAGATTTATTGGAAAAGGATAAGGAGTAGGCAGGTGGAGATAGCCATCTGAAATTCAGCATTATGCTGAAGAGACAGATCTGGGCTAAAGATACAGAACCAGATGTAGGCATAGAAAACGCAACAGCACAATAAATGTATGTACAGTTTCAACTTGCTTTTTCCACTTAAAAAATATATCAATCCTCTTGTTATGTGTTGCAGTTTTCACAAGCATCATCTGAAATGATTACACTCTTCCACTGAGTGGTTACATAATAGCCATCTCCCTTCTGTGGGCATCTTGACTTTAATTTTTTACTATTATTAATGATATCACTATATATATCTTCATGTATACATTTGCTATATTTTGAATCATTTCAACTGTATAGACTGACAAAGGCTAGCAAAAACACAATTTTATGATTCTCCATAAGATTTGTATCCAATTTCCTCATAACATTGTTGGAATGTACACATTCCCCCACAATAGGGAAATATTGCCAATTAATACATGGAAATATTGGCTTGTTATCTTCAATAAATATTTCTTTTTCTGTATGCTTTGTTTTATTTGCATCCTTCCTTATTTACTTGAAGTTGACTGTTTTTGTTTTATCACTTTGTATTGATTATTTGCCAATCTGAGAGGTTTAAAAACATTATTTTAATTTGCTTTTTCCTATTAGGAGTAAATTGAGTGTTGTTTCATGTGTTCAAGAGCAATTCATATCTCATCTCCTTTGAATATTTTATATCTTTTATCTTTATGTCCATTGCAAATATTCAACTGTTCATTCAATTTGATAATTAGTCTCTTATATGGTGATCAACTGTTGTCAAGGGCCCTGGGCCAGCCAGGACAGGAAGCTCTGCTCCCTGATATCACACAGGGACCCTGGGACCCAGACTTCTTCCCTCCAGTTCTGTTAGTCCCAAGGCTGTTTACTCTCCCATGGCTACTGCTGATCTTTAACCACCAAGTCTGAATTTCAGTCTGCAGGAAGGGATAAAGAACCAAGGGCATGCAGTTTTCTGTGTAAAGTGCCTGGGTTCTTGTGTGATTCTCTAGTTGCCAGGGAACTGGGGAGCACAGCATGTGTTGATGGAGGTGCTCTCTAAAGCTGGGGGGGGGGCTATTAGTAAACAGGGAGAGGGGAACAGATCTGGAGGGAAATTAGCAATCCGTGCTACAGGAACTAAGTAGATCCTCTCCCTCCCCCAAACTGCCAAACACTTAACCAGACACCATTTATTAAGTAACCACACCTGTCCCATTGTTTAGGGCTGACCCTCTCTCCATATAACATTTAGACCAATAAAAGCATTGTCTCCTTGGTTAGGAATCTTCGTTATGTATCTTCGTCTCGCTGTTGTAATTTTTTAATATTTATCAAGCAAAGGGATATTTTTTTTTTGTCAATTAAGTCCTCTAAATGAGACTATTTAAGTTTTCAAGGAGAAAACATTGACCTCTTCTTGTAGTTGCATTAACAAAAGGAAAACATTATTTTTAGCTCAATGGATAATAATGCACATTCAAAAGACATTTTAAGACTCCAAACCCGTCTTGTCAAGGGAAGAATAACATTCATAAAATAAATGTAGGACTATGTTTAAAGTAGGCATTAAATCCTCTACTCAAGTTTTAATTAAAAAAACAAGCAAAACAAAACAAAACACAACCTTAGTATATTGGAATCTAAACAAAGTCATGATATGAACAGGCTATTTTTTATAATGTGAGCGAATAGTGGTCTCATTTCCCTCCGCA
Source organism: Mustela nivalis (assembly GCF_964662115.1). Taxonomy (NCBI): domain Eukaryota; kingdom Metazoa; phylum Chordata; class Mammalia; order Carnivora; family Mustelidae; genus Mustela; species Mustela nivalis. The sequence goes on from NC_139027.1 coordinate 84,796,924, forward strand.
CTGAAAATGGTACAGAGTGAATGGTGAAAGATTGATAAGGTTTGAAATTTCTGGGGCAAAAGTGGTCGAGAATGATAAAAAATTAATAGCAAATGAAAGTCGAGTTTCTCTTGAGGTGCTAGGATGCACATCTGTCTCTTGTGGGAGTGGTTTCCACAGCTCATGGAAAACTTCATCCCTGCCAGCTCCCTGACATCTTTGCACGGGGGAGGGACAGTATGTCACTGGGAATTCCGATAATCTTGGTATATAGGCTCAGATGGCCAGTGGCCTGAGACCGGGCATTATCAGAGCTTTAAAAGTAGGAGTCCTTTCCTGAGATTAACGAAGTAAAATTTTGAAAAAAACGGAACTCTTGTGGACTTCATCTACTTTAAGACAACTAGGATTTTCCCTCATTTCCAGTCTAGACACACGGCTTTATAGGTCTCTCCCAACTGCTCCTTTGGAAAGAATTTGAGATGCCATCCAATTCATCTTGCTGCTGTAGGGCAGGATCATAATTAAACTCTCTCAGAGAAATGGCCATCCATTTTCTTTTTAAGGCTCTTCAGTGAAGAACAGTGGTGAGAATTTTATTGATGGGGTTGCGGTGGGGAGGGCTCCACACTTAGGGATGCCTAAAGTTCCAGGCAGCGAAAATGAGACAGGAAGGAAAAAGAGAGCGATACAGAAAGTCCTGAGGCATCTTAAGGGCCGCAGGAAGACTTTCTGATGGTATCCTGCTCTCAAATGAAAGGGGCACCAGGCCCTGAGCACTGCAGGTCCACGAGGGTGATGCCCACAGCAGAAAGTGGACATTTTCATAATGCCAAAGCAGAAGGCCATTTCGAAGCTTGGCGCATCACAACTGCTGAGTGGTTTCTGGGGTAACTCAGCTGAGGTGAACAGCTCTGGTTTCTCAGAGATCACAAAGGAGGCCAGAGGAAGGAATGGTGCCCCCCCATGAGCCCTTTGCTTTGCCTGCCACAAAATTGTCCCACTTCCTGTTCAAAGAAGTGGAGGAAGTGAGGAGGAGGGTGGCTGGTGGAGGCCCACAAGATGGCGCGACCGGGAGGGAACCGGGATTACAGTCGGGGAAAGAGTAATTTTGTTTTCATTCACGGATTTTATCTGCAGTGTCAGAAAATTCCAACAGCTAAACACAGAAGAAAATTATTTATAAAATATATAAAATATTTGTCAAGACCCTGAAGAGGAATAGTTTTCTAAGAATCGAAGTGGCACAGCAATTCGTAAAAGAAAGATACGACTAAATAAATAGCATGTTAATGAAAATCTGTCGACTAGGACAAATTTGGTAGAAAAATGCTCAATATATTTATCAGCTAAAGAGGTCATATGAGTAAATAAGAACATTTAAACCTTGATAACCAAATGCAAAAGAACACAAGGCAATCATTTGTGACCAGGAAAATGGAATTAATGATCAAAATATGATCCCCACCAGTGATTCTCACTTGTAATTGAAATTGTGTAACTGAAAGCAACAAAGTGGCCACAACTTTTCACTTTTGAATTTGAATTAAATATATGTATTACCCAAACAAGCTGTGAAAAATTGTATGGGCAGTAAAAAAAAAAAAAATACAACTATGAAAGTAAAATGTACATTTGAAAAAAAGTCTGGAAGGAAATGTGTCCAAAAGTTAATCATATCTGGGCTATGGCCATAGAATGATGTGAGATTTCTTGAATTAAAAAAAAAAAAATTGAGGGGGGCTAAGGTTTACAAGACATCTAATTTTTAAAAAGAGACTCAGGTAGTAGATTCTTTGAAATTCCCAACAATTCCAGGAAAAGGAGGTGTTGGTAATTCAGGTAATCAGAGCATGTTGGAGCTGAGAAGGACCACCTAGACATCTCAAGATGTCACCACCTAGACATCAAACCCATGTCTTTGATCCATTCTATCTTCAGATCCAATTTACAGGTGTTATTCATCAAATGTCAAATGTAATACTTCAATAAAAATGTTAAACATAAAGTGCCACTGCAGCCTACATGACGAGCATTCTCTGAACAAAAGTGAAAATGTCCTTTTGGAATTAGTTTTGGATTATTTTAGAAAGTTGGGAAACTAAGTTGAGCTTCATGTAGAAGCCTATAGGAACTACGGGTGAAACACCTGCATCCAGGAACCCAAGGGAGTCTCAATTTATCTGAAACTCTTTTCTTTGGGGAGTACAATACCCCTTCCCTGACCCCTGGTGACAGAAATGTACCTGCAGTGACCTCAGTGTCCACCCAGACACACAAATGTACACACATAACATTTTTCCTGAGGTTGGTCTATGTATGTCGTGTCAGGGCACAGCGACAGGATAGGGGAAGGGACAGGGAACCTCTCTGGGTGATGACAACTATCCTGGCTGGTACTGCAGGGATGTCCATCCTCTTTGGTCAAGTCAGACTGCCATGGTTTGCCATGGAGTTCCACCTCAAGCTTCACAGGGTTCCACTGGGTCTGGCCATCTGTGTGTGCTGTCCATGGTATCCTCTGCTGGTGGGCAAATTGGGTACTCTTGTACTCCATCAGGCTCTAGGGGGCTCTAGAAGTGATCTAGAGCTCCATGCGATAGGTCCCAAATGGAGGGTCTTGGCACCTCCTGGGGTAAGAGATCCCAGGAGCCTGGTGGTATTTCCCAGTATTAACTTGTGATTAACAGTTGAGTGTACATGCTTCTCCATGTCTCTTTTACACTACAGAACAGATAAATTTTACTTCAATAGCTTATAGAGCAAACGTCCATATTGTAAACTATCCATTGATCTCTACCATAAAGTTACATTGAGATTGCTTTCCATGGAAAGAAAGATCTCCAGAAATATTGAATGGAAGACATTTGATGGGAAATAGTACAATAGATGTAAACACATGATAACAGACTACCCTCAAAATTACTTAAATGTCAGAAATGTCAGTTAAAAAAAATAATAGTTCTTTATCTTTCCAATTCTGAACATCTGAAGTTTGATGCATCACACTTACTTAAAAAGGAATATAGTTGCATTAAATGAAAAATGTAAATTTAAATATTAATAACATTTTGTAATTTGATGATAGAAAATAGAGACACTTAGGTATCATTTTTAGGCACAAAGGAGGCAACCGAGAGGCCAGTAGCTCATCCCAACTCTGTGTCTGCCTTCTGGATGCCCTGAATCCCTTGATCATGGATCTGCTCTTTCTCTCTTTGGTTTTACCTCTAAGCTTTTTCCTCAAGCCTGTGTCAAACCAGCCTTCATTCAGCGTGGAAGAAAAATCCCCTGAGCTTATGGCACAGGAACAGAAAAGTTGGGTGTGTCCTCTGTACTGCTGAAGTTTATAAGTCAAAAATAATGCATGTTTCAAGAGCTGCTTGGGGAAGAATTCTAATATCTCCAAGGACTCATATTGAGGATCTGATCAAGGATGTGTTGCCAATTGTTTGCATTATAAACAGATAATTACCATATTTCAGAATTCATCACATTCTAGGTCAAGAATGATTTCTAAAGACTTAAAAAGAAAGTTTGAGATGAAAGGGGAAAGCCCACCAACTCACCCTCATCTTCAGTTTTAGGGTTAAGGTAATGAAAATCTATTCATTTGGGCTAAAAATAGGTGTGCCTCTTTAGTTAATGTACAGAGCCTTAAAATAGATCTTGGCATAACTCCTTCTTCTCTCTGCAATCTGTACTGAGGAGAGGTGGGGCAGCTGAAATCGCAGGGAATCAAATTGTTCTTGCCACTGCAATCCCTAGCATTCCTATGGAGCTTGGAATGTTCCAGTAGAGAGGTTCCGTCAAAGCTAGGCAAGACTGCCTCCCAATAGAACTTTTAACCAAACACAATCTGCACTTGGAATGAGTCTGGAACCATATGTATTTTGAGTTATAATACTAATAGATGAAACTAGAGCTTTCCTTGCTTGCTGTTCTAGATCATCTTCCTTGGGTGCTTCTCAAGAGGAGTGATAGTCCTCCTTGTCCTCGATTTGAGATCATCACTGCTTCTTGTCAACTCTGTATTTCAGAAAATGAGTGAACTCTTCATACAGCTTTCTCTATGTAAATGTAAATTGTTTCATACGTATATCCAGTGTTTTATTCAACTCATCATGCTGATTATTTTTCAACAGCCAATGTAATCAAGCTTCAGTCAGGTGGTTATCCACACAGTTTCCACTATGAGTGGTGCAGGGATTTGAGCTGTGCAGAGACCTTGGCACAGTCAGCTCCTACTTTGAGTAGCAGCTGAAGCAAGTACAGTCCTGAAGTCTGGACACACGCCAATTAGCAAGTTCCGGAAACTGCCATAGCAGCTAGTCAGGGCAGCGATATACTGGCTTGTGTCAACCTCAATTCAGAGCAAGAATTCTTTTAACCTTAAAAAGTCACTTTACATGCAGTGAGGCATGGTAATAATCTGACAGGTAGCAACAAGGTATGATTACAGAGGAAGAGAGGCATGCTGGGCCTGTGTGGTGTGTCCTGTGGTTGGCCTGTTCCTGTCTGGTGGGCACACTGTGAGACTTTCAGTGTCTGTGGTGATGGGATTGAGTGTGCCCTCCACCACTGCCACCAACATCCCCATGTTCTGAATTGGATGGTTACAAAATAGTGGACACGTAAGGGCAGGGAAGCTGTCATTTCCTTTCAATTTCAGGAACAGAGTGATGTTAGCCATATACACCTACTCACTGTGTGACTTGGGCTCCTTCAGGTTATGGGAGAGGCATGAGCACCCCACAGTCAGCTGGCTCAGAGAGGACCTCCAGTGATCTACACCTCCTGGTGGAATGCCCTTGAGCAATACCCTCCCCCTTGAGTGTGAGCTGGACCCAGTCACTTGCTTCTTATCAACAGAATATGGAAAAAGCTACAGGATGTCACTTTTGAGATTAAATCACAAACGGGCTGTGGCTTCTGCCTCAAGCCCCCTCTCTTTGTCTTTCTCTTGCTCACACTGACAGGAGACAAATGCCATGTTGTAAACTGACCAATGGAGAGGCCCATGTCAAAAAAACTGAGGGAGGCTCTAGCCAACAGCCAATGAGGAACTTAGACCCTCTGTCCAACATCCTGTGTGGAACTGAATCCTGCCAACAGCCATACTAGTCAGTGAGGAAGCAAACCCTCATCCCCTAGTAGAGCCTTCAGATGAGACCACTGCCCTGGACAGCAGTATGATCGGAACCTCATAAGAGACCTTGACAGAAGCATCCAGCTAAGTTGTACCAGGTTTCGGATCCATAGAAAACATGAGATCACACATGTATCTTGTTTTACATGATAAATTATGGGATAATCTGTTACACAGTAAGAGGATAAGTACATAGCCTGAGGCACAACACCATAATCTGAGATAAAGAGTATTTCAATTATATAATACAAAGTTTTCTCCAGAATCTTTCATTGTACAGACATCTTCATATGGCAGCATAAAAAACTAAAATATTGTCCCAGCCAATAAGCCTAAATATTTACTCCACTAAAAGCTTTTTATCAGAGTTGACAAAATACCAAAATGACCTGCTTTCCATTTTTGTTGTTCTATGTAAATATTCCATCCATCTTTCTGCAAAAGTATAGATGAGCAGCGAATGAGACCAAAAGCAACCAGCTTGAAGGAAGACAAATGAGGACTTAAAAACCAAATAATCAGAAAAGTTGGCACATCTGATTCAGACAATGACTAGAGAAGGCAATTGGATCACACCAGAGAAGGAAATGCTGGGACAGTGAGACAAGAATATGTGTGTGGGGGTGTGTATGTCTAATTTGGATAGCATTTCAGTGTTCTGTTTCAATAATTTTGAAAAATAGAAAAGTTGGTTTTAAATTCAAGTTAGAGGAATAAAGTCTTTAGAAACTGAAAAACCAGTTGGTCTAGTGATTTTCAAAATTCTTTACCCCTCAAATCTCACAAAAATAAAATCTTAGGTAAAGCTCTAGGGACTGCAACAGAAAATATGGTATTTTGTTAACATAAAATTATTTTACACATCCAAATCATGTACTTATGAAGTAAGTAACATGTACTTATAAAGTAAATCATCGAGAACAATACCATGAATACAAAATTTAGGAATTGGGACTCACGGATGTCAAGCACAGTCTTCTGGCCCTCTTCCCTGATTCTAGTTGTTCAGAACTAAAGCAGTTAAAATTCACAAACACAACTAGATCCAAATGGTACAAGTTTTAAAAAATGGCTTCCTTGACATCCAGGATACACATCAATTAAGCAAATTCAGAAATGTGATGAATAGTAAGGGAACAGAGAAAGAATAAGACAATTTTAATTATCATGGAGCAGGAAATACTTTTCAAACATAACCATGAACAATATAAAACTGTATTAATATTTTAAAAATCAGACACAGTAGCACAGCTCTTTGTCAAATAGTAATTTGAGGTTTCTAAATAGTCTAATTTACTTTGTTTTGCTTGTTGAGTACAAACATTAGTTTTCAGTTTCACTGCTGACATTTTAACTGTAATTTTAGGCATGGTAACATAGGGGCCTTGCATTGCCAAATTTAGTTCTTTAAAAATATCCATAAGACAGGCAAACAGCACAGTCATGCTATATTTGAGAGTTTCAGCTAAAGATACTTCTATTACACAATAGTAATTTTCTGTCTCATTTGAAGTATTTACATGCCCTGGTGCCTCTCTTCAGTATAACCAGTGAACTTCAATATGAAAAGTAAATTCTGGAATTCACCGCATTTATCACTGTAAATAACTGAAAAGTTTGCAACGGGAAGACAATCCTTTAATAAAGTTGTCAATTTGTAGGACGTTACCCAACACTTAAAAAACAAAGTTGTCTTTTTGTTAACCGCCAGAGCCTGTTATGCAAATATACTGCTTGCATACATATTGGCAATAATTTTTATGCAAATAGTTTTTCTATTCCTCATTATACAGACATTGCTACATTTTTTATGAGGTTATTTGAGTTCTAAGCAGTTAGTTACAATTTTCTTCTCCAAATATGTCTGTGGTGAGTGTTTTATATAGTGATAAATATCCCTTTTATTTGCCTGTAAAAACATATTAAAAAAAAACCCATCAAAGTAGAGAAATCACCAACATCAATACACTTGCTTATTTGAAATGTAAAGATTTTACTAATCTCAGAGTTTAAGCCAATTATTTCAGAACTTGGGTCTGTACTCTTGGGTTCTATTTTAGACTCTGTTGTTGGACAATGGCAATTACTATATTGTACAAACCTTCCATCAGCCCACATTTCATTGGTAACACCAACAATGCAAGATTCAGTAACATTTTCCACATGTTAAGTATGGTGAGGGGTCTGAGGTTTTACCCAACTTGTAAGCTAAAAAGTTATTATACCATAGCTTCACAAATGCTGGCAGAAGACATGAAATTCCTGGATCAGAGACAAAGGGCTTTCATACTCCCAGATAGCAAGTGACATGACCTTCATCTCTGCTTTTGGTTCCCCTTGTTTCTCAAGTCATTTTGGGTTAACTCCAAGTGGTCTAGAAGATTCTATGTAAGGAATGGGTGTTTATCAGTGCCCAGAAAGCTCAAAGCTCAGGGAGCTTGAATTCTTTTTTTTTTTTTTTTTTAAGATTTTATTTACTTATTTGATGGAGAGGGACACAAGCAGGGGGAGTGGGAGAAGGAGAAGCAGGCTTCCAGCCAAGCAGGGAGCTGGATGCAGGGCTCTATCCTAGGACCCTGGGATCATGACCTGAGCCAAAAGCAGATGCTTAATAACCGAGCCTCCCAGATGCCCAAGAGAACTTGCATTCTTATAATGGGCTACAAGACAAGGAATCTGCTCAACCATGGTAGTGGAGGAAAGCATTACCTTCATTATGCTGAATGGTAAGCGAACCTACCACTGGCTGTTGGGAGACACTGCCTTTATTTCCAAAGGCTCTCTGCCATACAACAAAGAAAGGACAGTCTGAAATAAAGATTGTCAAGGCCTCTGTTTGTGAGAGGAGCAGAAACATGAGAGACCCATGGAGAATTATCTCCCAATACCCAACACTATATTCTTCCCCCTTCCTTGAAGTTTTGTAATTTAACTTAAATGATTCTATAAGTGCCTCTTCATTTCCAGATTTTGCTTTTGTCTGGAGAATCTTTAAAGTTATTTCAGAAGAACCCTGCACTTTGAAAATCATTGCTCCAGCCCAAACCCTTATTCCACAATCAGGGAGCTGAGGCACAAAGACATTAAGCGACTTGTCCAGGTCATAGATGGCTAACTGTCATCTCCAGGTAATGAATTACAAATCCAAGCAGGATTAGAGGATGGCCAGATTATCCTTTTCTTCAATCTAGAAACAGCTTGTTTAAAATGCATATGGGCAGAGAATGTCCTGCTGCATTCTACTTTGGGTTACCCGATAAGACAGGGAGAAGGACTGCAGTGCAAGAAGATTATCGGGAAGAGATAACAGAAAACAGCATTAGGGAGCAGGGAGTGTGACAAGACAAGGAAGAAAGAAAAAATGAGATTTGTTAGGAACCTGGTGACCACTGTGGACATCTGGGGCTTAATTACCCAGAGAACTCTGGGAGTCACTGTGGGACATGTATCTCAGTTATCCCTCCGGAAGGGTGAAGGAGTTGGGTATTTGTCAATGAATTCCCATCAGTCATTGGCTGTTGGGACTCTGGATGGTGTTAATGTCCTCACACTTCTTCCCTGCCTTGCACTGGGGTAGAATGGACGCTATTGGCCAGAGAGAGCCTGAAGGCAAAACACTGCAGGTACGGGCAGTTGGAAACCAGCCTGCGGGCAGGGACATGCTGTATTCCAAGGCTGGATACCAGCTGCTTCTGTTACACTGTGTGCCACCAACCTTTAAGAACTAGTGTAGATTTGAGTGATTCTTCTCCTGGTCCAAATTCTCCATCTCTGCTTTTGGGTAAAGTTCTCCAGACCTGATAGGCATACTTGTGGTTGGGGTTAAGAAGGCTTTTCCATGAACTGGCAATTAAAAGAATACAGAACATAGTGATCAGGCTGAGGATGAAAGCCTACCTGAAGAGAATAAAAATATTGGCAGAAAAAGAGAGCAAGACAAACAAAAGGAGGTCGAGGAGAAGGAGAGCTAGAACAGAAGACCCACAGTGAAGGGCAATTCTGGCTAACGGAATTCTTCAAGAGACAAGGGACTGTAGACAGGCAGTAGATTCCAGATCTTCTTAGAACCTGTCCATGGAGAGGTAGCTGTGTTAGAAATGTCTCTGACACAGATTAGAACAAAGACTCCAAAATTTTGAGTAGGAGGGTCCCTTTTTACATAATTTTGTCAAATGTCTTCATGTGTTAGTGGTAACTGTGTAATATTCTTTGGTAAGACAACCACAGGACTGAAAGTTACAATGAATTTGGGAGTACCACACAATGAACTTGTGTCTTATTCATCACCACAGCACCTGCATGTATTGGAAAAATTGTAGTTTATGCATGTGCAAGGTGTGCAAGGTTTGCTTAGCCCACAGGTTGGGAAAGTATGCTGATTCAAGAGTGTACCACAGTGACCCTCCCGGTGATGATGAGCCCTGGTCTGAAAAGGGGTCCTAATGGAAGGACCATGTAACTGTTAAGATACGTGCCCCCAAAATACATCACATGAGGCCTTCCTGAGTCCCCCCACCCCGAGAAATCTGTCTCTTGAATTTCCTCCCACTAGTAGTTCACGCAACTTGCCTTCAGGCAAAACAATAGTAAATAGCACAGTAAAAGGAATTGATGCAGAAAAAGCAAAATCCCATGAATCCAGAAGTGCATCCCTTTAAGGAGAATCCTGTCACACACATGACTTATATTCTTGGGTTATGCAATCCAAGCCTACAAGGCATCTGGCTTGGGATGCTCAGTGGCATTCCCTGACTCCAGGAATGCCTGTTTTTATCAAGGCAGATGCGCGCACGTGTGTGTGTGTGTGTGTGTGTGTGTGTGTGTGTGTGTGTGTGTATGTAAGACATCATAACGATTCTTTGTAACACCTTTTTTAGGGTCTAAGGCAAATCAGCATATGGCTATCCTAATTTGGGCTCATACCCTGAGATAAGGATTTGAGTACAAGTAATTTATTTGGTAGAGGTTTCTGACTAAATATCCCCCTGAATTCATAGGATGAAGTCCTAATCCCCGATGTAATTGTGTTTGGAGAGGTGAACTTTAAAGTAGTAATTAACATTAAATGAGGTCATAAGGGTGGGGCCCTTGTAAGGTGGTGTACTTGTAAGAAGAAGAGACAGCAGGGATGCATGCACAGAGAAAAGGCCATGAGAGGACATGCAGAGAAGGTGGCCATCTGCAAGCCAAGGAAAAGAGCCTCAAGAGAAACCATCTCTGTGGCCATCATGATATTAGACTTCTAGTCCGCAGAGCTGTGAGAAAGTAAGTTTCTGCTGCTCAAGTCACCTATTGTTACAGCAGTTCTAGCAGACTAAATGAGTAGGTGTTTCTAGAAGCCCACGAGGGAATAGGGATGTGAGATGGGCAAGAAAGGAAAGTAACCAAGTGGGTCATTGTTATGAGCAAGGGGGGGCCTCAATCCTGCTGGGGGCCTCCATGTAGAACCATCCAGAGTTAAGGAAGCTGGCATATTTATTTTCAGATTCACCTCCCCATTGCTTGGATTGCTTGGGGGAGATTAACTCGCTAGAATTCTGCCTTGCCCTCACTTGACATAGGAATTAGCATTACATACATTAGCATGTACGTAAGAAGGGGATCTGTCCAATGAAGCTGCAGCTGGGCTTTGGAGAGGACATATGGCATCTGCTACAATCATTTGGATTAAACAGTAGTGTCTACTTTTAGGCTGCTTTGGTGTTTATAATATTGGTGCGGGTTTTAGACCCATTTCTTCAATAACAACACATTTGTTTTTCTCCCACTTATACTAACTGGTTAGGAAAGGTGGTTTATTGTACTGCAACCTGCTTTTCTACTTGATCTTGAGAATCAGTCTACAAATAATAGAAATTTAGAGGTTTCGGGATCTAGCACAAATCACACTGGAAATATGTATGTATTGGTGAAATCAGGTTTAAAAGGTATTCAAGGGAATTAAAAAACTTTAAAAGGTCAGCCTCAGTCTTAGATGAAGCTTCATATATAGAGAGACAGGTTTTGAGGTAGATTTGAAGATGGAGAAGGGAACACAAGCTAAGGAATGTGGGCAGCCTCTAGAAGTTGGAAAATTAAGGAAACAAATTGTCTCCTATAATCTACAAAAGGTAACACAGCTCTACCAATGCCTTGAATTTAACCTAATGAGACCTGCATTGGATTTCTGACTCACAAAACTGTAGGGTGAGAAATCTCCATTGTTTGAGCCCCTGACATTGTGGTAATTTGCTATGGCAGCAATAGGAAACAAATTCCCCAGCCAGTTTGACTTGGAGGACCACCTTGGGGAGCTTGTACTTCCCTCCAGCCTGAGTCCATATGGTTTGCAGGTATCACACACACCCCCACACCACAAGGCCTTAGTCCGCTGTAGACATCAGAAGTGATTAATAAAATCAGAGTGAGGTGGGGGAGAATCAGGAACTCTGTTTAGAATTCAATGTGAACTGAAATAAATACTATCAGAGATGAAATGAAATGGTCGAAGTGACAACTGATACCACAGAAATACAAAGGGTCAGAAGAGACTACTATGAATAATTAAATGCCAACGAATAGGACAACTGAGAGAAACAAATAAATTCCTAGAAACATACAATCTTCCAAGTCTGCATCATGATGAAATAGATGACCTGAACAGACTAATTACTGGTGAGGATTAAATCAGTCATCAAAAAGTTCCCAACAAACCAAAGTCCAGAACCAGAAGGATTCACTGGTGAATTCTACCAAACATTCAAAGAAGAATTTATACTAATCTTTCTCAAACTCCTCCAAAAAATAGAAGAGGAGGAACTCTTCCAAACTCATTTTTTTAAAGATTTTATTTACTTATTTGACAGACAGAGATCACAGAGAAGCAGGCAGAGAGAGAGAGAGAGGAGGAAGCAGGTTCCCTCCTGAGCAGATTGCCCGATGTGGGGCTCGATCCCAGGACCCTGGGATCATAACCTGAGCCGAAGGCAAAGGCTTCAACCCACTGAACCACCTAGGTATCCCTCCAAACTCATTTTATGAGGTTTATATTAACTTGATACCAGAACAAGACAAAGATGTCACCGGATGAGAAAATTATAGGCCAATATCCCTGATGAACATAGATTTTTTAAAAATCCCCAATAAAATATTAACAAATTTCAACAATATATTAAAATGAATGAAAAAGGAATGAAAGGATGGTTCAACATAACCTAATCACTGTGATACATTACATTAACAAAATGAAGGGTAAAAATCATATGACCATCACAACAGATGCAGAAAAAAAATTTGACAAAATTCGACATCCATTTATGATAAAAACCCTCAACAAAGTATGCATAGAGGGAAAAGACCTCAATTTAATAAAGGCCATACATGACAAGTCCACAGTTAACATCATACTTAATGATGAAAAGCTAAAAGCTTTTCCTCTAAGATCAAGAACAACACATGAATGTTCTACTCTTACCACTTTTATTCAGCATAGTATTGGAAGTCCTAGCCAGAGCAATTAAGCAAGAAAAGAAATAAAAGTCATCCAGCTTTGAAAGGAAAGAGTAAAACTGTCGCTATCTGCAGATGACATGATATTTTACGTAGAAAACCTTCAAGACTCCACCAGAAATTAGGACTATTGGAACTACTAAATGAATTCAGTAGAGTTGCAGGATACAAAATTGATATGCAGAAATCTGTTGCAATTCCATACACTAATAACACCCCATCACAAAGAGAAATTAAGAAAACAATTCTACTACAACTGGATCAAAATGAATAAAATACCAAGGAATAAATTTAGCCAAGAAGGTAAAACTTCTGTATACTGAACACTATAAGACATTGATGAAAGAAATTGAGGAAGACAACAGATAAATGAAAAACATCATGTGCTTATGGATTGAAGGAACTAATATTGTTTAGAGGTCCATACTACTCAAAGCAATCTAATGAGTCAATGCATTCCTATTGAAATTCCAGGGACATATTTTTTTGGAAAGAAACTTGTATGGAACCACAAAAAACCATGAAGAGCCAAAGCAAATGTGAGAAAGAAGAGCAAACCTAGAGGCATCATGATCCCTGATTAGGAACTGTATTACAAAGCTATTTTAATCACAATAGTTCTGGCACAGAACAAACATAGAGATCAATAAAATAAAATAGAGAGCCTAGAAGTAAACCCGACAAATGGTGAATTAATTTATGACAAAGAAGCCAAGAATATAAAATGGAGAAAGGATAGTCCCTTCAATAAATGGTGTTGGGAAAACTAGACAGCCACATGTAAATAAATAAAATTGGACCACTATCTTACATTATACATAGAAATGAACTCGTATTAGATTAAGACTTGAATGTAAAACCTGAAATCATAAAATTCCTCTAAGAAAACATAGGCAGTAAGCTCCTTGACATCTGTCTTGGCAATAAATTTTTGGATTTGACACCACAAGCAAAGGCAATAACAGAAAAAATGTCCACATCAAACCCAAAAGCTTCTGCACAGCCAGAGAAACCATCGACAAAATGGAAAAGCAACTACCAAAACTACCAAATGGAAGAAAATATTTGACAATTACACATCTGATGAGAAGTTAATATCCAAAATATATGAAAAACTCATACAATTCAATAGCAAAAAAATCTGATTAAAAAATGGGCGGAAGATCTGAATACAATTTTTGCAAAGAGGGCATACAGATGGCCAGCAGTTACTTGAAAAGATGTTCAAAAGCACTCCTCATTGGGAAATGCAAATCAAAACCACAATGAGGTACTACCTCAACCTGTTAAAAGGGCTGTTATTAGAAAGGCAAGAAATAACAATTGTTGGTGAGTGTGGAGAAAGGGAACACTCGTACAGTATCGACAGAGGTGTAAATGGGTGCTGTGGAAAATAGTATGGAGGGTCGTCAAAAATTAAGAATAGAAATAACATGATTCAGCAATTCCAATTCTGGGTATTTATCCAACAAAACTAAAAAACGGTACCAAAAATATGCATATTCTCATGTTGATTGTAGTATTATTTACAAAAGCCAAGATCTGGAAATAATCTAAGTGTTCACCAGTGGCTGAATGGATAAAGAAATGGTGGGGGTTGTGTGTGTGTGTGTGTGTGCATGTGTGTTTGTGTGTGTGCGTGTGTGTATTGTGGAATATTATCCAGCCGTATAAAAAAATGAAATCTTGCCATTTGTAACAACATGGATGGAACTTGAAGGCATTATGCGAAGTGAAATAAGTCAGACAGAGGAAGACAAATATTGTATGATATCACTTATATGTGGACTTTTAAAAACAAAACAAACAAAACAAGCTCAAAGACACAGAGAACAGGTTAGTTTGCAGAGAGGGTGGGGGGTGAAATGGTTGAAGGGAATCAAAAAGTACAAACTTGAGCTATAAAATAAAGAAGTCATAGGGGAAAAAGTAATTCACTAGGAAAGTGATTTAGTGAGAAAATAAAGTAAGTGTAATTTATTAATCTTGGCTGTATTTCACAGGCATCCTATGAGTCAATATTTGTACAAGAGGTCACAAAAAAATTCCATCACCACCCCGTTACCTTTGTGACCTTAGACAAGCTTAGGGCTTTTTAAGTCTTACCTGTAAGATGGGGATCATCAGCCTTCCCTCACTGGGCTATGAAATTCAGACCATGTGCTTGGCAAGTACTAAGAACACAATAAATGAATAATGATAGCATTAATAATTACTTGTAATATACATAGGTAAACATCTGCATTACAAAAACAGTATTTCTAAATGGTTTGATCATACAGCATGCCTTCAAAAAACCATTATTAACTGCCAACTTGGTATGAGATGCTCTGGGGAATTCAAAGAGATTTCTTGCTCTTAATCTCTCTTGCTCTTAATCCATTTGTCCTGTTTAAATATCATAAAGATGTAAATGATCGCCAGTCGAGGCATTTGTGGTTAAGTGCTCCAGCATGGGTGTGGAGGTGGGGGGCGGAGCAGAGAGGGAAACTCCAAGCAGAGTTTACTAAATACTGAATGGAGAATGCTTCTGGAAGGGAGGGTGTCCCTGACTACTAGGTACCAAACTAGACAGTATCATTTCTCAAACAGCCATTTCCATAAAATGCCCCATGAAATGCACGGACCATAGAGCTGTTCTGAGAGGCGACACAGACAGCAAAGTGAAAGCAATATCACATGGCGGCATTTCCAGAACATACTTTCTCATCACCTCATTTGTGTTTCAGTCAAGAATGGGATGAAAAAAGCACCATTCTCTTCACCAATACCCAAGTTGGGAATTGCTTTCTAGTTTAGAAGTCTTCCCCTTTAAAATATGTAGGTAAAACACTGAATAACGAGACTTTAGGTAAGTGAAAACCTCATTAAGTGGCAATCTCCCTCTTTGGGAAAACAAATGCAGGAAAACACATAAATTTCGTTAATTTTTTAAAAAGTCATTTTGGCACGTGGTTCTGCCTTAGTACAGATTCTGCCCAAGCCTCCATATATTTAGCACTGTAAAATGAAGGTACCTCTTCAGAACGATGACTCTGAGGCATGACGTGCACCCCAACATCAAAGAAAGACTCATTTCATGTACCACTGCATTTTTTAAGGTAAGATATCAGCTTGCTATATATATATATATATATATATATATATATATATATATTTCAACTTCTGTTCCAGCTAAAGGGGCTTTCTGGTTAATCCTCACCCAAAATGAAAATTTAATTTAGCAGAACACCTCCCTCCTGAGGCATCCTGATTAATTGAGGGTTTATTGTATCTAACAGAAATGTTTCATATGTGATGTTCCCCTAAAGGCAGATTTCAAAATGGAAATTTGAGCAAAATCCTCTTAGCTTGTCTAAAGTTATGGAGCTCTCTTAAAAGTTTTCCTATCTAAAATGAATTCTTCCCTGCTGCTAATAATCACAAACAATTTAAAGTTTGATCATTTTTATATGTCGGAGCAAGCTGACTTCAAGTTCGAAAGTTATACTGTATAGATCTATTATCACAGTAAGTGTTCCTGGACAGAATGCATAGGACAGACTGGAGAGCATAAGAGTACACTTACTGCTCTTTTTCTTTTTACCCTAAATTGGACCCAGCTTTAGACTATCACCTTGCCTGTTTTTCTTTCATTTAAAAACTTAGATAATGCATTGCCATTTCCTGAAATCCAGATCATAATTCAGAGCTAGAAGCAGGAGAATTGCATTGACAAGACATAGAAAATGTCTTTTTTTTTTTTTTTTTTTTTTTGGTTTCTATGAACCTTACTCTTTGTATTTGTGATTTTTTTTTTTTTTTTTTTTTTTTTTTTTACAGAAACTTAATCCTGACAGTGGCTGAGAGATGAATTTCATGGGTTCCTAGCCAGTCCCCTCTCGAATCTGAAGAAGTAATGAGAAGGTACTTAGGAGTTTGGGTAAGAAATTACCACGCCATTTCCAGACTCGTGTTTCTGTCCCATCCCCCTCTGCTAATGTAGGTAAAATGAAATAGTGAAATCTGCAAGTCCACAGTATTTGTTTTGACATTCTTACAGGGAGTTCATAAAGGTCTCTTTTTAGGTCTCCTCACTAAAGCTCACTGTCCTCTGTTGCCTTTGGCAAATTCACGGAGGTGCAGAATTTCCATCAGTTATTACAGATCTACAAAGTGTCTGCTCATACTGGGTACAGGAGAAAAGACGCTGAAGTTGCCGAGGAAAATTGGATTGGTCTCTGCCCTCAGGATGATTCCATCCGTGCTAAGATGGATGCCACAATTATGGGGCAGTATGGTTCATTACTCCATTGGACTATTCCAGACCCAGAACGCTAATAGCTACTCTCCTAGCCAAACATCACTCGAGGGCAAGAACTGTGACTTGCTCATTTCTGTACTATGGGTAGAACAATGTCTGTGTAGTAAGTTGGCAATAATGTACATTCAATTTAAGTTAAGGGACAAAACCAGAACCGTTTATCCCTCTCAAACCAGTTTACCCTGCTTTCCTATTTGGTGATATTGACACCATCATCTTCGCTCACATCCAAATCCGAACCCTGAACCCTAAGGTTATAGTAGATGTCTTTTCTCCTTTGCTTCCCCACATCTGATCACTTGTCAGTTCCTTGTGAGACTTTCCCCTTAATTTCTCCTACACCACTGCCCATCCATAGGCACCACCCAAGTCTGAATTATTACGTCTCTGAGTAGTGCAACGCATCACCTCTCTTCCTACCTCCAGGTGTTCCTTGGTAGGCACGCCTAATGAGTTATCCTGCCACCAAGCCCGTTGATTCTTAACTACCATATCTCCTTGGTCTGATCTCCTCTGGATCCTTGCTGGCGTCCTCTGCTCCATGGAGGCAACTGGTGGCATTTCCTGTTCCTATGGAAACCTCCCACATTCCCCCTATGCTCAGGGTTCTAAGTTCCCTGCACCGGGAATTTCCTCCCTGTCTCTAACTTCAAAATCCTATAGTTTGTGTCATTCAGGGGTTTGGGTAGCAGGAAGGCAAAGTGCCTCTGGTTACCTTAAGCAGAACAGGGATTTATGGGAAGGATATTAAGTAGTTTGCAGTGGGGCTGGAGGAGCTCTGAGAAGGGGCCTGGACTGAGCGGGTTAACATCTCTGTAAGGAAGTTCTGGGACCCTTCCCATAAAAGCCAACTGAATCTTGTTTTCTTCTTTTCTGCCACACTCTCCAGTTTCAAAGTCCTGAGTGAGAAGTTTCTATCGGTCAATCCCAGACGATTTATTCTCACAGGGAGAATAAATGGATGGAGAAACCCACTCTGCTTCCCCCAAGGTCAGCCGGGGGGCCTCCCTAAAACCAGGAAGGGGTCAGGCTAGAGGATGGCCAAGGTCTCTCAAGGTCCACTCCCAATGCCACCATCTATCATAAAATCCAAAGATTCCTCTGACTCCCAGGACATATTTCCCTTGGTGCTTTTCATATTTAGTTTTATATTAGAGTTATTTGTATCCTGGTCTTATCCTTCCTCTGAGATTAAAATCTCAATTTATCCTCATTTCTCCTGAATTCTCTCTCATAATACCTTACAAATAGAAATATACCAGATATGTTTAATTAAACTGGATGTTAAGATAGAAGGTCATAGAAAAGCTGATACAAATGTTTGCCGTGTGCCAAACACACAATTGAGAACTGTTTACATTACCTCACTTATTCTCAGTTTTTTGTAAGAGTAGCATTACTTCTATTTGAGACCCAGAGAGGTTAAATGATCTCAAATCATGGGCTTGTAGCAGGCTGTGGGCCGCTGAAGTCTGACCCAACACCCTCAAGCTTACCTTGGGTTTCCCATGAGTCCAATGAGGAGGCTCTGAATAGAACTCTGAAGGAAGAGGAGGGGGAAGAGGAGTTCCTTCCTGTGTCTGCACTGTTGAGGCAGAAATTGGTGTGACTATGTGGGACACAGAATGAGGAGCAGAGTCACTGGAGTAAATTTACTGGAGTAAATTGGGACAGAGTCCACAATGAGATTGCTGTGGTAGGACTAAGTTTGAGAAGGCTTTGAAAGATAAGTCTTAGGATTTAATGCTGAATTGATTTGGGGGGAAGGGCTTATCCTTTTTCTTTTTATTATAGCGTGAGAGAGGAAGGGAGAGAGAGAATCTTAACATGGCAGGGCTTGATCTCCCAACCTTGAGATCATCACCTGAGTCGAAATCAAGAGTCAGATGCTTAACCAACTGAGCCACCCAGGTGCCCCAGATTTATACTTTTTCACTTTCAATATTTCATTATTGGAGACATTTCAATAGTAAAACAAACTGGGCATTCTATATAGTAGAAAGCAGAGACATACATTTTCAGACAAAACAACAGCTGGAAAGAAATGTCTCCCCCATGTTGAATGGTGGCCCCCAAAGCTATGTTCATGTGGAGACTGTGAATGTGATTTTATTTGGAAAAGGGGGTTTGTAGTTGTGATAAGTAAGGATCTCAAGATGGGATCATCCTGGAATGGGGGTGGGGGAGGGGTGGGGTACTAAATCCAATGACAAGAGAGAAGGGGCCAGAACACACAGGGGGTCAGGCCATGGGAAGACAGAGGGAGAGACTGGAGTGATGTTTCCACAAGTCAGGGCATATCTGGAGCCACCAGAAGCTGGAAGAGGCAGGGAAGGAGTCTCCCCTATAGCCTTCTGAGAGAGCATGCTCACACCTTGATTTCAGACTCTGGCCTGAAGAAGTCTGAGAGAATAAACTGTGTTTTAAGCCATACAGTTTCAGGTAATTTATTAAGATAGCCCTGAGGAAATGATTATAGGCCTCTTAGGGCTCAGTTCCTCAGCCTTCTCAGGAGCAGATTCTCAAGCCTTCAGCTGTCAGAGAACTTTTGAGAAACTGTGGTGGGCAATGCAAAGCTTTTTTTGAGCAGGGGCGAGGTAAGATAGATGCAATTTTTAGGAAGACTTCAGCGACACTGATATCCAGCATAAATTTGGGAGACGGGAGGAAGTGAATGACAGGAGGCTAGCTGGAAGGTAATGGGTGTACCTGGAAAAAACAGGAATCTTAGAATCAGTATGTTCAGTTCTGACCCCAGTTCCTTCACATAGTTTCCATTTTTTCATGTATATAATGAGGATAATACTATCATGTGTGAGTTACAGATGATATATCTATATATATGTCATATATATTATATACATATCATCTTTATACATATATATATATAAAGAACTAAAAGAAGCTTCATAAGTGTTATTAGTAATAATGTAAAAATTTGGAAGGTACCACTGGAAAAGGAAAAGAAAATAAAAAGAGCTGTTTCAAGATCACCAGGACTCAGAATCATGAAGATTTAGAAGGGAGAGGAATCCCAAGATCACCTAGTGCCCTCTTCTCACTGCCCTTGGGGAGACCTTGGGAGAGGTAAGGAGGAAATGGAATTGCAGTGAAGTTCCTCCCAAAGCTGAGACGCCTGGTGGATTCTTGGCCAAGCCTGAGACTGTAGCGGAGGAGCTACTTTGGAAAGGAGATAAATTTCATTCTGAACCTGGAGATATTGAAGAGTTGATGAGCTCCAGAGAGACAAGTTGGGGAACCCTCTAAGGTTACAGATCTGGGAGTTAATCACTGACCATCCATACTGGAAGCATATCAAAAAAAAAAAAAAAGAAAAGGAAAAAAAAGAGAACTCTCTTTAAAAAAAAAAAAAAAAGACACATATCAGAATAAAAACAAAGGGCCAAATTCTGCTTTGGGACTATTACTGTTAGAAGCTGGAAGGACAACATGCTCTGTAAGGGACAGATGTGGAAAGGTCAGAAAGGGAGACGTGTTATATAGGTGAAAAGATGACTGAATTTCAGGTAATAGCAGAAATGCCATGTCCTTCTGAAAACTGCATAGGATAAAGATTAGGAAAGGGACTCTGGGTTTTAGATAGAGAATGTCCTCGGGGACTTTACCTTTGTAAATAAAGGAAAAAGGAAGAGAAGTTCAAGAATGATGATTCAGTGATGGTTTACAAAGCAGACAAGTTAAAAACTGGGTCACTGTTATTATATGTATTTTGGGTAAACTAATTTAAAATTGGGCCAGACCATTTATCATGATTCTGCTTTCCTTATTAATAAGACAAAAGAATGACCAAGGTACCTCTCTCCCAAGGTCAAAGAGAAGCCAGCTATCCAGATTCCTTGATCTTGGACCCATCGCTGCTCAGTGTACTGTACCTACTTCCAACTGGTCACCTACTGAGTGCTCCCTATAGAGAGGAAAGGTGCCAGGGACTGACATAGGAAGTAGGTAAATATAATCTCTTCATTTGTTAGATTTTAGATTGGTTAAGAAACACCTGTGCAAGGTTCCACGGTCGAAAAAGCAGAAAGTTAAACACTGTACTGTGACTTCAAAGTTATACTGGTTCTAGTTATCCTATTTGGGTACTTCCTTTTGGGAACAAGGCAGGGGATGAATGATTCAGATGATACAGCCTTGTCACCTTGGGTAAATCCTTATTGCCTTAATAATAATGAGAAGCCAGGAGCCTAAGAAAGAATCTCATTAACATGGATCCAGGCTATTCCGTCAGGAAATCAGAATCATTTGAATAGTAGGATTTCCTTTTGGAAAGCCAGATGGGAAGGAGACAGGAGAACAGACATCTGGATGCCTGTGCCTGTTCTAGGAAAACTTGTCTTTTCCCTTCCTCTTGGGTTTTAATCTTCCTTATTTGTTTACAAGTAACCCCCTACGTGTGGCCAGGTGACTGGACCAGTCCCACTACCAGTGGCAGCTCCTTCCATGGTTCTGCCTGGTGGGCACGCTTGAGCGGGATAGTGGGCACGGGGGCGGGGGGGAGGGGAGGGTTGAGTTCCCTCTCTTCCTCTTAAGTGCTTCCGACGGGAATGATGGAGTACCAAAGTGTTTGTTTGGGAAAGTAAATAGATACAAGGCAAATAAATAAAAATGCCCAGAAGCAATTACAGAGAGGAAGTGACATTTTTATGTAAGTCACTTTTCTGATGGACCACAGGCCTGCTTTGCTGAGAGTGCCGTGGGAATGCTTCCGGGAGGGGGCCGGGCGCCAAACAACTAGAGCGTCGTGATAAGAAAATCAAACAGAAAGAGGATGGAAAGGGCACCCAGCAGTTACTCGAGGCTGGAAGTTGCTGCCTTTATTTCCTCTCTGTTTGGCTCACCCCCACCGCTGCCCCACTCCCGGAGCCAGCAGTTTGGGGAGCCGGAACCTCTCCTCCCGGTCGGCGCCGACCCCGCGCGCCCGCCGCGCCCGCCGCTCCGGAGCGCCTAGTCTCCTGGCCCAGGCCGGGCCCGCGGCGCTGCCTGCGCGCCCCCAGGTGGGTGTCGGGTCCCCGCCGCGCGCGCCGGCCAGGGCCGGCCCCTGGGCGGTGTCGCGGCGCGGCCGGGGAGGAGCGGCGGGAGGAGGGGGAGGAGGAAGCGCGCGGAGGAGGCGGGCGCAGCGCGCCGGGGGAGGGTCGCCGCCGCCGCCGCCGCCGCCGCCGCGGGGATCGTCAGGCCGGAGCCGCACGGCCGAGCGGGCGGCAGGCGGCGGGGAGGGCTCGGCGGCGGGAGGCTCGCGGCGGCCGGGCCGGCGGGGTCCGCCCGGGCTGGCAGCGTCCCCCGAGCGGCGGGAGGAGGGAGCGGCGCAGACAAAGAGCGGCGCCTGGGCGGGCGCTGAGCGGCCGCCGCCCCGGGACCCGCGCCGCTGCCCTCCGGCCTCGGTGGGCGGCCCACGGCGAGGTAAGCGCTGCGGGCGGGCTCGGGGCGGGGGCCGCGAACTTGGGCCGCGCGGCGGAGTTGGCGCGCGCCGGGGGAGGGGCCGGGGGGCCGGTGTCCTCGGCGCTCCGCCGGTGCCCTGGGGCCCCGCCGCGGCCTGGCCCCCCGCGGCCGCGACTGCCGGGCACCTCCTGGCTCCGCACCTTCCCGTTCGCCTTCCGGGCGACCCCCTTCACCTTCTCTGGGCCGGCGCGGGGGGCGGGGGGCGGGGGCGAGGGCGGCGGGCGGACGCAGGAGGGCCTGGGCGGCGCGTTCCCGGGACCAGAGACCCCCCGGCGCGTGGGGCGGGGAGGCGGGGGGTGCGTCCGGCCTGCGGGCCGGCAGCGGCGGGCACCGAAGCGGGGGCCGGCGTGGGACCGTTCGGTGGCCGGGGTCGCCGTGGCGAGAGTCTCCGGGAAGAATAGCCCCGCTTCTCCCGGCCACGGCGCGGGGACGCGGGAGGCCGAGCGTGGCCCGGAGAACTTACAGTGTTTATGGCAACTATTTACGATCCCGCACAAAGCTTGCTGTCACATCGCATAAAGGAGGTCCTCGCCTGGGCGAGGGGCGCTTTGTGATGGGTTCCAGGCTCTGCGTCCTGTCCCAGATTTACATGACTCTCTCACAGCCACCTGAAAGAAAAGTTTCTCACATCGCTCTGCCCTCTCGGTTTATTCAGGGTGATTTAAGCACCGAGTGGTTCTGGAAGAATTCGGTGTGTGATTTTTAAGGCACTGAAGGTAACTCCCTTGTGAGCGCAGTTAGCGTGGCATTGTGTAGAGGTATCTAATTTGCAAAAACGCTTTAATTTGTAGACAATAACGATCGCTGAGGAAGGTCTGCGCAGGATGCCGGGCGGAGGGGGTGTCATTGACTGATGAACCGCAGGCACCTGACTTTAACTAGCAATTGTAACAGCTTCAGGGACAAAGCAGGAACGTGTATGGTGGGCCTCTCACTTAAGACAGTTCCGGTTGGCGGTTTCCCCTTTATTTGGTTTTGTTTATTTTGCCAACAGGTTTAAGGCTATATCTGCCAAGTTTGTGTCTGCATAATGGGATGAGCAGGCCCCAGCGCTGGGTCCCAGGAACCTACAAATCTTGCAGGCCTCCTCCTTCCATTGACCCAAACAGAAACTGTACCCCAGAGGCCAGTGGGCATTGACTTAGCCCAGGACCTGCAGGTAGGAGAGGCCCTTCCTGGTTCAGGCCCAGCCCTGGCTTCTGCCTTCTGGGAAGGGATTTGGGTAGGAATGAGAGTAATTCGGGTGTGTTTCATACCGTTGCGTTTGATATTGTTAGCAGCCCTGCTTTTCAAATCTTCAAATGAGTGAAAATGAAATTAACCAGGGCTACTGTAACTTAATCAAAACAGATCTAAACTTTGCTTCTGAACACCTCTTAATGCCCTTACCAGGTAGGTGCTCCTAGATAGGTGGGTAAATTAACAGGAGTCCAGCATGTGCGGTGTTTATAGACCTAGAAGGGGAATGGTGGTAGTGAATGCATGGAGAGAAAATGGGCTTAACTGGGAGCTGGGGCTGTTGATGCAGGTGTTTGGAACAGGGATTTCCCAAGAAATGGGTGTTAACCAGGCTGGTGAAGCAGTGACCAGCTATTTCCCAGTGACCAGGGAAAATCCTACCTTAATTATTTCTCCTGTTGAGGTTGGTGAGGTGTACTTTTGATGGGAGAGAAAGGCCGGATGTTTGTGGTCTTCTGGCTGCAACTACTTGGAGGCTGACATTGAGAACTTCAAGCGGTGGGGAGCTTGTGGAGAAGATGCTTGACTCTCCTTCCTCTCCACTAGGCCTCATCTGGGCTCGGAGCTTCTCAGCTGCTACGGAAACACATGACAGTGTTGATCACCGAACTTAGGATCAAACTGGGTGGCAAATCAACACCGGTGGAACTGACCACTCCATCACCCGCCTTTGCCCACTTGTAGAGAAACTGGCCCCTATTTATTTATGTATTTATGTATTTATTTATTTTTAAAAGATTCTATTTGTAAGTAATTCTTTACCCAATGTGGGGCTGGAACTCAGAACCCTGAGATCAGAAGTCCCCTACTCCGCCGACTCAGCCAGCCAGGCGTCCTGAAATGGGCCCTTTTTAAATGGGTGTCCTGTTTAAGGTGCATTTCTAAGAACTGTGCTCAGTTTCCAGGCTTCGAGTTTTGCTTTATTACATGCTATATGCTTAACTTCTCTCCTTCCCTGAAATCTGTGACCCTACCCTGTCATTTGCATTGGGGGATTATTGAGGTTTTCCAACTGGCAGCAGATCTTATGTACACAGTATTTGAGAAAGGCATTATCATCCATATTAAATACACCGGAAATCTTCCTTGCTTGTGCACAAACTCGATAACCTTTTGAAATACCCTAAAGACTTCCTGATTGCCTGGAATAACCTGGAGTCCTTTACTTGATAACTTGCATTAGCTTAATTTGCCCTGGCTAAATGAGGCTGTGTTGCTCTCTGGGATACACATGCTTCCAATGGCCCAGACTGACTTGCAGCGTGTGCTGGGGGCAGAGAGGGCTTGTGGACGTGGTTCTCCATCATTCAGAATGAGGCCGGCTAGCTGAGGAGCTGAAAATTGCTTGCTGGACCTGCAGGGGAGGGCAGTGGGCAATGTTTGGGAAAACTAGTAAGCTAAACTTTTTTTCACAAATGAACTGGAAACTCCCCACGACTCACCCAGAGGCTTAGGGAATTAGTTTTCCCATCCAGAGGGATAGCAAATGGTACTTCCAAATGGTTTCTCTTTCTTCAGATGAGTGATGGAAACCTTTCATGGCATGTTTTCAAAGGGCCTAAGTTAAAAAGCGCTATCATGTGTGTTGTTAAATGCTTGAGTTCAGACAACTTAGAAAGAGGTCAAGACAGCCTTTAACTGGTTATCAAAAGTATGCAGCTAAAGTAAAAATAGTTTCCTAGTTCTTTAGGCCGTTTTAGTAACACAGTTTTAAAAATTAGACTGTTTTTTTCTTTTCCTGCATTTTACTTTGAACAGATCTCAAAGTATGTATTTCTGAAGGTATAATAAACATTAGCAAGTTATATTCACTCCCCCCCACACATACACACATGTCACAGTTTGTCCTATGATTTCTTGTGTTCATACCTTATACGCATGGTTCCCAACGAATACTAACTAAACACGTGAATACCGAGTTCTGAGCATGTTGAGTTATTGGGGCTCTAGGTTCCCACGGAGATGTGAGTAATGAAAGATCTCCAGGATCTTTGTACATCTGCTCAGAACCTATGACATCGTGGAAGGTTTTGTCCCCAGGATGTCCAGACAATGGGTGCATTTGGTCTGGTGGCCTCTCTATTTGCTTAGATCTTGGTCAGAAGAGTCATTTATAGTCCTGCAGCTAAACTTAAACCAAAAACCAAAACAAAACAAACCCAACAAAACAAACAAAAAGCAAAACAAGAAACAAACCCGGTTGCATAACCACCTGTAGGTTTGGCTCCGTGCATATGCTTTTCAGTGGATTGTGCGTGCCAGCCTGAACTGGCAGCTCGGGGCAAAGCCTTTGTTGCCTGGCTGGGTCACTGAGTTTGTTAGCTCCACCTTACTTCTTCCTCCCCTTTGTATTTTTCATGTTTTTAAGAGAAGAAGCTTCCAGCACATTCCAAACTTAAATATTGCAGTTTCCTCTTGGTAGTTGTGCTGGTCAGTGGCTCATGAAGATCCGAAGTGCCGTAGGCAGATAAAAGTAATCGGTGTTAATACTGACATGCTAATTAAGGGTTTACAAATGGCGTTCCACACATGCCATCCTGTTTCATATTTGAAATAACATGGTAAAATGGGCTCTGGTCCTTCTTTCTCCGTGAGGAGTCTAGAGCTCAGGGACAACAGCAGGGAGGACAGAGCTTGAACTCGAGGGTGGTAAGTGCTTCCCATCGGAGCCCTGTGCCCTTAGCCCTGTGGCTAAGCAGATGGCAGGTGGGGGACCCCAGAAGGGTGCTGGGGAGCTGTTTTTGTAAGGTTATGATGTGCTAGCTCGTCCCGCTGGGAAGTGGAGTGCACAGACCTTGCGTGGATGCCTTTGTCACGTCGCAGGTGCGACCAGGATCTCCGTGTGCATTGACTCTCTGAAGGTGAGCTGTTTCGGGGAGACGGTGTCAGTGAGCAGTTCGAGTGAAACTTTTATCTTCGCTTCGGTGCTGGGAGCCAGCATCACCCTAGACAGTGCCTGCAAGTGGAAGTGTGCTTGTTCTTGCTCACCGTGTGCTCTGGATACAGAAACAGAACCGCACAGGCCGGGTGCAAAACAGAAATTTGTTTCTCATCCTTCTGGAAGCTGGGAAGGCCAAGATCAAAGGCCGGCTGATTCAGTTCTTGGTGAGCCTCTCGTCCTGGCTTGTAGAAGGGCACATTCTTGCTTTGTCCTTGTGTGTCCTCTCTTTTCTGCCTGGAGAGAGTCTCTGGTGGCTTTTCCTCTTACAAAGTCACCAGTCTTGTGGGATTAGGGCCCCACCCATACGGCTTCACTAAATCTTAATTACTTCCTCAAAGGCTCTGTCTCCAAATGCAGTCACACTGGGGCTTAGAGCTTTAACATACTGGGAGGGGGCTGGGTCAAGTCAGTTCATACCAGTGTGTAACTCTGTGTTGGGAAACAAGACTGATCATCTTGGGAAGTCCTCTTGCTTCCTTCACCCAGATCTGGAATCTGGGTATTTGAGGACACCTGCCAGGGGTGGTTACAGAGCAGAGGTAAGGAGGGGATGGCAGCTCATTCCTAGCCACACAGCCTCAGCATAGGGAAGGATCCTTGGCACTGGGCTTCCAGATGCTGGTCAGATTTTAGGTGGGATGATTAAGGGGAGAGAGCAGTGCTGACCTAATGCAGTTATGGATGCTTCCCCTAAGTGGAGGTAGGTTTTTTTGGGATCAGGATTGTGATAAAATATCAGATCTAGGGAAAGCACTGGGTTTGTATGGCCGTGAAAGCGCTTCTTGGCCCTGGGTGAAGAGAGCAAAGTGGGAGGGCAAGGCCATCCCCTCTGGGCCTCTGTTGCTGTGACCCTGCAGCCTTCGGGTGTCAGCAGGGGTCCCTTCAGTGCTGGTGCAGGCCCGAGTTTGCTCAGGTACAGCCTGAGCGCTGTATGCCCGCTTCTGGCTCAGGGCAGTTTGGGTTGTGCAGGATGATGGCAGAAGGCAGAGGGAGGTCTGTGTGGCAGACAGCTTTCCCACTCCAGATCGGTATGTTCATCGTTTATTCACTTAGTCTGTCATTCACGTGAATTATCCAGCTTCTTACTGATCGCGCCCACCTAAAACTCTCAGTTTCACAAGCAGATGTCTGCATGTCCACTGTCTCTTGACTTGCAGGCCTTCTCAGTTAAGAGCTCCATCAGTGACTCACTCAGTCATCCCTGAATACCCACCTCCCCCATCCCCAGACTTAGTGATCTTCCCACCGGAAGCTCTCCTGCCTCTGAGTCCTGCTGTACTTTTGATTTCCTCTTGTGCATGGACTGTCAGAGTCCCTTTTGATCACTCTTGCCGATCCGTCCGGCTCACCGCACTGTGATTCCAGACTGGCCCTGGTCCACATCAGACCACTGTCCCAAGTCCTCTGTGTGGCATGAATGGGTCTGCACACCTGGGCTCTCTTTGTGTTTCCCCCAGCTTCTAAATTTACCCCCCCAACCCCCGCCTCTGCCCTGTACCCTGAGCCACTATAGTCATCTGTGTCTAGACACTGAATGGCACTTTGCTAGCGGCGGTAACAAGACCAAAGTTTATAATCACCTTCATTTCAAAGACTTGTGTCCACTGGGCTTGATTCAGTGTTACCCTTACACTAGTGGCATCACCGCATAGCTGCAAGCCTGCACCTCCAAACCTTGCACGCCCCTGAGGGGGGGAGAGAATGGGTGCAGCACATCTTGTGTGTCTGCTTTCATATGACCTGTTTCCCCGCAGATGCCCTTTGAAGTGATTGTCAAGAACAGTGCTGTTCTGTTGAAATCTGCTGTGGGCCACAGTTGTGAGCCATGGACATAATTTTCAATGTAGCCACATTGAAAATTTGAAGCCCAACAAATAAAACTAGTTTTTGTAATATTTATTATTTTAGCCAAGAGCTCTAAAATATTTTTATTTCTACGTGTAATTGATGGAAAGTCTTATTAGTGAGATAATGTACATCGTCTTCTTTGTGTGCGGTCTTTGCAATTGGTCGTGTTCTGCACTAATGGCCCATCATGTTCCCTCTTGCCCTGGAGTGGCCAAGAGCCCAGTGAGGCTGGTGGCCGCCATATTGCAGAGTGCAGGTGGGTCTAATTCTGATGATTCCATTTCATTTATTCTGTTCATTCCAAAGTTGAGAAAGCTAAAAAGACAGAGTGGAAACAATTTCGAATAATAGTAACGGCAATTATTATTACTCCCGAGTGGGAAAGGTGTAGTCCATGTAGTTACAGGGAATAATGTAAGATCTCATGCACTCAATTTTAGAGGCTAAAGTCAGATTCGATTACATGTAATTAAAATACTTGGTACATTTTACAAAGATTTTAAAATGTGTTTTGGATTCTAGAGGCTAAATTACCAATGTAAAGTAACTTTTGGGTATTAGGATTCAACCTAATTCTGATGGATGTGAAGTACGTGATTTATAAGTACTAAAGCGAAAATTGTATTTTCTTTAGTGATTAGTTTATCTGTGAACACATACACACAATCACACATTGTAATTACTGTTCTAAGTACTTCATACAAAGTAATGACTCAGTGAATCTTCTCAAAAATTAAGTGTTTTTTGTCCTTCTAGATCGGGGTACAGGGAAAGAGCAGGTTACCTTGCCTGAGTGTCCACAGCTAGAAAGCGGCAGGTCTGGAACTCCGACTCAGACCACCTGATTTCAGGGTCTCTGCTCTCAATCCCGAAGCTAGGCCACCCATCTCTTCATTGAGATGTATCTGAAAATATGTAAACAGTACTATAGACTTTTATTAGGTATAATATTTGAGAAACTTTGATGGAAAACCATTGATAAAGAGTGGAGCTTGGATATTGGTTCATTCTGGAACTTCTTTGATCAGCCAAGCAGTGGAGGAAAAGTCTGAGCTTGGGAAGGACGGAACAAAGAGTTAGAGCCGCTCACCTGGCCATGGAAGGCTAGCTCTGCGGGGTCACAGGGAGCATGACTGAGCACCCTTGGCCTTGCTTCTCCTCTCGGCCCTTCCTTGCTGTATCCCTGAGGTCAGTGCTCCTCTGATGGGCAAACTTGCCAGTTCTGAGATGGACATCAGCATCGCTGGAGGGCTTGCCTTAAAACTCGGATGGTTGGACCCACCACAGAGGGTCTGATGCAAAGGTCTGGAGTGAGGATGCCCTCTTCTGCTGAGTTTTCAGGTGACCTGTGTTGGAATGGGCACCACACACTGAGAAGTGGCACTGAGGGATTTGCAATAGGGCACCACTGAGTGAGGAGGTTTCCATGTTGAGTAGTAACAGCATTACTACAGTAAATTAACAGTAATTTAAGAGTGACCCACAAGCCTGCCTCTAGCACTGTTGGACAGATCTGTGCACGAAGTCCCTTCGTATGTGTCTATTTGGTGGGTCCCCACCCAATGTCTATCACCGTGGGGACTGCGGAGAGAGGACTGGGGATTCTCTGCGGAGAGAGGACTGGGGATTCTCTGCGGAGAGAGGACTGGGGATTCTCTTGCTCTTCCACACGTAGCTCCTGTTTCCTTGGGATGCCTTTTGGGAGGCCATTGTCAGTTGCGGCTGTGTCTTAATGAGTTTCTGTGTAGTGAAGAGAAGGGAGGGAGGGAGGAGCCTGGAGCCTGGAGCCCAACACACCAAACGCTTTGCTTTGGTGCTTTGATGATGTCTGTGTCTTGAAGAATCCCAAAATGGTTTTGAAAATCTCCTTCTCAGATCACTAGAGAGGCCAGGTCAAGTGTCAGTCTGGATTTTCGGAAGGTTTCTGTTACAGGCTTCTGATGGGGGTGTTGACATTGGTCGCCATTCCAAGCCAGACCGTCCTTAATCTAACCTTCCATTTTGGGGAGACCCTTAGAGGCTGTCAGAGCGTTGGCTATCCCTTTCCCAGAGCGGGTAGCCCTCATGTGGAACGAAGAGTCTGGTGTCTCTGTTGGGGAGGCGCCTGTGTGTCTGTACCAAGACTTGGGAACACAGTGGTTTCAGAAGGACTACACCTTGAGCAGCTCCTCTGAATTCACAGGCTTGGATTTGCAGTCAAGCTGTTTCTCCTGTGGCCAGCTCTGTATGTAGCATGTTCCAGGAGGAGTAGCGGCAAAGATTGCTTTACTTAAACAAGCATAATAATTCTCCCAGCAGCGGTGGGGGTGGCCAGCTAATAACTGTTCCAAGAAGCTGAGGTCACACTGAGATGCCTAGAAAGTAAGACAGCCACTGTCTTACCAGACAAAGCCCATCAATGTCGACATTGATTTTCCTTGGAGAATGTGCCTCAGTTTAATATCTCAAGAATTTTGGCTGAATATTTAAGGATGTCTGCAAGTCAACAAATAGTTTAATTATGTCACTCAGGAGTCGGGCTGCAGAAGAGAAGAAAGAGCAGTTGCTCTTTTCCGTTCTCGTATGTCCATTTTAAGGACAGTGACTTTAAAAGCTTGTTTCCCCATTTGCAAGTCTGTTGGTATTGGGGGGGTGGTTGGGAGAGGTCTGGATCAGTGATAAACAGCCCTTTTACTGCTCTGAGTGACAGAAGCCAGCTTGGGGATGTTAACATAAAAACTGCAAACTGCTTGAGAATTTTTAAGAGATCAAGAAATAACAAGGGATTCAGGGAGTTATTTTAGAGACAGTTTCAGGAAATTTGATACAGGCGAATAGTGAATTTTCATCAAACCACTTTAAAAAAAAAACCTATTGAAGAACAGAATCAGGCAAGACGGAAAAACAGATTTTTCTTTCCATTTTCCTGGTTCTCCAGTCCATGTTTCACCTTTGCCCGTGACTTACTTAATGTACACCACCATCCCGACCATTTATCTTCAAGTCTGTTTTCCATCTGTCTCCAGTACCTGCTCTTGGATGGTTTTTTCCTTTATGTGCTTCTGGTATAGCCTTCCTGGGCCATCCCTAGCTTGTAGTTCGAAGCTGTCCCTGCCACCCCTTTATTAAGCCATCTGTCCCGCTTTAGTGCCTTCCCCTACTTTTCTTAGTTGGTCTGTTTTATATGGTTCAGAAGATAAGACCCAGTGGTGACTGTAAACACACTTTGCCATTATCCTCTAAAAAAGAGAAAGGGGAGTGGGGATCACACACACTAGGCTGTCGTAATTTCCGCTTTGGAGCATGCCTGGGTGGAACCAAGGCTCACTTGATGTGTCACAGAGGAAGCCTCCAGTGTTGACTGCATCGCTGCTTAAACTTGGCTGTGCCCTGTGCTCAGCTCTGGTCAGGAAAGCAGATTCCACCTGCCAAAAGAGAGAGGCAGATCCTCTTTTCCTCTGTGTGTCAAGCTGGTGGGGGTTACATGTTGGAGGAAGAAGGTAAGTCTTCAACGCCATGCACATTAGTACGTGTAAATTCCCATCCATTTTTAGATCTTACTGGCTATTAGGTATGGATTAAGAAATGAAAGCCATTCCCTTTTACAAATACAGAAATCTTTTTTTTTTTTAATTGTTAGTATTTTAAAAAACTTCATTGAGATTTGAACTTCCAGTCCCATATATAGATGAGTGGTTCTCAACTGGGGGTGATTGTGCCTATGTAGACATTTTGCAGTGTCTGGAGACATTTTGAGTTATCTTGACTGGGCAGTGCTCCTAGTGTCTTAAGTGGCCAGAGGCCAATCGTCCTACAACCAACAGGACAGCTCCCATCACTGAAAATGAACCCGGCCAGAATTTTGGTATTTAAGCAACCTTGATGTCAGTGAATGCTTCTCTACTTTAACCCTTAAATTAATGGCACTTGTATTTTTTACACAGTTGCCCATATGGCGATCATTTTTTTTTCACCCATTTTTATAAACATGAAAATTATCTATTTAGAGAGTTAGACACTGTTTATATATCTTAACAGTTATATAAAGGAGAAACCTACTTGACTATAAGGGACTTAACCACAGTTTATCTGTAACACCATTTGTGGTAAAATATGGCTTTTTCAAATTTTCTGCTTCTACATTTTGGACCATATAAGTATATAATGTTGATTTGTGGGAAACATCTTGAAATCTGGCTGAACTGTGATAAAAACATGCTCCCCTTAGAATGTCCACTTACAAGGAAGTAATGGGGTCCCTTCTCAATTGCATTTATTTATTTGAGGAAGAGAGAGAAAGCAAGTGAGCAAGTGGAGGGGTGGGAAGGGAAGGGGCAGAGGGAGAGAATCTCAAGCAGACTCCCTGCTGAGCACAGAGCCCAAGGGTGGGCTTGATCTCAGGATCCTGAGATCATGACGTGAGCCGAAACTAAGAGTCGGCTGCTTAACTAACTGAGCCACCCAGGTGGCCCCCGCAATTGCTCTTACTAAGTAATCAGTTTTCAGAGGTTGGTCCACTCAAAATCTTTTTACGTAGCTGAGAATCCTTTCAACTGGTGACTGTCCATAGGAAAAAGGTTTTTGTTGTTATTACTAAACTTTGTAAGATTCTAGGTTCAACCTGATAATCTTTGAGTGGGTCACATCTGTTAGCTTTCAAGTGTTTCACTCCTGCCTTTGTATAGCTCTGAAAAAATAAACACTTCAGGGGAGAGCAAGTGAAAATACCACAAATTAGACCTTATCCAGGGAAACGGAAAGAGAAAATTATAATTTGGCTGTTAGTCTCTGTCTGGGTTAGTGGCAGAGCTGCCTATTAGCCAGCCCGGAATATGACGTTGATGTCCACACTTTTTTTTAAAGACTTAAACTCCCACTTGACCAAGTCCGATAAGCCCAGGAATTAAGAGGGCTCTCAATTAGAAATTTCCTTGGCTTTATCTAGGTCTATTTTGTATAAATCACTTCCTGTTGTACTGCTCTTCCTTTCTACTTTTACTTTGTTGCTTCTTATCTTCTTCCTGTGCAGTTATGGGGATAAACAAAAAATCAGCACTTTGTGAGTTTTTGAATTTCTGTTGGTGAAGATCGTTGAGAGCACGATCAGTCTTTTCTTTTCTAAAATGCTCCCATCCTCGGTGGACTGAGAAGGGCCTCTGAAAAGTTGATAGTAACTCTTTGGACAGACTCAAGCATTCTAGGTATGAGGTCTAAAACAGTGTAACATATCTCATTGTTTTTTGCCCAGGCTGGGTATCATTGGATTCTTCTAGCCTGGGTGGAGGGAGGCAAATGTTGTCATAAGCTCTTGTGTAAATGAGGAGAGCGCAGGTCACGGGACAGTGGCTGGCCACCAGGGGTCTTGTTGTGAGTGGCCCAGAGGAGCCTGGTAAGGCCCATACTCTCAGCAGTGCATTGGGTCTGGGGTGTGTGTGAGCTGCTGGAATCCAGAGCTGCGGATCCCAGCTGTCCTTCAGGCTTTGTGTGCACGTCTCCTCCCTGAAAATAAAAGGTTGGCCTTCTGGTAGTGACTTCTTGACTTTTAATTATAATAGGAGCTGGAATAACACAGTGTGGTCCTGAACTTCATTAATAGCTGGT
The DNA here is from genome assembly GCF_964662115.1 of Mustela nivalis. Lineage (NCBI taxonomy): Eukaryota > Metazoa > Chordata > Mammalia > Carnivora > Mustelidae > Mustela > Mustela nivalis. Next base: position 84,830,911 of record NC_139027.1, read on the forward strand.
CAAGATTTGAACTGCAAAAACACAGCTTCCTCTGAGGAGTGGAGGTGTAGACTCCTCTCCGCCTGCTGCTTATTTGGCTCAGGTCGTGCAGCAAACCCGTAACCTCCCAACCTCTGTTTTGTCTTCTGTGAAACAGGGCCATAGTGCTCCTGTTTTTGAGAATCTTGTATGGGCCCACTGTTCCCTGTTGAAAAATTTGAACCGCACCGCGCCTTTTCAGAGACCTTTCTCCCCAGGAAGGGGACCCAGCTGAGTTCCATGGTCAGTCTTGTTGCTCTTCCTTTTTGGTGAATGGGGTTTGAGGATGGCAAAGGCATATGCGCAAGCGTAGAAAAGGCTGCGTTATTCAGACCCACAGACTGGACCGCCTTCCCCATTTTGCCCAGCTGCATGGTCACACAGCTCGTGCTTTGGAGTGCCAGCTATGGGAGAGGCACTGTGCCGGGGGCTTGGGACCCAAAAACTGGCCCTCTGGGATCTTAGAAGCTGAGGCAAGCTGGGCTCACTGGTTCCCACTTAGCTCGCAGCCCAGCTCACTAGCCTATGAAGTGACTGTTCCCTCTGTGTGGGATCTTGTAGTGGGTACAAGGAGGCATGCGGGGGAGTCCCCAAGGCCAGGTAGACCTCCCTGCAGTTCCAGGGAAGGATAATGTTTTCTTTGAGATTTGCAAGAACTTCTTCGCTCTGCACGCGGCCCCAGAGACCTTGCCATGGTCCCACTTGCCAATTGTCAACCTCTGTCACCGCTACCACTGGGCTGGCACGCTGTTCCCGCTTCCCAGGAAGGGCACTGTTCTTGCAGGGCCTGGCGGAGGCTCGGGCTGCCCCTTTGCTTAGGATGAACACTTGATTTGGGGGGGGGTCAGCTAGTCCCTAATTTTCAGAGAATGTGAACTCTACTTATATGTTGTTTATTTCCCGGAGACTTTAGATCTTAAAAACCGGTAAGGCCAGGCGCCTGGGTGGCTCTGTCATTAAGCCTCTGCCTACAGCTCAGGTCATGATCCAAGGATCCTGGAATCGAGCCCCGCTTAGAGCTCCCTGCTCAGTGGGGAGCTCCCTACTTCTCCCTCTCCCACTCCCCCTACTTGTGTTTCCTCTTTCACTGTGTCTCTCTGTCAAATAAGTAAGTAAAATCTTTAAAGAACAAACAAAACTAAACAAAAAACTGGTAAGGCTACTTTTTGGTGCTTTTAAGGAAAGGCTGGCATGGGGTATTACACTAATACTTCCTGACTCATTTTTTTTAATTGGTAATGGCATAAATGCATTGTGCCATTACATTTTAATCCAGAAAAGATTTATTTAGTCAGATTATTACTTCACTTGGGTTAGTAATGAGTATTATAAACCACTCCTGTCCAGACATTTCCCAGTCTTATTTTGTATCCTACTGATAGTCTGGTTTGAAGTGTGTCTCCTTTGAAACTTAAGTTCTTTCTTACTTCATTATAGATGTTCCTTTTTTATATTTTAAATGCAGAGTTTAAGATTGTTGACTTCTGCTTTATCTGGTACCCAAATCATTGTGCCATTTGACAGCGTGTTGATAGGAAACTAATTTCTAAAGGTGGGCCAATTTCGTGTTTCTGTTCTCACTCTGGTTAGTGTCTAGAAATAGCTTAATGGTGGCATGCCAAATAATTAAAATCATAATTAGAGATTTGTCTTCCATTTCATACAGAACCAGCTTACATTTCACTTTTGATGATGTGGATTAGTGTAAAGTAGTTTTTGTGATATTCTGTAATTAATTTGTGATACACTGTAATTAATGCTTAGTGCTCAAATTAACTTAATTTGAGAATAATGAGAACGTAACTTGAGATATGAGTATTGTGATGCACTTTTAAAGATTGGTTGGAATACATCGATTCCTGGCTCTTGGAGGCCTGAGTAGGAGAGAATTTAATGTATGTTCAATTAGTTTGTTCTGGATCTCATTCAAGGGAGGCAGTTTTTTGTTGTTGTTTACAAACTCATGTAGTCTCTTACCTTACATATTCAAGTACATATAGCATGCTATTTGAAGAACGGCATAAAAATTGTACTGAGTTCCAGCCGTGTAATAACCTTATTTTATTGTGTTAAGCTAATTCGGTACATTTATCTCCTTTTGTTCGTTCTAGTTTTTACCCACTTGTCCAAAGTACAGTTTGTAATTCTTGAAAGTCGTTCATGTTATGCTTTGCATATATGTATTTATGTATAGTACATATATATTTTTAAATAAACCTTTAACTTTGGAATAGTTTTAATAATTTTTTTAAAGTTTTAAAAAATTTAAGTAAGCCTTATACGCAACATGGGGCTCGAACTCACAGCCTCAATATTAAGAAACACATGCTCTTCCAACTGAGCCAGCCAGGTGGCCCTAATTTTAGAATAGTTTTAGATTTACAAAAAAATTCCAAAGATGGTATTGGTACCTTATTGCTAATTAAAGTCTGTACTTGATTTGGATTTTCTTGACTCTTACCTAATGTCTTTTTTCTGGATCCCACCCAGAATTCCACATGACACTAGTCGTCATGTCTCTTGAGGTTCCTCTTGGCTGTGACAGTTTCTCAGGCTCTCCTTGATTTGATGACCTGTATGCTTTTGAGAAATACCAGTCAGGTGTCCTTTGGAACGTTCCTCAGCTGGGATTGGTCTGATGTTTTTCTTATGATTAGACTGGAGTTACAGGTTTTGGGGAGGGAGAGCATGAGGTCAAATGCCATTTTCTGTGCCTTGTCTCAGTGGTATACATACTGTCAATGTGACTCGTCACTGTTGCTCTTGATCTTGATCACCTGGCTGAAGTGTTTGCAGGCTTCCCCACTGTAAAGTTAACTTTACAGTTAACTTTTTCCTCGTCCATATAGCAAGTTTGGGGAGGAAGTCACTTAACACAGGGAGTTTTATTCTGCGTCCTTGAGGAGGGGCATGTTATGTCTGGGAGTGATTTGAAATTCTGCATGGGAGATTTATGTATTCTCTCTGAGGGAGGAGGGTTTTCAGTGGTCACAGTGTCGCACTGCCCTTGGTGCTGTTCCAGAGGAGGGAAGACTGGAGCCGCCTTGCTTCTAGAATGTGGTCCTGGGGTATGTATTAGGCACACAGATTCCTGGGGCCAGCTTTGGCCCTACTGCCCGAGTTTCCTGGGAAGCACTGGTTTGAGATTCTTCCTGTCAAACCAGTGGCCCAGGTGGTTCTGGTGCTCTATATTATCATTTGAACCCTCTCTTCTGCCAGTAGCATCTAGTCCTGTGGCTTTTCTGTGAAGGGCCTCTGGTCTGATCACCCCCACGGTTTTAAACCCTTCTGGATAGCGTAAGTGCTTCCCTGTGTAAGCACAGGGCCATTCTTGCCTCCGCGTGATGCCCTCGGAGCTCCACAGTGGGCAAGGAAAGCAGTTATAACCACGGACCCTGTGGGTAGGGCAGGTCTGGGCCGCAGGAGAGCAGGCCTCAAATGCTCAGGCCTGTCCAAAAATGCTGTTGTCGTGTGTGTGCCCATGAGAGCACGGGAGGGACTGTGTGAAGGTGGGGGTGGCCTGTGGACGCTATCCAAATTTGGGCAAATAATAATGGCCGGCGCAGATGTCCATGGTCTCCTTGGGTGCCCAGTGCCTTTGGCTGTGCAATGGTTGTGTGTCTCTGTGGTGATCCCTGATTGCAGGGGAAGGTGGTGGCCCCAACTGGCTTCTCCTGTTGGAGGAGGAGTTTATTTAGTGTGGAGGGAGGTCCTGCAGTGGGCTCAGCCTGCTGTAGACACAGGACCAGAGTCTGCTGCTGTGGCCCTGCCCACCTGCCCAGGTACTACGATAGAGCTCCAGGTGTGTATATGAGCAGAGGTCCGAGCCCAGGTGGGAGTTGGCTCAGAAGCTGGCTTGGGGTCGGAGAGGGTCTTGGGAGGGCCCTTTTTACTCTAGCCACTGACCAGAGGTTCTAGAGAATCTTTCTCCAGAGCGAGAAGAGTGGTTGGCTTTTCTTTTGGGTACAGAAAGGGTCAGAGTCAAGGTCAGGAGCCCATTTGCTTTCCTTTTTATACCTCCTCTCCCCATACAGCAGTGGTAGGATTTGAGGGTTGGGGGTGGAAGGCTTGCATACTCTTTCACTCCCCAGAGCAACATGGACCAGAGAGATTCAGCTGTACTCATTCACACAAATACAGTTTGTATTAGTGCATTTGTTTATTAACATTATGGGACACGAGCATTTGCAGTGGCCTCTTTGAACATGATTATCTTTTAAATCCACGCCTCTGTGTTCAGTGTATAATTTACACTTTTGACCTGCAGATTTCTTATTTTTAAGAAATTTCTTAAAATGAAAGATTTTTAAGAAATCTGGTCTTTTTTTCTAAATTTTTGTTTTGATCCAATTTTGGGGAGGTTTTGTGTAGAAGAATCACTCGAAATGAAAACCAAAGACTCAAGTTTTGTTGGAAAACATTTAAGGGCACTATTTCTGCTCAGTTGGCTGGTCTTGGGTTTTCTTTAAAATACACGAGCTTTTTGAGAGCATAGTTTCCATAGAGTGGTGCTGAACGGAATGATCGCTGAAGCTTTCTTCCAGCTCTCAAGCTGGCAGAGGCCTTACTCTAGGAAGTGGGTCGCACCTAGTAGAGCATCAGACTGGGGGCTGGGTCCCCAGCCCTGGGCTGTGCCCCCACATCAGTAGGCCTTGCTGTTATTCACATCAACAAAAGAGCCCTCTGCTTCGAAATGTCCCTCCTGCAACCCCTTGCTCCAAGTCTGGACTCCAGGGATTTGCTGAATTCGATGGCCCAGGTTCATGGCATCATGTGAAATTCCAAGTGACTCCCCAGAGTGGGAATCCTGAACCCAGGGGGACTGTTTGTGAGTCGATGGACTTGGGTGGTGGTGGGGGGTGGTCCAAGCACACCAGGTGGGAAAAACTTACATTTTTATTTTCACTAGTTGTTAACTGAAATTAAGTATTTCCCCCCATTGTGAATGCAGATCACACAATCCTTGACATTCACAGTCCTCCCAGAAATGACTGGGATTCTCATAACTGCATCATGGTGGTTGCTGATATGTTGAAACTCGAGCTACTCTTATCGTTCCTTTGAAATTATGGTGGTTATTAGATCTGCCGTGACGCCCTTTGTTCAGTGAGTTAATAAAGGAGCACATATATTATGATGTCTCAAATGTGTTTTTTAAATAATATTTTAATAACTGTGCTTTAATCCAACTGCATAAAATGAAAACCATTTGGAAGCCTCGTGAGGAGGAGTCCTGCGCCTCACCAGCCTGACGTGAGGGTGGGCGGGCATGCACAGGAGGGCAACACCTCTCAGGGACCCGGTGCTCTTCTGTCTGAGGGGACAGACAGCTTCTGGGCTCTAGCCCTTGGGCTGGAGATGGTCTGCACAGGCCTTGCAGAAAAGTGATTTAATTTGTTGCCTGGCAGAACTCTTCCCAGTCCTCAGTGATGGCAGAACATCTCCCGAGTGGGAGGAGGAGGGGAAATCGTTTCTGTAAAAAACCAAACCAAAACAAAAAACTAAAAAGAATTTTACTTAAATTAGATAAAAAGCCTAAATCATTTTTATTGTGAATTTAAGCATTTAAATTGTCAAGGTAGGAAAATATATATTCAGTTCACTAGCTAAAAGAAAATGAATATAAATATTGTTCTTGGAGTTTTGATCATTTAATAGAGCGATGGGTCGTCATGGATTTGGTACCTGGGGGTTTAGAGTAACAGCCAGCATCAGGAAAATGTTGATGACTAAAAAAATCTGTTGTATAAAAGAGCTGGACTTTTTTTTTTAAGATTTTATTTTTATTTATTTATTTGACAGAGATTTATTTGACAGAGAGAGAGAGATATCACAGGTAGGCAAAGAGGAAGGCAGAGAGAGAGCATGAGAAGCAGGCTCCCGGCTGAGCAGAGAGCCTGATGTGGGGCTCGATTCCAGGACCCTGAGACCATGACCTGAGCTGAAGGCAGAGGCTTTAACCCACTGAGCCACCCAGGCGCCCCAAGAGCTGGACTTTTTGATTCGCAGTGGTGGTGTGGCAAAATTCTGACCATGTTTTGCAGAAATGTGCTATAAAAAATAGTTTGGAGGAAGAACTGGTGCATGCCTGGCTTGCCCTCTGCTTCTCTGTACGTAGGATTATAAACACTAGCTGCTGGGAATTCCCATAAAGTGATGGAGCGTGTGGAGGAACATTCCTGAAGTATTAATGTGACAGTCGCTACTGTTTACTGAACACTTTATATTTCATACAGTGTCCTGTTTGATCGTCACCGTCGCCTTCCAAGCTGCCCTTCTGCCTGCATAACAGTTGTGGCAGGCCCTTTAGAGAAGCTACGTGACTTATCCGAGTGTCAGTCCTGACAGCCGCTCTGTTTTCGTGGAGGCATGTTCTGTTTGCACACGTGCACGGGGACCTTTAAGTCCCCGGCTGTGTGCCTGCAGCGTGCAGGTGGAGGGCCCTGCGGGCAGGCGGTCGTTCGCATTCCTGATCATCTTGGCGCTGGGACTTGAGCACCCCTCCTCCCCTGCCCGGTCCTGCATCCCTGAGGACACCTGTGTCCCGCATACTTGGAAGGGCAGTAATCGAGCTGCCTCTGGACCCTGAGGCCCCACCCATCTGGTTGGGAAAGCCTGGCGGGAAGCCCACTGAGGCTCGTCTCTTCCTGGGCTTTTCCCAGGTGGGGTTTGCACTCTGCCAGGTCTGGAAGGAGGTGAGCTGAGCACTCACATGCCACGGAGACTTAGCTTTCCTCAGACATCTCCTTTCTGGCACTGTTGTTTTTCCTTTTAATTTTTCTTCTTCTTCTTCTTCTTCTTCTTCTTTTTTTTTTTGTTTCTGCTTTTTATTTTTTGGTGGAGTTTCCTTTCATGCTAAAGACAACATACTAACTCTTAAAGATGGTATTTGAGGATAAAGATGCCTCCTGCATTCTTAACCCAAGAAAGAAACTTAAGTGTTTGTAACTTGTCCTTGTATTTGTAAACCTCTGTACAATTTTATGTTCATCTTAATGTGAACATTTCCCCCCTTTGTTAGTAATCTTTGTACCGTTTCCTTGTTGAGTGGTGTCCCAACGAGGTGACAGAGCCATTAGAGAGAGAGCCCACAGACTTGGTCACTTGGTTTCTTCTACCGAATTGTTTCCAGGGAATCCATTCCTCAGAGAGGGGCTGCAGGGTTCAGTAGTGGGGCGTGCTCCTGGTTCTTGAGCTTTGTTGCCACGATGCCCTTCTGAAGGCTTGCACCAGTGGTGTGGAAGCTTCAGTATCACCAAAACTACACGACTTTGGAAAGAGTGTCAGTGGCCCCTTCGTAAAGGCATTTTGAGTTCGTGTTGTCTAGAGGACCTCATCTCCGAGTGATCCCCAAACAGCATTACTGCTTTTAAAAACAAATGGACTAGAATTTGTTCACACAGTAGGACAAACTTGATGTATTTCTTTCTCCCTTTCTTATTTCATTTAGATGTTCTTTTTTTCTAGGGATGTTTTCCCCTTTGTCTTTGTCCACCAGGCACCGTTCAGGGTGATCTCTGCGGGAGAAAGCAGGGAGCAGGGGGTCTCTAGGTGAGCAGCCTGGCCAACCTCAGTTTAATCCCCAAACCTTTGCTTTCCTTGGCCTTCCTTCCCCCTGATAGGCGTGCAGGGATTTTCCCCACGATTTATTTATTTGTTTTTTAGAGTAGGCTCCACACCCATTGTGGAGCCCAAGGTGGGGGCCTGAACTCACCACCCTGAGATCAAGACCTGAGCTGAGATCAGGGTCAGACGCTTAACCCACTGAGTCTCACCCAGGCGTCCCACAGAACTATGTCCATCTGTAGTGAGTACTGATTTATGAGATACTATTTTTAAAAGTTTTCAAATTTGCAGAATAACTGACCTGAGCTGCTTTCTTCCATTTTGCTGCCGCCTGTAAAGAGTTGGTCAAACTGGGAGTCAGAGTAGGGCTGAGGTTGGTCTCAAAGAGAGCCCTGACATGGTCAAGTATGACTCCTCCCACATCTGGGCATATTTGCCCAGGTGGGAAATAGCTGCATGTGTGAAGTTAGCCAGGTCAGGTACACACACACACACACACACACACACACGTACGTGCCAGGATCATGGTGTTTAACCCTTTCTCTCAGAAACAGGACTGACTTTGACCTGGTCGCCTAGGCCCTCCCTGTGTTTCCTCTCATGTCCTCCACTCTGTATTCCCTTGAGTGGTAGTTTTTGATTTTATTTTTGCCGCATACATCGTATATATTGAATCAAATCTAATGTGCTGTTAACTTGATACACCTCAATGGCCTACTTGTGGTATCAAAGAAAATCCTAGAGGCCGAACAGTAAGGTAACTTAAAGAATTTGACTTTCCCGGGTCAGCTTGTTACGACAGTGACCTAATTAGTATTTTGTGAAAGGGATCCTTTACAATGTTAGATTTTGGTGCTTTGATAGTTAGAATCATTTAGGAACAGCTTCTTCTCTTCCTGGTGGTGTTAAAAAACAAAATGCAACTGAGTCAATTTTTTGAAGGTCGAACTGGCTTCCTTCAGTGACTTGTGAACCAGGAAGCATCTCATCCTGCAGACAGAAAGGCGCTCCAAGGAACTGTACAAAAAGTAAGACTTGTATAGGCAGAAGAGAAAAGGAACAATGAAGTTATAGTAGACAGAAAAGCAGATCGGTCCTGACAAGGTCACTTTCCTTTAGGGGTTGGCAGGGGTCTATCAGGCAAATTACCTAATTAGTGCTAATGAGGCCATTCTTCATTGACTGGCCTAAGATTTCATTTCTGCGAGCATGGAAACTGTGAAGTTTGGTGACATGGGCCCTGCTTTTTGTTTTTGGTTTCTTTTTTTTTTATTATTATTTTTAACAATTTCCCTCTTTTGGTGAGACTCTAACCTGAGAGAGGTGATCAAAATTTAAGGCATTAGCACTACTCACAGCCACCACTTGAAGTGAGCTTTGCCGGTTCTCTGTGGATATTCACAGGTGATGGAGTTTTTTTGCTGACTGTCTGTGTGGTGTTCACAAGTCATGACTTTGGGTTCACATTCTTTTAGTCAGTCACTCTCTTCATTCCTTTCTTTCTTTTTTTTTAAATGGTTTTGACATTTTTTTCCTTTCTTTCTTTTTTAAAGATTTTATTTATTTGACAGAGATCACAAGTAGGCAGAGAAGCAGGCTGAAAGAGAGAGAGGAAGAAGCAGGCTCCCTGCCGAGCAGAGAGCCTGATGTGGGACTCAATCCCAGGACCCTGGGATGATGACCTGAGCCGAAGGCAGAGGCTTAACCCACTGAGCCACCCAGGCGTCCCTCTTCATTCCTTTCTGATGTTCCATTCTTAATGAGATCATTGGCTTGGTGGTTAGTGGCTGTGCATACACTTAAAGTTTGTGAGAGAGTACAGTGGACCAGGAAGATTATGAGGATTATTTTTAATGATTTACCTACTAGAGAGAGAGAGAACAAAGAGTGCGAGCATGCATGGGGGTGAAGGGAAAGGACAGAGGGAGAGAGAGGATACCAAGCAGACTTCCTAGTAAGAATGGAGCCGGACACGGGCCTTGATCCTAGGACCCTGAGATCACGACCCAAGCCGAAAACAAGAGTTGGTGCTTAAGTCAGCTGTGCCCAGGGTCCCCGTCATTATTTTAAGCAGGATAATTCCCGGTGCCTGGAGTACCTCAGAGCCATGGTCCCCAAGACTCACTGTAGTCAAGATCAAATTCCACTGAAGGGGTCACTCTCCAAAGCCAGCTTGGTCTAGTGATCTTGTGTAGCTGAGCTCGGCTTCCCCAGAAGTGTCCATCAGGGCAGCAAGTGGCATGGATGACGGCACAGACTAAAACAGTAATCAAGGACTATCCTGTTAACCAAGACCAACTTGGGCCAGAGAGGCCAGGAAGTTTTGTTGGCAGTATGGCTGTTAACGGCGGATTCTGCAGCACCTTCAGGAGTTAAAAGGCGAGGTTCTGGTAATAGCCTCTCTTGCACCTGTGGCCAGGGAAGCAGTGATCTATCAAAGGAAGCTCTCCTGGAGTTATGGATACCCCCACTTCCGGCTAATTCCTGCTTGAGTTTGAGGCTCAGGTCTGGGAAGGTGACAGCCTTGGAGACCAGTAAAATTGAAGGGTCTGTGGGCCACAAGGCAGTTTTATTCTGCTTACCCTTGCCTTGTGTCCCTTTCTTGGTACAAGACTTGGACACAAGGTTTTCTGGCTTTGGGGCTGTTAAACTGAGGCAGGGAAATAGAAATCCTGGGTTAGGGAGCCTCACTTGATAGAGAGGGGGGCTTAGTTCTAGAGAAACTTAGGCTTTTGTCAATTGGGGGAAGGTGTGTGAAGGAAGGACAGACCTACAGGATCATTAGCATCATGGCCAGGCCACCAGCAGTTTGGAGACTGGATTATCCCTGCTTGCAGTGGCCCGAGCGTATGAACAATCTTTCAGGCCAGAGCAGAGCAGAGTACGGGCAAATGAATCATAAAGGCCTTTGGGTTCTAAGAATTAGGGAAAGGTTGGTCAGAGAGGGAAGAGGAATGGAGAGAAACACTCCTGATCTGCTTTCTTGGGTGGAAGCAGTCTACCTTGATGTTGGCTGCTTCTCTTCTGAGCCAGTTTGATCTTGAGCTCTCCAGCATTTGTACGGGACCAGCTGTCAGGTGTGGAGCCTTCTTCAGCTGTGAGATAGCACCAGAGTTTCAACACCTTGTAATTTGGTGTCAGTGATCAGGAGTTCCTGCTAGCATCCCTTTCAGGAGTCTCACTTCTGCAAATGCATCAGAGTAAGACAGTAGTGGTCTGTAAATGTCAAAAGACTTAAGGATGCTCATTGTTAGGATTTTTTATAATGTAAGTGGTAAAAATATTTGGTCATTTGTGCAATATACAACATTTTAAGATAATAATTGCAATTATGACTGATAACATTATAGTGGGACATAACGGATTTCTAGGAATTTCATTCATTTTCTAGAACACTTATATCCCGAACCTGCGTCCATACAAGTATAAGATAAAGAGTTTTAGCATCTTTCATTTGAGAGTGCATCCCACCTAACTTAACAGCAAATAAACCTAATTAGTTTAATATTTTACCCAGGTGAGAGACAAATCCTTTGAGATTTTCCAGGGACCCTCTGGGAAATCTCAGAGTTACTTGAAGGTGCAAAAAACCCCCATTTAGAATTTGATTTTAGGAAGTTGTCAAAATGTCAAGTGGTTTAAAAGTCTGACTAAATGGGTCACAGATCATTATGAAATAATCCTCCATTATCTTTTTAACCAAAATGACACAGAAAATGGTGTTAAAGGCAAACACAGAAGGTTACAACGCTGTGAACAAAAGTTAGCTCTTTTAGTATTGAGAAGATTGGCGTTTTCTTAAATCACCCAAGAGCTAATGAAGAGAGTGTGATGCACCAGAAGTTGCTTTGGTTAAGACACAAAATCTTTGCTGCCTAGGAGATTGCTTAAAAGATAAGGAAACTTTCATAGTCTCTGATCTAAAGCATTCCAAAGGTCCAAGAGAATACTGCCCTTTTTTTCCAGGGAGAAAATCAAATTCTAATTTTGTACCAGTGTAGTCTTGCTATTAAAACTCATTAGAAAAGCAAATCCATTTCAATCTTAGCCTGCTTGACCACATGTAAAATTCCCTTTACGAGATTCGAGATCCCCAAACCTGCAAGTGTTTTTATATCCATTCAGATCACGTCTCATCTGTATGTTTTTCCTCATTCTGGAACAGCTAGTCATTTTCCTCTCCTTGTCTACTCTTAATACTCTTGTTTTCCTTCACCCTTGTTTTTTTGAAGCAGTTTCAGGTACTTCTGTTGACTAGAATTCTTAACCCACAGAATCCTTATTTCCTAGTGAAAACTAAGAAGCAAGCAATCGTGGACTGTCTCTTACACTAGCATTCTGGGGATCAGCAAACTCATAAATACATTTCATATCTTGAAGAAGTATATTCTTTCTCCTAGTAAATTTCTCAGTGTTGCACGAAACATGTTTACTAATCTACCTGCATACTTAAGTTTCTCTATAATAAACCAACAGTAGATAAACTGGTGTTCAATAATTAATCAATCAATAATAATTAATGTTCATTATTTTATCTTATTTGAAAATGATCTAGATTTTCAATGACTATACATCATTTAACTTAACATAACAAAACTCCAGAGTTTCAAGTTACCAAAACCATTTGGAGAAACTATTTAAGTGGACCCATCATAAAACATAATCATGGCTAAAAGTTCACCTAAAACTTTTATCCTACTTACATCTATCTAAATCACTAATTTTTAATACATTGAGATTACTCATGAAAATTTTGTAGACATTAAACAAAGTTCTTATACTAAGATATTTTTCTCGCTGACAAACTTTGTAACAGAGATGAAGTTATTAATCTATTTGAGTAGAAAATGCAGGCAGAATAAAAGTATTATATTTAATGCTGGTAGCTCTAAATACATTCCTATTTTAATTAAACAACTTGCTTTTTTTCTTTTTTAAACCAAAGACTATCCTAGATCAGGCAAATCTGAAGAATATTTGAGTTAGTTTTTATATTTCTGAGAGTCTAGAAATATTTAATTAAATACTTATTTTCCTTTAAACGAATTAAATAGACCTTAAAAAAAATTTTTTTTTAGCAATACCATCCAGAAGTAGAAAAATATCACATCTACAGCATACATATTAGACATACATAAACATACATACAGACACAAACACAGACCTTAGAGCTGTTGTTTTGAAATTATAACCATATTGGGTGGCTTAGTTGGTGAAGCTTCTGCCTTCAGCTCAGGTCATGATCTCAGGGTCCTGGGATCAAGTCCTGCATTGGGCTCCCCACTCAGTGGGGAGTCTGCATCTCCCCCTCCCTCTGCCTGCAGCTCCCCCTGCTTGTGCTTGCTTTCTCTGTCAAATAAATAAATAAAATCTTTTTAAAAAACTAAAAAAATAAAATTTTAACTGTAAAGTGGGTACAATAATGCAAAACTCACTCGTTTCTTAAAGAACAGTTGGATCCAAATTGTGTTTCTAGAAGATAGGATAAGTTAAGGTTAACCATTCTGATGGTTTAAACTTTTTACCAATATTTGTGGAGAAGACTTTCAAGATTTTTCATTTGCCTCCTTTCCAGATATCCCACCCCAACTCCCCCCCCTCATAGGAAGTACTCCATTTCCTGGAGAGACCAGGTAGAACATTTACATCTCAAAAGCACCGGGAGAGAATGCAAGTTCCTTCCTCTTGAATTTGTTTCCTAAATCTTCTATTTTATGTTGCCTGTGAGCCTTTTAAAAGATGAATGGGTGAGATTTGGGGATTGGTTAGAAGGTTAAGTGCTTTGAATTGCTTCCAGAACTGCATTTCCCTTCTTGCAAGGACTCACTTTGTAAGACAAAGGTAGCTGTTTTTAATTCCTCAAAAAATTGAGAAATGACCTAAAATGATTTGGAAAGGGCTGACCCTCCCATCCAAATACCTTGTCTTCATTTTGTGTCTTTATATTAAGATGGAAATCAAAACATTCCTGTGTTCTGGATGTAGAGCTTTGTCTTGGGAATGTTTTCCTTTCCCTCTGGGTATCTTTACCTGAGGAGAGGGGGCCTAAAAATAGTTACTATTAAGTTCTGAATATCAGCTTCCAATTTGGCCAACTGACCACATTGCAACTGAGAAGATCCTTTCAAATATGTCCAGGTTTCAGCTTGAAAAAAACAGTAAACATTCCTGGAGGTACTGAACTATCCCTCCCCATCCTTGGATGCACAAGGCATTCCCAGGGAGGGTGCAAAGGATACTACTGTTACCCCCCCCCCCCCATAGCAATAGGAAAAAGACTCAGACAATTCTCAGGACACAAAATGCGATGTACAAGAAGGCACACAGGTCGTCTTTCGCCGACTTCTGCCAGTTTTCTCAACAGTCCCATCTAGAGGCTCCAGAGTAGGGTTTAAAGTACAGAGTGTTATGGGAGGGCGCCTGGGTGGCTCAGTGGGTTAAAGCCTCTGCCTTGGGCTCAGGTCATGATCCCAGGGTCCTGGGATGGAGCCCCAAATCGGGCTCTCTGCTCAGTGGGGAGCCTGCTTCCTCCTCTCTGTCTGTCTGCCTGCCTGTCTGCCTGCTTGTGATCTCTCTCTGTCAAATAAATAAATAAAATAGAGAGTGTTGCTCCAGTATCTGCCAGAATTTGGCAAGGATTTCCACTGAATTTCTGTTTTAGTGTCCCCTTGGCTGTTCAAGGCGTTTATAGAAAATCCCCCAGATAACCCAAGGAGGGGCCCATAGTAAGGATCTGCAAGGCAGATAACGGAGGCATCTGTAAGGCCATTATTTGGGCAGACTTTTGTTTGCAGTCGTGCAGTCCCTGCAGAGTGAAGGCAGGTCAGGCCGAGGGTTGGTGGGCTGAGTATTCGAATACGGGAGAATAGAGGAGAGCACTTGGAGTCACATATTAGGCTTTGGATTTAGGTACCTCTTGTGTCTTTAATTTTTTGTTAGCCTTTTGCAAGGCATCTTTCAGCGAAGCCATTTTGGAATCTTGAAGCCTTTCGGAGGCTTCTGCAAGCCCATGAAAATAGGTATCCCATTCTGTTCTATCTGGGAACCCATGCTTTCAAGTGCATTTCTTAAGTGAATGATGTTGTCTAGGTGGATCATTCTCCATGATGGCCATTGTCGTTGTAGCTTATCTTCATAGGATGTCGTCACAGCCCTTTGATGTCCAACAAGCAAGTTCACCCGAAGTGGGCACACTCAAGATTTGGAGCTAGAGGATCCCATTCCTCACCCGAGCCTTGGTCACTCAGATGCAAATTATTACCTAAGGGGGATGTGGTGCTGGGTTGGGATTGGGTGCTCTACATTGTACCTTAGGGCATGGACATTTTCTTGAGGTTGGCAGGTGACCTAGTGTCCATCTAACTCTAGTTGTGACCAGCTTATCCTCACATGAGTGTCATCAGTGGCAAGCCTGCCAACAGTTTTTCAGCACTTGGCCCGCCGTGCCCACCGACTCTGGAGCTTTGGATTCTGAGATGCCCATTAACGATGGATCTATTATTCCTTCCTCTCATGTGCATAGTAAGAGGGACCAACAGCAATAGAGGAAATGGAGCTGTTTCCACCCGCAGTAACCAAAGAGAGAGTACCATGGTGGAGAGGCCTTAGGTGCACAGCATCAGCAGCTCCCAGTGTGGAACTGTGGGCCAATCCAGCAGACCCCAACAGATGGGAACTAGGAACTAACCGGCGGCTAGGGATCTGGCTTTCTTGGGGATCCATCTGTCAGCTGAGGCTGGTCTGCTAAGTTCCGGGCTGGAACCATGGATCAACCAGGGGACAACTGAGGGCTAACCAAGGACTGGTGCTCTGTTAGGGCCTTCTGTCCGTGTAGACTGACTGCTCAGCCCTGGACTGGAGAACCAGTTAGATTGGGAACTCAACTTGAGCGGGGCTCATATCTGAGAGAACCTTATCCATGAACCTTAGAAAGGCAAGACAGACAGCTCAAAGGGTTGGCCGTGTTTCTCATCCCTGACAGTATCAGAGGTCTCTTATATCCCTTCACTGACACCAGACTATTAAGAAACAAAACTCACCTGAGTCAGGGGTGAAGATCTTGTTTGCTTTATTCAGTGATTCCTGAATTGGGCAACATCCCATTTAGCAGATAGAAAGCAGCTCTGAGAAGCTATACAAAATGAAAGGCTTTTTGTAGGTGAGAGGGATTGGGAAGGAAGAAATAATACTAGACAGAAAAACAGGTTGGTTCGTCGTGACAAGGTCTTTTTCCTTCAGGGGGCGCTGGGGTGGGAGTGGGAGGAAGGGAGATCTGTCAGGCAGATTATTAGACAATTCCTCACTGACTTTTTTAAGATCCCATTTCTGGGAGAGTGGAAACTTTCAGTTAAGTTTCAGTTTGGTGACACTGGTCTTAGTGTAAGCAGCTCCATTTTGGACCTGTTGTCTTGTTTTTAACTGTGTAGGACAGGCAGTGGCCAACAATGGCCTGCGGGCCCAATCCGGCTGCCTGTCTGTTGTTGTGAGATGGTTTTATTAGAGCACAGCTTGCCCCTTTTGTGTACATGTGGTCTGTGGTTGCCTTCATGATACAAGGGCAGAGTTGAGTCATTGCAGCAGTGACTATGGCTTGCAAAGCCTAAAATATTTATCTGGTCCTTTCCAGAAAAAGTCTGCCAGCCCTGCTGTTCAGGAAGGAATGGGGTACTGTCGGAGTCCTTGCTGTGTGACTTCACTGGTGCAGGCAAGGTTTGGTGTCTCCTTCTGTGATAGGAAGAGGGTTCTCATCATCGAGGGGATTTAGGGTGAAATTGTACCAGGTACTGGGTGGTTCCCAGCACAAACGAAGCGCGTGATGAATATTAATTCCTTCTCCTTCATGACTCACATCCTTTGCTCCCATCCTCAGGTAGTTGCTTTCTTTGCATGTGAAAATTGGAGATGAAAAGTGGCTTTCAGTCTTTACACGTTCAGAAACGAAAGCATTTAAAATAGCTCCATCCCGTAGAACTATCACGCAAGCCACCGATGTGAGCTAAATGTGTAACTTGAAATTTCCTAGTTAATCCTATTTAAAAAGTAGGAAGACATAGATGAAATTAATTTTAGTAATGTATTTTATTTAGCTCAGTTTCATTTCAACTTGAAATTAATATAAAAAATCACTCATGCTGGAGCACCTGGGTGGTGGCTCAGTTTGTTAGGTGTCTGCCTTCAGCTCAGGTCATGATCCCAGGTCCTGGGATGGAGCCCATGTGGCGGGGTAGGGGGTTTGGTAGCAGGTGGGAGGGCTGCTCAGCAGGGAGTCTGCTTCCTCCTCTCCCTCTGCCCCTTCTTTATGCTCCTGCTCACTCTCTGCCTCTCTCGTTCGCTTTTTCTCAAATAAATAAGTAAAAATCTTTCAAAAAAATCACTAATGAGATATTTAATTTTTAATTTTTTTCCTTTGTGCCTTAGACTGTGGAATCCAGTGTGTTTCACCCCTTATAGCAGGACGCAGATGGACTTGACTGCATCTTGAGTGCTCAGCAGCCATGTGTGGCTAGGGGCAACTGAACCGCACAGCTCTCTGCTTCCCTGATACCAGCTGGGCACCCTTTAATTCGTTCAATTCTTAAACCAACTCCGCGGAGTTAGCACAGACCCTGTAAGGCTCCCTCTGGCTTCAGATGCTAGGCTTAAGTTCTGGCCCCCCCGTACTTCTGACTGATTGGCTGAAAATTGGGTGTTCCCATGATCCCCTCAGTAGGTTTGATAATTTGCTGCAAAGACTCACAGAGTCTCACATCAGTGGTTTATTATAAAGGGTAGAGGAACAGTCGCATGGCAGAGGTATACAGGGAGGGGTTTGGCCAGGGGCAGGTACAGAGCCCGAATACCTTCTCCAGACTGGCCACCCTCCCAGCTTGTCAGTGTGTTCCCCAATTCTGGAGCTCCCTGAATATTGTTCTAGAGTTTTTATAACTCTGTGTCTAGCCCCCCTCCCTTAGGGGCTGGGAGCTGGGGCTGAAGGTTCCTACCCTCTTAATCCCTTGGTTGGTCTGAAGATAGCCCCCCCTGCGGGGGGGGGGGCTCTAAACCTGAGTCACTTAATTAGCATAAACTTGGGCATGGTCTTAAGGGGTTGGTCTGAATAAGATGTCCCCATCACTCCGGGAATTCCAGGGGTTTTGGGAGCTCTGTGCTGGGAACCGTGGAGCAAGACCAACTATATTTTTTATTATACCACACCAGGACAGCCCTAGAATGCCTTCCCTCCCTTCTTCCTCCCCAGCTGGCTGTGCCCTATTTAAGAACACTCCTCCTCTCCGAAACAGCTGATGCATTCTTATTTTACATTCTTCTCTACCCTCTCTTGCCTAATCCTGACTGTGCTGCTAACTCCCCCGGTTCTTGGTTCTCAGGAAGCAAATGCAGGAAAGATACAGTAACATTTCTAGGGAAGTTTAGAGATACAAACCGATGAAATGGAGCACAAAACTGGTGACTCTCCTTAGAATATCTTACAGAAGAATCATTACTCTGTAGTGAATAGGGTTGTAAGGTGCAGGTTTCCCAAAAAGTGGGATGTATGGGTGAAACCACCACCCCACCCACTGGCATGTGGAACCACAGGGAAAATTAGGCAGATCTGGCTGAGAAGGCCTGCTGGTCCATGCAGCTCCCTCCCCGAGGAGCCAGGCTGTCCAGGCCCTTCCAGGGCAGGGCACAGGAGCTTCCGGACCTTACTGATAAAACTGGTTCAGGAGGAAGACCAGAGAGAAACTAAGATTTTTATTCCTCTTGTAGTCTTTGGTCTCCCTTGCTTGCCTGATGTGTCTGTGTTCTTAATGTCTACTATTCAGCTCGCTCTTGCAATTTTAAATCCAGGGCTTGGGAGCCAGAGCGGTAGGGGCAGATCTTGGTCCATCACTAGGACTGGGGACTTGGGCAGGTTACCTCCCCTCCTGGTGCCTCAGTTGCTGTCACTGGACGGTGGACCATTAGGAGGATTAAAATATGCAAAAACACTGAGAACAGGGCCTGACCTCTGGCATTATCTAAGTATTGTTTCATTTGTTTCATTACATCATGTAAAGCACTAACAAGTAAAGAAAAGGTATATTGCAGGAATAAGGGGATGGTGGCAGAGAACCTCCAGTTGCTGAGTAAGTGGGGCGTGGTTGCTAAAGGAACTTCTATGGATCAGAATATTTTTGAAAAATGTACTATTTTGGTCATGGCTTTCTCAAAATTCTGTAAACTTTAAGGGCTTGAATAAAATTTCTCTTAGTGCGGTTGGAAGTTAGAAGTGGAGTCAGTAGCTTTCTCTGATGTTAAGGATCTTTTTAAGGGTGGTGTTTCCATCTGGCTTTTATCTTTCTGAGGCCTATGTCAGGAGAGGTGTCAGGGATAGGATTCTGTGCTTTTCTATAACGGAGTGCTGCAGCATACCGTGTGAGGCGTGGGTGACCACAAATGCTCACATGGGGAAAAAACTTATTTATTTATTTATTTACTTATTTATTTAAGTAACAGAAGGCTACAGGATGTCATTTCTAAGGGGTTATAGGTGTGCTCCAGAAACATAGGCTCTTGTCTGTAAAATGATGAGGTCATGTCTCAGATTGATTCGTGTGGTAAGTCCTAGAAAGCTATCTTGCCTAGGATATGGACCTTAATAGTAGGCTGAGGTATTTTTATTAATTTTCATTCAATATCTTCATTTTAACAGGTCAAGGCCTCTTTAAACATTTTGGGTATTCTAGAAAGTCTTTTTGGGGAAGTAAGCTATCTTACATTAAATTATTTTTTAGATTGCTGGTAATTTCAGTTTTCATTGTTGATAGTCCTGATGTTAATATCACCATTTCTGCCCTCTTTCATATTTTTTCATTCTGACTTTACGGTAGGAAACATGAATCTAAGTTATGTTTTGAACAGATCTTTCTAGGGTGGTTTCCCATTCTTTCTCATCATATGGCTTAAGTGAAAACTATGTTCTTATGACTAGAGGATAATTTTTTTAAAAGCCCGTGTTTCTTAAATAGGGGCTGTCTTAGTTTGAGTGGTTCTAACTAAATACCATCAACTGAGTGGTTTCAACAACAGGTTTGTTTCTCACGGTTCTGCAGGCTGCGAGTTCAAGATTAAGGCCCTGGCTGATCAGTGTCTGGTGTCTGCTTTCTGGGTTGGAGACAGCTACCTTCTTGCAGGGTCCTTGAGAGCTGGGTTGAGAAAGGGCTCTCTTCTGTTCCTCCTCTGAGGAGGGCATTCAGCCCAACCTGGGGCCCCTCCCCCATGACATTTGGTAGACCTAGAGCACCTCTGAATACCACGACCCTGGGAGGTAGGGTTTCAACAGATGACTTTGGGGGAAGACTCAGAAACAGAAGCTTCATAATGTTTTTAGAAAGCACGTACCTTGGTCGAACACTGCTTTCCACTATTGTTTTCTTTTATCTGAATTAAGAACCCTTCCGGCATCAAAGCCTCCATTTCTGTCAGGCCTGCCTGTCACTCAGATCTATATTTTTCCCTACAGCTGTTTCCGGAAGCTTTCCCAGGCTGACTTTCTGCCTCCCAGGGTAGTTGGAGGGCTGAATTTTCCATTCCCTGCCTGCTGTCCTGCAAAGATGAGGCATCTGAGAAGGGTACCAGAGCTTTTCAGCTTGAAGGCTTTGGCAGCTAGAGCATGTAAGCCGCCCCCTGTCTGCCAGGCCGCCCGTGGCGTGGAGGGCAGGGAGTCTTTCCCTGCCTGCGGCGGACGGTCTCAAGGCTGGCAGAGAATTGAGAGTGCTGGTTTATTAGCGGTCTCTTATCGGGATCTTCCCAGCCGCCTCTCTGAGCCTCTTGGGAACTCTTGACCTTTCTGGCCCTGAGTTTGAGAACCAGGATTTAGACTGTTGATTTTCACTTTCTCAAGGCTCAGCTCAAACACTCAGCTCGCTTCTGTAGTCCCCAGAGGAGAACCTTCCAACCCCTCAGAATGAGCAGCACTCAACATCCCTCGCGTCTGCCTGGGTTTAGTGAGGGGAAGGCCCAGAAAAAGGGAAATGAGCCTTTCTTTCTTCCCAGTGGCTGTGGGCGTCATCCTGGGGGCCCTTGAGCCCCCTCTTAGGCAGCTGGTTCAGTCTAAGAGTCTCCAGAAGCGACTGGCTCTCTGTTCAGCTTCTCTCCCCCCTACCCCTTCTCCACCGCCCACCCTCCACTACCCTAGCTTGGGGTCAGACTCCAGTTTTGACACAGCTGCACTGAGCGAGGACTTAAGTGTCACTGTTGTTTGGCATTGGGTCTTCATTGTAGAGGACATGAAAGGAAAGCAGCGAAGCTGTGTTGCCTCGGATTTCAGGGAGCTTGAGGCTTTCCAAGCTCCTGCTGGAGAGTTGTTTCCTGAGTGCTTCTTTCTGCAAGTGGCCGCCTCTCCCCATTCCGTTCACCCAGTGGGTGTGGCTGAGTGTCTTGTTGGAGCCGGCGTCTCTCCCTGTACCTGGTGTCCCGGTCCTTACTCGTTGCCTCTGCTGTCCTCCCAGATAAAGCCAAGGACTTTTATGTCATTTCCCTGCCACTGAATACAGCAGCTTCTTGTGTCTTCTGGCAGCGTGAGCTGTCTTGCCCTTCAGCTTCCAGCCCCGGCTCCAGGTAGACCTTTATCCCCTCCCAGTGAACGTGCCGGTTCCATTCCGTCTTTCTCGTGCCACTTCTTCCCTGGAACACCCCCTTGCTTCTTGTGCTGTCTGTGACCATGTACAGTGTGTGTGTAACCTGCTGAACGGGTGACTTCAAGTTCAGCAGAAAGACTCCCGTGGTGTCTTGATCTGTGCCACTTCATACTTAAAAGTCTCTCCTAGAATCATCCCCAGTACCATGGCCATAAAGTCTGGGAGTTTGTTCAGGCTGCCATCCCATAATACCTGCGCCTGGGTGGCTTCTAAACAGCAGACCTTTGTTGCTCTGGTACCTGAGGCTGCCAGTCCATGGCCAGGGTGCCATTGGGGGGTCATGCGAGGGCCCCCTTCTGGGCTGCAGACTTCTCAGAGCCTCACGGTGGAAAGGGGCAAAGATGCTCTACAGAGTCTCTTTATAAGGAGACTAATTCCACTCATGGGGCTCCCCCTCATGACCTGATCCCCTCCGCAAGCCTCCCCCCCCCCCCTACCATGTGCTTGAGGGTTAGGATTTCACGTAAGGATTTGGGGTGGCACACAGTCACTTAGACCACAGAGTGCCATCCCTTGGGCACATTGCCATTCCTTACTTAAACACTGTAGCTTCCAGTGTGTGGGTGTCTTTTCCTTGAAAGTTTTCAAGCGTCAGTCAGCCACTCCACACGTATTTGAGGGCCTCCTCCTGGTTGGGTGACATTTTAGGCGGTGGTGATCCTGCCGGGGAAGGGGCGGGCCCCTACCCCTGCTCCCAGGAACCTGCATCCCGTGGCTCCTGGGAGAGTGACTGGTGTGGCCTGTTGCTTTGCTCCTCTGTACTCCCCTGAGTAGTTCAGTAATCGTTTGTGTAACTGGTTTATTTTGCTTTAAAAAAAATGAAGTCTCCAATGGGATCATAAGGAAAGTACTGGAGACACCAAGTGAAATGCACATCTAGAAATCTAGAAAGGGTGCGAAGGGAAGGACGCTCCAGGTGCCTGAGTTCTCTTCAAGTCTTGGGAACCCTGCCCCCTTGAAGCAGGTTCTTACTCTGCCCGTCATGATGGTGGTCTGACCGATGCTTACTAGTTTCTGTTGGAGCAAAAATAAAATTGAAGTATTGAACAATTGTAAGAATTTGGCGATCAGCCTGCACGGGGTACGGTGGTCTTTTCTGTGTCGCTGTGTGCAGGGTCCCTGGAGTAGTGAGTCTGGGTCCTGGAGCCCATTCAGTAGTCTCTTAGGGCAGGTGTCCACCGCTGCTTGTCTGCAGGGCCTGGCCTCTGTCTTGGGCGAAGTGCGGGTATGTCTCAGCTTGCCTGGGGCCTGGCCTCACGAAAATCCGGGTCCACAGACAGGCCCAGTTTGAACTCACATTTATTGAGCAGCTTGTGGAAGGCATCTGTGAGATACCGATTAATATAGATTATCTGTAAAGCAGCCTTTCTATGTTTATCTAATGAAATCTGGCTTAAGCCATACATGATGCATAATTGAAAAAATGCTTTCAAAAACCATTACCAGGTTGACATACTTGGAAATTAAGTAATGTCCTATCATCTGAATACCTTGTGATCTGATTTTGGCTTAACTTTATTTTGTAAGAAGTAATAATAAGTGACATGCATTAGGAGTGGCATTGCTGTTGCTTGACCCACGCTGAGTAATTTGCACTGGGCGTTACACAAGGGTGCATGTTTAATGGGAATCTGCTAGTTTTACGTGGATGTTAAACTGATGGTGGGAAATTCTGCAGCGCAGAGAACATGTGGTGTGCCACTCAGCTTCAGCCACCCTGAGTCCCCTCTCATTTCAGCTCTGCTCCACTCACTTTCCTTTCCTGTGCTGTGCTCCCCACTAGAGGACTGTAAAGTGAATTCCAGGTACGTGTCATTTCTTGGGATTATTTTTAACCAGAACGTAATGTTTCAGTTTAACTTCAGATGGGTGTGTTTGAACTTGTTTTTCCTCCGACTTGCTTGTTTTTCTCAGTTGTCACTATTGAGTCTTTATATATAAGTTCTTTCTTGTCTCCTTTGGGTTGTAAACATTATTTATGAGTTCATGGTTAGATCTCAGTAGTTTCTGCTGTAAATAAAGGCGCCGTCTCAAGCTACCTTTACTTGAAGAATAATCCAGCTAATTATACCCTTTTGAAATTTAGAGCTCTTTCCGTCTTGACCGCACTGCCTGGTTCACTTAACCAAAAGTGGCACGGCTCCCTCTGTGTAGGTTTTAGGAGCTCTGTTGGTTCACTTGGATTCTTTTAATGTGGATTTTTTTTTTTTTAATGTACTGATCATGCTGATAATTTCCTCATCTGTAAATGAGAGGGTTGAAATAGCTGGTTATCAAAGTTCCCTTTTGGTTTTGTGGTTATAAAAAAGCCCCCGAATCTAGCCGAAGGCCCAAGTGTTGACCTTCAGTTGCTTAGGGAGTGAATAATTTCCACCTAGGGAGTAATTTGAAGGAAATGCACCCATTGTATTTTTGGTTTGGACTGTTTTGGCATAGCCCATGTATATCCCTTCCTGTGGCCCACTTCTGGGGACATGTGGGTGTGGAAAGGCCATTGGTGGCCCTCAGATCCTCCCCACCCCCCACTCAGGGAATCCTGGAGGTCTGCTCTGCTGTCACCAGCTGCTCCTACTTCCCTTTTGTGTCCTGGGGGCAGAGTGGAAGATCCCCCGCCCCGCTTTTGTTCCAGCTATGATCTTCATACCTCCTGGATTTTCTGTAGCAAAATCAGTTACCTGCCTTTTGTCCCTTACTTGTCAAAGTGTTCCACAAGTGTCTTGAAATTTCAGTATCACCTGGAAGCAGCCCACGGAAGTTGGGGGAGGATTTTGGGGCCCTCTCTTACCAGGCATATGGCAGGTGGGACGTCTGGTTGGCTGGCAGAGGGTTGCTGAGCTGTGGTCAGGATTGTTACCTATGCTTCGCTCCCCGCATGTGGTGGGCCTGCTGCATGGCACCCATCCTGTGTTGTGCCCCAGCCCAGCAGGGGACCTGCATGACATTTTGAGCACGTGCAGAAAAAGGAGCTTGTGGATTTTCTTCTAGGTTTGGTTGCTGGAGCAGCTGACGCGGGCTAGCTGTGTTCCTCCTCCAGCCGGCCCAGCTGGTTTGAGCTCAGTTGTACCCGCAGAGTGATGTCAGCTCTGCCCAGGCTACAGGGACCTTTCGCAGTCAGACCCCAGGTGACAGGTGAGGAGTGACACCGCCCTCTGGTTTCTTTCTGTTTTGACTCAACTGAAAGTCACTACTGCCAGCCATAATTTTTCAGATGGCCTCTGCCTTGCTCTGGCTGTGGGGTTCCTTCTGTCCTCTGTGGGGCCTCTTTGTTAGCACATAGAAACCTCCGAGGTATTTTAGATGCACAAGGGTGGTTACAAAAGTGTGTGAAGTGCTGACGGAGCTGAAGGGGGAAGACACGTTTTCCAGGGATCAGAAACTGAGCAAGTTGCTGCTGGCTCTAGAGATGCAGGAGCAAAACAAGGACATGGGAGTCCCCCAGAGCCTGGGAGCAGGTGGTCTCTCTGTACCGGGTGGGGGCACCCCCCGTGCCAGCAGGAAGCCTGAACTCCAGGTCCTTCCCTGGGAGCTAAGGCAGGAATGCATTGCTGATGCTGTTCTAGAACCTCTCCTCCTGCCTCATGGGGCTTGGGCATGGGCAAGTTTTCACCCTTTCTTCTTCCTTTTATTTTTAAATTGTTTTTATTTCTTTAAGATTTTTATTTATTATAGGGAGAGAGAGAGGGAGAGAAGATGCATGGGGGTAGGGGTGCAGAGAGAGGGAGAATCTCTCAAGAGCAGACATCCTGCTGAGCCCGGAGCCCAGTCCCAGGGCCCTGAGATTGTGACCTGAGCCGAAGTCAAGAGTTCGCTGCTTGACTGACTGCACCACCTGGGTGCCCCCCTCCTGCTCTCATGTTGCACCACGGCCTCCCTTTGGCAGAACCAAACCCAGAGGCCAGCTGGCAAAGGCCTGGGAAATGTAGCCCCAGAGGTCCAGAGGGGAGCGTGGCCGGATGACAGTGGTCCAGACGCCAGAGCACATTTGGCATGGGGACTCTCTGGAGTGTGGCTGAAGGAACTGACCTGGTGCCACCTGGCACGTGGGGGACAATGAGTGGTCGCTGCTGTTTCCTCTCGGCGTGGGTCAGTGGGACTGGACTCTTGATAGTCTGCCAGTCATGCCTCATGCAGACTATACTTGCAGGAAGGGATGGAAACCAAAACAAAAAGTCAAACATGCTGGCTTTGGCTACTAGAAGTGAATATCAATGATTCCATCACAGCTGCACCGCGGGGAAGTTACCCGCCACCCACGTGTGCACTGCACGCCTGGGTGCCGCTGTGCAGAGAGGCGGGGAGGCAGCCTGGTTCCCTCTGGTGCGCCCTGTCCCAGGTGGGAGGCCAGAACCACGCTCTGAAGTCCCGGAACAGACTGGCCCTTGCTGACAAGGAGGAAGCGGCCACAGGCCCTCCTACACAGCCCTGCCCAAGGGCAGCTTGGCATTGGTGGTGGTAACAGGGTTCTGACGCCAGCATAGGGATTTTGCTTGTCCCTCCAGCCCCTGCTTCCCTTCTGCTGGGAACAGGAAGCTTCCTTGTTGTAGACCCTGACTTCCTGCGGCTCCCCCCACTCCTCGTTTGCATCTGGGGCTCCCCCACCCCCTGCATCACCCCTCTCGCTTGCAGGACCTGCAAAGGTGGGTGGGCAGCTACCAGAACCCCTCTGGAGCTTCCTGGGCATGGGCGATCTTCTGAAGGGGTGTGGGCCGGGCTTTGGGGACATGCACACAAGGGACCGGGACAGCCACCCAGCCTCTGCTCTGCTCTCTCTGTACCGGGTGGACCAGCGGTTCGTCTCCTGCAACATGGGGTGGAGTAGGCAGTCACCAGCAACAGCAGGGAGGCCGTGTGCCTCACAGAGGTGCCACTCTGTACCTCACCTCTCGAGGCAGGGGCACTTCTCTGGTCCACATTGGTCAGGTGCACACCCTGAGCCAGTCAGTGGACCATCCCTCAGGAGGGAGGAGAAGGCGGCCCTGGAGAACACAGTTGCCCTTCAGATAGGTGCGTGGGAGTGGTAAGAAGGGCAGCTGAGGGTAGAGGGGAAGTCACTGGTCTGGGTGGCCTCCCCGTGGGACTTTTCCAGAGCAGCCTTCCACAGAGTAATGCCAGCGCTGTGGTCAAATCAGGTGGCCAGGGTGTCTTCTGCTCAAGCCCCTGCTTGGGACTCCTTGGACGATGGGAAGTAATGCCCACAGAACTGCTGGATGTGTGCCATTTAAAAATGACTGTTATTATGAACTTGCACTAAGAATATATTCTTTCAAACTCAGAAATGTGGTTTCTATAAAATATTGAAATTGAGATGTTATTGAGAATAATGTGACTAGGAGTCGTTAGTAAGATGTGTTTATTATTAGAATCACTCCCGTAGAGAACAGAGAAGACAGCACTCAAGACTTCTAATCTTTTTGCATTAATTTAATTAAAGGGGGCGCTTGAAGTCCATCACCCTTGTGGTCCTTTATCTTTGAGAGTATAGCCATATCTGTGTTTACCCCTGATGAAGGGAGAGGTTGCAGCGTTCCAGCAAAACGTGGCTTGCTGGGCACAATACAGCCGCTGAATCCAGACAGTGTGGAGGCCCCGCCTGTGGGTGGCTGGAGGGAAGGGAGCGCATGTTCCCCACCCACTGAGCATGGCACAGGTGGAGGGTGTGTTTAAAGAATGCTACTTTTATTCCACCAATACTGCAGCTTTTGAATTGGACCTCTTGGTCCATCTGTGGTTTAAAACCCACACTTCTGGACATGCACACATACGTACCTAGTATACTTGTTCTGTAGAGTTCACATAGGCAGGAGGACAGGATTAATTTCCTTAGCAGTAGGAGAGGAGGAACTAACACGAGAGAAGCAGCGTGGGGATACCATGGCCTCTGTGGGTGGCTGCGAGCAGACTGCCTTCCGCTGTCTTACATAAGTCGTGTACACACCCACCCGCTTTACATGTCCCTTCTCTGGACCTTGCTGTTCCTCGGTTATTTAATTCAGTTCTGCCCTCTCCTAAACCCTTCCTCCTCCTGCTTATCTAGTTTATTTCTTGTTCTTTTTTTCTCAAGGTATGGCATTACTTCAATGAAGAATATTTTTTGTGCAGCAGAGACAAGGCATGTTTTTTCCTAGAAAAAAAATTTTCTGATTGCAAGATTAATCAAGAACTAATAATGCTGTAGAATAGTAGAAAGGTTTTTAAAGTGAAATTTTCAGGGCAAAAAGCTTCGTTTCACAATATCCAGGTTAAGAGGGGCCAGGATAGTCATAAATATTAATATGTCATCACATTTCTGTAATATGGTTTTTATTACGTAAATTTCTCTAAAAGACACACACACCCTTATTTTTATCTGGTATTCATCCTCAAATCCTGCTTCTGCCTGTTACTGTACAAGCGTACCCAAGTGGGTGTGGAATAATGTGGCGGTTTTTCTGGTTGCACTGGACACCTTTGTGAACGAAGGGTGCTATTAATAATTACACTGAACCCAGAGTCACAGATGAGGGTAGCGTGTGGTCACTGAGCCTTGAAAAATTGACCTTCTCTCTTTCTTTCTCACCTGGCCACAATCCTCTCATCCTCCTGCTTCTGGACTTTTCTCCCTCTCACCAGCCTCTTATTGGTAGCTGGGTTGATTTTCTAATACACAGATCTACTTGTTTCACTTTCCTTCTTATAAGCCTCTGGGTCCCCATTTCATGATGAAGCCTGGGCTCCTGAGTGTTTTATTAAAGGGCCCTAAAAATCTGATCTTTGCTTCATCTGCCACCGTTTAGTACTTTCTAAATTCTATAAATGTAATCACACTGGTTTACTTCCAACAAGGCCATGCACTTTCACACTGTGCCTTTGTTCACGCTGTTCACAGTGCTTGGCCTGCCTCCCCTACCGCCCCCACTGCTCACCTCCTTGTGTGTGACGGGACTGCAGTGGCATCTCTCCTTTGGGGTGTCTGGATTACCCTAGATCTAGAACTAGGAGGTCTCCTGGGCCTCTCCTGTACAACTGTCCTTGAGCACTTGAGCACTGAACCCCGAGAGCCAGTACACCTTGGTGGTACAAATCTGGTTCCCTGGCATAGGTCGTGGCCTTCCACTTGGCACTGTGTGACTTTGGTTTGGTAGGGCTCTCCGTGCCTCAGTTTTCCCATCTGAGAAATGGGGACAATAGCAAGCCTTAAGTCCTAGGATAGTTGTAAAGTTTTTAAAGAGCAGTGCCTGAAAAGAGCCCATTCCTTGGCATGTGATGATTCTGCCATTGTCTGTGACCAGTGGTAGCTGGTAGTCAGCTCTCTGTACCCGTGCCTGTTTCTCCACCTGGCATCTGAGTGCATAAGTAGAATGACTCTGGGAATGGCATTTGGGTCACTGGGTGTTTGCCAAGTGGATTGGTGCATGTGCATATATACTGGTCCCTGCTGATTTCTTGCTCTAATGCTTTGGGTTGAGATTAACTATATAGAGCTGCCAGTTTCTTTGGTATCAGGGTGACAGTGTCCAAGTGACCTGATGCCTGATGACCTGGGGCCTGCTTGGTCCCCAGCCAAGGGAGGGGCTTCAGGACAAAGACCTGACTTCCTCCTGGGCCTGGCCCCTTCCTCACTCCGTTCTTGCCAAGGAAAAAGAAAGATCGGGGGAAGGGAAGGGTAGGGAAGGATGGCCACATGCTAGCCTGTAATCGTGACTGGTTTTATTTTTATTTTTAATATTTTCTTTATTCATTTGACAGAGACACAGCGAGAGGGAACACAAGTAGGGGGAGTGGAAGAGGGAGAAGCAGGCTTCCCACTGAGCGGGGAGCCTGATGTGGGGCTCGATCCCAGCATCACCAGTGGTGACCTTGGGGATCACCACCTGAGCTGAAGGCAGAGGCTTAAGTGACTGATACCCCCAGGCGCCCCACCATGACTGGTTTTAAAGAGAAGAAGCCCCCAGCACAGAGACTGCTGGTCGTAAGCCCACCCCTGACTCGGAGAAGTTGCTGTCAGGTTTCTCCCAGTGTGGGAGCCTCTCACTTGGTGGTTTCTTGCTCCTCCCATCACTGGTTTTGAATAGTTTTAGTGGGAAGATGACTCTCCTGGTCTGATCATTGGCGGGCAGTACAGACAGGCCTGGGGACTCCCAGTGGCCTTCCCTTCTGGCTCAGGGGACCAAGCACATCCCTAATGGGCTAATGGGGGGCCGGTCATCCACCTTCCCCTTGCCACCAGTGTTCCCATGGAACCAGTGTCATGCCCTCTGCCTCTCCAGCTCAGGTGCTGGTTGGGCTGAAGGTCTTTTGAGACCTGGAGGGGCAATCCCCTACATACTCCACACTGTGAAACTTGATTTAAGTTGATTTAAGTCCCACACAAGTTCTCCCTTGAGGGATGCTGGCTGCATACCATGTTGTATGTTCCCATCACCTGCTCTTGAATTTTGCTAGGAGCTAGCATCCAGCTTTAGTACTTTTCTTTCTTTTTACTTGGTTGGAAAGTAAAACAGGTGGTTTTAAAATCCCCTGAAAGGGGTTTTAAAATCCTCACGAGATGTGCTTGACTTTGTGCTGAAGCAGTTGGGGAAACAGTGAGCCTGCATCTTAGCTCCTGTTGAATTAGCACCAAAAGGGCCTTGGCAAGCCTTGCCGTGGGCTTCTCTTTAACACATGCGGTGATTTAGGGGCATCTAGGTGGCTCAGTTAAGCGTCTGCCTTTGACTCCGGTCATGACCCCAGGGTCCTGGGATCGAGCTTTGCATTGGCTTCCCCTCTCCCTCTTCTGCTCCCTCCGCTTGTGCTCTATCTCTGTCAAATAAATAAATAAAAATAAAATATGCATTGATTTAAAACTGATGGGCAACAGCAATGAAAGTGCTCCAAGTGGTGTTTAGAAGTGCCGAAAGGGCCATTTGGAACTTAGCCTGACTTTGGTTGGTCCCCGTGCCCTTGGGGAACCTTGTAGATTGTCATTAGGAAAGAGACTTTTCTGAACTTTCTCCTTGCTTGTGTGTGCTTTGAGGACCAGGCCTTCCCCAGACCAGGGAGATGCACAGCTTCTGCCAACAGGCTTGAGCTCGTGCCAGGTTAGCCCCGCTTCACGTAGCACATGCTTGGAAATGTTGCTGGCCACTTCAGGGAGAACTGGCTGGGGACTTCTTTTGCAACAGAGAGCCTGGGTTTGTTCCTTGCATGAACATCTTACTACAATTCAATGAACTGGTCGTGCATTAGGTACTTTTCTAACTAAGTACCTAATGAGAGCGGTGAAAGGCAGGTATAAAATGAGACCCATGACGTCCTGGGGCATCCGACTCCCCAGCAGAGTCTCCCCTCTGCACAGGTGGAAGGAGCTAGGTGGGGGTGGGGCAGGGGCCCAGCATGGCATCTTCTGTGATCCTTTGCTGCCCTATTCCCTCATGCTGGTATCCACTTACTAGTAAGATACCCTGCGTTTGCCTCAATGGCTAATCGCTTCTGAAGGGTGTGTGGTGATTTAGAAAGCGTCCCATATTCATGTGCTTTATGTCAGTTATGTGGATAAAACCGTGTCTGTTAGTAACTGTGGTTGGTGCAGATAGTGTTACTATTATTTTGGCAGTGTTGGTATTTGGATTTTAATACACACCCACTGGGAGTGATCTTCTGTTGACTTTCTTCTGTCAAAGCTTTCTAATTTTACGTAAATGACTAATCTCTTTTGTTGTTTCTTCAGAGCCTTCTGAGTTCTGGAGAGCGCTGTTCTGTGGTCACCGAGTCTAGTGATTGCTGCAGTATGTTGCTTTCCTCAGAGACCTACAAGTACTTGTCTGATCAGTGGTGTTACCCTGTCTTCGATCAGGCTCTAAATGAGACTTTTCTTGCTTTGTCTGTGACTTTGCAACCATTTTAAAAGCCCACACATTGCTAAAGTTGAAGAGAAACTCCCTTGATTCTTTATGCCAAGTTTGCCCCCCCCCCCCGTCACCATCTGGCCTGGGAAGTAGCCCCCATTTTCCCAGAGGCTGACTGTGTACCCTCCCTAGCAACACAGACGCACTTGGTGGTAAAGCAACAGAAATTTACTGTTTGACGGTTCTGGGGGCCAGAAGTCTGAAGTCCAGGTGTTGGCAGCCGCGCTTGCTCTGACACGTGGAGAGGGGAGTCCTTCCTTGCCTCCTGAGAGCGTCTGGTTACCCGAGGCTGTGGCGTTCCTTGGCCTGCAGCTGTGGAGCTGTGGTCTCTGACCTCATCACCATGTGGCAGCCCCCGTGTGTCTCAGACTTCTTATAAGGACACTGGTCATACTGGGTCAGCCCTCCCCACACCGCGCTCCGTCCGCTCCGTCCTGACGCATTCTGTTTGGGGCAGAAAAGGGTGTGAATGCGAGCTTACTCAGTGGCTGGCTGGCTCTGCCTTGGCTCACTCGTGACATGCCCAGGTGTCCCTGGAAGGGGCTTGTCTGGCTGCAGGATGACAGGTAAAGTCAGGCCACCATCACCAAGCTGGGCCACTTCGGGGGGTCGAGGTGCTTGGAGGGACATGGTGGCATGTGGGGAAGACCAGCCTCCTATCGGAGAGATGGGAAGACATTTAGCAATTCATGAATCTTTTGCAGAGTTGCCTTCAACACATCCCTTTCCTGTAAATTAAACTCTCACAGTTAGCAAAAGACAGTTTTGTCTTGTTTGACTTTGCTGAAGTAAAATGCAAAGTGTTAATGGTGATGTCTGTTGCATGACTCACGGCCTTGAATGCCGCGTCCTCTTCATCTGATCATTGTCTTGGTGACGGAGGTTTGCAGAGACTCCGTTCCTTGCGAGCCACATGCTCTGCCACGTCAGCTCTGTTTGCTCTCTAACGAAGGACAGAAATGTGTGTCCTTGTGCATTGGATTTCCAGCAAGCGCGCAAGAACGGAACGGAAGGCGTGCTTGTTGCAGTCTTAGTGAAAGCAGTTTTAGATGTGAACAAGTCCTTCGGTTGTTGATTCTGTTGAAAATTCAGTTCTGCTGCTAGGAAGACATGGCTTTCTGAGTTCACATCTTTTCTCTAGGTGATGTCAGAACTTCCTGGCTTATCAATCATGATGTGCTAAATGGCGTATTTAGGAGCCAAAGGGGACCTTGTGATCATTTAGTTGGTTTTCCATTTTTAGTTAGTGAGGTGTTTTGTTTTGTTTTCATTGCAGAAATAACCCAGCGCATAAGGGCTGACTTGCCTGTCGTCACCAGGCTGCGGGCATGGTGAGCAGTCTCTGGATTCATTTGTTCTTGCTCAGATGTTGCTTAGGTGTCAGCTGTTCCACAGGTCGATAGGAATTGACTTTGGTAGAATTTTAGGTAGAGCTGGTGGTTGAATGGTGCCCTTGGGTGAGGATTCTGTTGTGTCACTCACACATAGGGTGCTCTGTAGGATAAGAACAGCTCGAGGGGCTCCTGGGTGGCTCAATTGTTAAGCATCTGCCTTTGGCTCAGGTCATGATCCCAGGGTCCTGTGATAAAGCCCAGCATCGGGCTCCCTGCTCAGCAGGGAGTCTGCTTCTTCCTCTCCCACTCCCCCTGCTTGTGTTCCCTCTCTCACTGTTTCTATCTCTGTGTCAAATAAATTAAAAAAAAAAAAGAACAGAACAGCTCGAAGTGGAGTTGGCTCTGAGCTGGCCTTACTTACTGGCTGTAAACTGTGCCAGTGGTAGATGCTAATTTGTACGGTCAGTAGGAAATATTTCCCCCCTGCAGATTGAGCTTGGGGTGAAGGGAAGAGGACAGATTCATTTGCTTACATAGCAGATCATTTCAGATTTCCTTTTCATGCCAGTAATGGTAGGTACGTTTCCTCTGAAGTGGAGGGCCGTGTGACATTCATCTAACCGCTTCTGCATGTGCTTCTACCATGTACCAGAAGCTGTGTTAGGGATCCATGGAGGAACGCACATTGCTTTTGCCTTCCTGTGTCCTAGTGGGGAGGGGCTGAGGGTATACAATGTGAAGAGGTTTGGGTTTTTGTAACGTAAGTCAGCATGAATGTGCTATTATCATTCATATCTAATAATGCTAATCACTAATGTTTAAATTAAGCACAGGTAGGGGTCAGGCCATTGTAAGTGCTTTCCATAAAAGATTCTCACTTAGTGGAAACTGTAGCACCTTCAAAATTGGGAACAAAGGGCATGGTAGTTTGGCCTCTGGAGGAAGACATCTGTCTCCCTGCCCTTGGTCTGGTGTCCAGCCGCTGTTCTAGGCCCCGGGGAGTGGGCTGGGTGAGAGATCGGTATCACTAGTGTTTCTGACGTTTTCCATTTCAGTGTTCTTGTGATATATACATAGGAATTTAATCCTATAAAACCAATTGCATAGGATATAAGGCTAAAGGTAAGAAACTGTGAATGCAGGTGGACAGCCTCACAATTCAAAATGCTTTCTGGAGCAGGTGTGTGGTTCTGGGTAAAGTCACGGGGAGCCCAAGGTGGCCACGGTCTTTGTGTATTGGTGGGCACAGAACGGAGGGTGGTCTCCCCTCTCCACCAAGGAGCCTATCTGGAAGCTTCCTTTTCCTGTGACGTCTGTAGCCATAAGACAAAGTAGTCATGGTTTTGTCCATGGGGGGAAGGGACATGGGCGTGTCATTGCTATTAATCACAAAGATAAAATTTAAATGGAGTAAAAGTGACTCAATCATAGGCCATCCAACAGAAAGCCGAATTTTAATGTTGCCTGCTTTACCTCTCTTCACCTAAAAGGACCCACAGATGGGTTTCCCTGCTGTGAAATACAGGGGAGAGTGTAAACCAGCCGAGATGGAGTTGGGAGCTCAGTGACCAGCCTGTGCCACGTCCGCTCAGGTGTTGAAGGCTTGCTGCTGAGGCTGGG
Source organism: Mustela nivalis (assembly GCF_964662115.1). Taxonomy (NCBI): domain Eukaryota; kingdom Metazoa; phylum Chordata; class Mammalia; order Carnivora; family Mustelidae; genus Mustela; species Mustela nivalis. The sequence continues at coordinate 84,864,973 of NC_139027.1, forward strand.
GTCGCCCTGCACGTGCAGGTGGTGTTTGCTCTCTTGCTTCGTACGAAAAAGCCCTGGAGAGTTCAGTCCCTATGCAGAGCGTCACCCCTGGGCTAACAGGAGGCTGGGTGAGGGGCACTTAATTCCTCCTAGTAAGTGCAGTGTCTGTGTATTTATTCGCTCTTATCTGGTGTGCTGAAGAAAATAGATGATTATAGCTGGTGGCGATGAAATCCTTCTGGTCCAGAGAGACACTCCAGGGAGACACCAATCATTTAACCCAGACCGTTCTGTCCCCTGCACTTACATCTTTTGCCTATTTTTTTTTTTTTTTGCATCTTTTCATCTATGTGTGTCCACCCTTTGCCCATCTGTCGATTTTCTCATTTACCTTCTGCCTTATTTGCCTTATTCTCATGTCCTTTCCATTGTACATTTCTCTATCAGTTAATTAATTCACTGATCCTGCCTTGTATCGATCATCTCTTCTGTGGAGGGCTCCACTATTAGTATTGTGGACGGAACGGTAAATTGCAGACCGCCTCCGCACCTGATACGGGGAAGACAGAGCAATGTATACAGATGGCTCCGACACCAAACAAAACAGTTATTTTGAGTCTGTGTAATAGCAATTGTTACCAGTAACTGAGCAGCTCGAGCTGTGTGCCAGGCCTGGCCGTGAGCACTCGCTAGTTTCACCCGGCCCTGGGAGCAGCTAGTGGGCAGTGGGGTGCACGGCGGGCGTGCTGGCCCAGGCCCATCTGGGAAGGTCTCTGGATTTGGAGACTTTGCCTCCAGCCTTGGGGTTGGCTTCGAACTCCACTTAGGTCTAGTGTCCGCTCCCACTTGAGGCATGGGCTGCTTGGGGGTTCCCTCAGTGCAGAGCCTGTATGTATGTTTTGAAGAAGGAGGAACCGCCCATCACAGGGCTGTGAAGGAGAGCTGAATCCTTTCGCACAGAACCTGACATGCATAGGCTCAGGGTATGGCTCTGTGGAGGACGGCGGCCAGGCCCTTCTAATTCCTGTCCCTACCGCTCTTTTTCCTTTTTCTGCATCCTCTGGTCGTTTCCCTTCCTGCGCTCCCTGGGCTCCAGCAACAACCCCCCCTGGGTCTCTTCTCTTCCCACTTGTCCTGGAGGCCAGGTGGCTGGCCTCAGGGCCGCCGCCTTGCTGCCAGCCCCTGCCTAGCCCCTCGCAGCTGATTGGCCTCTGCTCCTGAGCCCCGCATTTCTCAGGAGGGACGCTCTCAGTGCCTGCCGCAGGGAACTGTCGTCAGACTCCGAGGAGGCGATGACCCCAGCAGGCCTCAGCTGGGCCTGGTGCCCCCCGGAGCTCGCAGGACTTGAGGCATGTTCACCAGTGTGGTGGTTTGCGTTTTGCCTCTTGTCTGCACTTTGCTTTGACGGCGCCTGGGTTCTGGGTCTGGCCCCACCGAGGAGTGGTGACAGCCGTGCAGCTGCCTGTCCCTTCTGTCCTCCTAATCTGTGGCTCTGCACCACTTGGCTGCCTTTCTCTTTCCTGAATCCTTTTCTTCCTAGGGAAGGAGGGTCAGCTCAGGGCTGTGGAAAGCGTAGAAACCCCAACTCCAGGTCTGATCCCACTGCTGCTGTTGCCTCAGGCCAGCTCCCCCAACGGGACCAATTTGGGCACCCTCACCCCATGACCATTGTTGAGGTCCTCCCCATGCCTCCCCCTCCACCCAACCAGGGCTTCTAAGGAAGGAATCAAGATGAAGAAAGTTCGTAGGGGTGGGGCCCTGATCTGATAGGACTGGTGTCCTGAGGAAAGCACCAGGAACGGGCTGTCTCTCCGCCATGTGAGGACACAGCGAGAAGGCGGCTGTCGGCAAGCCAGGAACAGAGCTCTCAGGAACTAGCTCAGCCCACATCTTGATCTGGGACTTCCAGCCTCCAGAACTGTGAGAACATAAATTTCTGTTGTTTCAACCACCCACTCTGTGGTTTTTCTTATGTCAGTCCAAGCAAACGAATACAGTGAGCCTCCCTGGGCCCCTCACTGCCGGGGAGACCAGCTCCCCCAGCCCCTCCTCGGGCATCCCTGCGGCAAGCTTCCCTCGTGTGACAAACAAGGCCCTGCTGTCTTGTCTTGACAACAGTGAGGGGTGGGATATGAAGCTCGAGACCAGTGCTTTTTGGCTTTACTTTGGACCCCTGGCCGTTCTGTAGGAGAGACTCATCCTCCCATGTGAGCCCGGCTCCTCTGTGACGAGCCCGGTGTGCAGACCTCTGGGTCACAAGGTCGCTCACTGGCCATTTGCAGGGCCAGGTGTACCAAGTGGCTCCTGCCCCCACTCCCCCCAGGGGCGGATTCTGCTTGGGACTCCGCCCTTCCTAGGTGGCACCTGCTGTTCCAGGATGCAGAGATGAGGACCAGGGGTGTAAAAGCTAAGTGCTGCCTTTCTCTTCCCTTTGGTTTATTTGAATTTTGGGGTTTTGGAAGTGGGAGGAAGGAGACCAGTACTGAATACAGTGAGTCTCTCAAATCAGCTACGTGAATTAGAGGTCAAAATGAGACACTGTCGCTGTCATGGGTTTAAAGAGTTTGGTGCCCTGGAAACTCCTGCACGAAGAATACCCTCCGGTGGAGTAAGCTGTTGCCAAAAAGTAGGTGCACAGAAGGGGCAGGTGCTTCTCTTTACTGCGATTGCCGTTAGCACGGTTTAGATGATGACCGTTAGGCCTGGTGCTTAGCTTTCTTCTCTGGTTTGTACATTTGGACCGGTATTCTGTCCTAATTAATTTTTCTTATTAGTGGGGATGAATGTTTGGAAACTACTGTTGCTTGTCTTCATGTGTTCACAAGTCCTGTAAGTGGTATGTACACATGCATGTATTTCATACTTTAGAGGAGCGTGTTGCCTGGGGTGTATTAGGGAGCTTGATATGCCGGCTAGGGCACATCTCTTTCCATGCTCTCTCTTCCCATGTCTTCTGGTTTTTGTTTGTTTGTTTCTTTTTTTTTTTTTTGAAGGTTTTTATTTATTTTGTTTGAGAGAGGGACAGTGAGAGAGAGCATGAGATGGGGGAAGGTCAGAGGGAGAAGCAGACTCCCCATGGAGCTGGGAGCCTGATGCGGGACTTGGGACTTCATCCCGAAATCCAGGCATTGTGAACTGAGCCGAAGGCAGTTACTTAACCACCTGAGCCACCCAGGTACTCCTCGTTTCTTTTCTTTAAAAATTCTTTATCTGTAGAATGCATGCTTTTTCCTGGTTTCCCTCCATTCTTTTCATTTTTAAGTCGCTTTATATCAGCTATAAGCACTTGTAATTCATGACTCTGCTTCAAGACAGAAGCCATCTGTATTAATTCTGTGTATTTTTACAGGGGGAGACCATAGTCAAGGCAGTGGTTCTCTTATTTATTGCCTTGAGGAGTAGTAGTAGTAGTTGTTCTTCTTCTTCTTCTTTTTTTTTTGAGATTTTATTTATTTATTTGACACAGAAAGAGAGAGAGAGCGAGAGAGAGCGCACGCATGAGCAGGCAAACGGGGAGGAAGAAGCAGGCTTTTTGCTGAACAGGGAGCCCAACGCAGGGTTCGATCCCAGGACCTTGGGATCATGACCTGAGCTGAAGACAGATGCTTAACAGACTGAGCCACTCAGGCGCTCCTATTGCCTTGAGTTCTTAAAAATGTATTCTAGTTGCATTAATCTTTTCCAAATGTTAAGCAGATGTGGACAAGCTCCAATTTAAAAAATTGACGACAACTGTGACGTAGCTAAAGCACGAGTGTCTGCCAGGCTTTGCTGGTGCTCAGGCTGCTCTAGGGGTGGAGCTGTCCTCTTTACCTTCCTGGGTGGATCAACCAGGACCTTCTGCCGGGGTGATGACCAGGCCAAGGTTGCATTCATACGTGGACTTGACCTTGGTGCACAAAAAATGTTTCATAACTTTTTTCAATGAGAAAAAATTACCCTGTTTTTTTTTGGTCCAAATAAGAGAGTTCTTTCCAATTGAAGAACTGTTTCTTGGAGTCTTTTTGATTAAAACGATTCTCTTGCTAGATAACATCCTAATATGGGCAATAAAATGTGTCTGAAATGCATTGTAAAGCATTTATTGCCTATTATGATCTCCTGTGAGCACCTTGCCCTGTGGTTCGTGGTTCTGAAACTTGAGTTTGTGCCAAGTTAGCTTGGGCTATTTGAGACAGAGGGCTTTTTGAGACAGACAGCTGCCCCTAGCCGCCTAGTTTCTGCCTCAGGGGTCTACAGGGGGCCCCAGTAATTTGCATTTCTGGGAAGCTTCTGAGTGGCTCTGCTGCTGGTCAGCGCACCCGGTGAGAACCACTGCCCCTGGCCACCAGGAAACATGGGCCATAAGCAGCAGTTAACTAAATTTTCACAAATGGATGTTGACTTCTGTCCTCACTCCTGGCTTGGAGGAGGAGCCTAGCATCAGAGCCTCGTGCATGGTGTAGTCAGGCATGTGTTAAATGCAAATGAGCAGAAGTGGCTTATCTTGAAAACATCTTAATTTTTATTGCTTGTGCTATGTGCAGTGTTATTTCCCATTTGTAGAATGGGAAGAATTAAAAGTTGATTTGTGAGCTAAAAATACAGTAAGCTCCTTTGTCGTCAAAGCCCATAAATAGGCCTGCGCATTCAGACATAAAAGCAAACCATTAAGAAACAGTGCTGGTGTCCTTAGAATTTGTTGATCGGATTACAATTACAGACTCTCTCATTTCTTCACTTCCTGCAGCTTGTGTAACTGCTTAGCACCTATTTTTAGTAGGTCTTGCACTGCTGACTCAGAGTGGTAACCGGTGCTGAGCTCTCGGCTGCTGGGTGCCATAAGCTGGCAGGTGGCCAGGCTCCTAAGACAGGTGAGGTTCTATGCCTGGGCACTGTGTCAGGTGGGGTGCTGGGGAGTGGGTCCCCAGGCAGACAGCCCGGGGGCCCAACCGCCTCCCCCAGCCCCTTCTTGCTACTTCACATACCCGAGAGGAGCCGTTGATGGAGTCCCGGGTCTGGTGGTGCAGCCCAAAGCCTCTCACCAGCTGATGGGCTATCTTCCTGCCCCTCAGCCTCTGGCCCATCTTCATTCTCAGGTGGAGGGACTCAGCGCCAGGGCGGGCTGCTGGAACCCCTGGCCTTTGGCTCCCTTCTCAGCACACCTGGAAGTAAGTGTGAACAGGTAGAGCTTGTCTTTGGTGAGCTTCTGTCCAGTTGGGCCTCTTGCCACCCACTGATGTCCACAGGCAAGTTATGGGAGGCACTTTCGTCACTGTGCTCTGACCTCTGACCTCTGACCTGTGCCAGAGCAGGAGTCTGGCTGGTCAGCCCATGCTGACAAGGAGGGCTCTTGCCCACAGGGCTTCATAAGGAAACAGCCAGAAGGAAACGGACCTCCCTTTCATGTCAACACACAGATACACACCACTAGGAGAGCTGTCTTGCCACTAGAATTTTTTTTTAAAAGATTTTATTTTTTATATATTTGACAGAGAGAGAGATCACAAGTAGGCAGAGAGGCAGGCAGGGAGGGCGGGGGAAGCAGGCTCCCTGCTGAGCAGAGAGCCTGATGCGGGCATAGGCATTAGGTTAAGGCATTAAGGCAGAGGTTAAGGCAGAGGCTTAACCCACGGAGCCACCCAGGCACCCCTCGTCACTAGAACTTGACAAGAACTGGATGGATGACACAGCTTGGGTGCTCTGACCTTCAGGCAGGAAACTTTGGGGTTTTGGAAATACCCTTGAGTAACATAACCGGGAGGATGCTTGAGCTACCCTGAAACCTATGTGGCCTTTTTGTGCCTTTCTTTTCTCATTTGTGAAGTGAAGGGCTTAGAGCACATCTGTAATCCTTCCCCCACAGGATTTAAATTCTAGTGGTCTTTAAGAGAACGTTGATTTCATCTGGAGGAGCCTGGGGAAGTAATGTCAATTACAGCCACAATGATAAGATATTGGTCATTTCTCATCTCCCTCATTTACTCTAGTGCCTTTATTTCTCTGTCGTTGCCCCAGAAAATGAACAGGTGTGGATGTAGGCTCTGTCAGTTTCCGGATGGCTTTTGCTCAGGGCTGACAAGGCTGGGGATTGTATGGGATGTGGGGGCTTAAAATGTCCATTTAGTGAATGCACCTCCTCTCCTCCCTCAGTCTTCACCAGCTGTCATTTTCCGGCAGTTTTATCTTGGCTTCACGTCCTTGGGATGTCCTTATTCTTTACTTGCATACCAGCATGGTTTGTTGTATGTTTGTAGAATATGTTTATAGAGTGAAGACAGGCTCAGCTTCTTCTGACAGGGGATGTTTCTCATTGACTCACTTTAAAACCACGGATTACCGTGACCTGGCTAGATCACGGTGACCTACCTAAACGAGTGCTTGATAAATGTGTTAATCAATCAATTAATTAATTAATTAATTTGACAGAGAGAGATCACAAGTAGGCAGAGAGGCAGGCAGAGAGAGAGAGAGGGGGAAGCAGGGTCCCTGATGAGCAGAGAGCCCCCAATGTGGGGCTCGATTCCAGGACTCTGAGATCATGACCTGAGCTAAAGGCAGAGGCTTTAACCCACTGAGCCACCCAGGTGCCCCGATAAATGTGTTAATTTTTATAATTTCACAATTCAGACAAACTGCGGCTGTTCACTGTCATTGCAGCCTCGGAGCTGGAAAGTGCACATGGTTTGATCTGCGTAAGGACGACCCAGCTGAGGACGACCCAGCTGCTGTTGCTTCCTTGCACTCTCCTGAGGCATGGAAGGTTTTACTGTCTGTTGTACATTCCACATCCCAGTAAGTTCTCAAAATGTTACAAAATGAATGAGGTGATCATTCTTTTTCTTGGGTGGTGGGGGAATAGACAAGAGTTCAAATTACCAGAAACTTAATGTTTTTGGAAGTATATTCACCAGCAAAAAGAAGAGCCTTAACATCTTAGCAGTTGATTGTAAACAGTAGGCTTCTGGGGTGCCTGGGTGGCTCAGCTAGGCAAGTGGTTAAGGGTCTGCCTTCGGCTCAGGGCATGATCTCAGGGGTCCTGTGCCCCGCATGTGGCTCCCTGCTCAGTGGGGAATCTGCTTCTCTCTCCCTGCCCTCCCCCTGCTCCTCCTGCGTTGCTCTCTTCTCCCCTCACATTCTCTCATACTCAAAAGAAGAAAAGAGAAGAAGGCTTAAGAGTGTGTCAGAATATCCTCTACCTAGCCCTGTCGTGCTACTGTCGTGCTACAGTGGAGATTTCAGGAGCCGGGCTGCGTGGTGGCCTGGCCAGGTTTTGCTCTGTGCCCTGGGGTGACTTGACTTGCCTTCCTGTGGAGAAGGTGGTTTGGAGCCTGGGGGTTTCCGAAGGCCCTTCAGGGTGCCCGATTTTGTGATGTTCTGGACTGTCTCTCATTTGTAAGCTGTGATTTCTTTTTCTTTTTCTTTTTTCTTTTCTTTTCTTTTTTTTTTTTAATACTATTGGAGAGAGAGAGCACTTACACGGGAACGCGAGCTGGGGAGGGGCAGAAGAGAAGCAGACTCCCTGCTGAGCAGGGAGCTCTCCGATTCTGGGACTCCAGGAATGTGACCTGAGCCGAAGGCAGACACTTTACCAACTGAGTCACCCAGTCACCCCCTGAACTGTGATTTCTTAGTTTATAGGATGATCCTCTTCAGAGGTATAATCCTAGCAGGGATCCTCAATAGGACCCATTCTCAGAACTTCAGTACAGCGTTGTAAACGGCTAGTCTTATTCCATCTGAACTCCTGCACACTCCAGTGGCTTACTTTTGTAGCAAAGCCGAGATACCAGTTCATTTCATCTGTAAATATAATAGTGGATACTCCAGTAATGAATTCCTTACTATTACCAAACCTGTAACCAGTGTTCAAATTTCCCCAGTTATCTCAGAACCTTACTGCTATTGAATGGTGTGTTTGCCACCACCACCCCCCCCCCGGCGATTGATTTGTTGGGGAAAGCAAGTCTTTCATCCTTTGGGTTTCCCACAGTTGCGGCTTTCTGCCAGACCCTCACTCGCCTTGGCCCCCAGGCCCTGTGCTTCCTGTAAGCCGCTGGTCAGATCTGGGGCCCGTTCTGCTCCAATTTTCAGGCACGACTCCTCGTGGGCAGTGTGTGCACTTCAGGAGGAGGGCATGAGAACAGACAGCCCTGGTGATCACTGCCTTCATCCCCGATTTCATCAGGGTTGCAAAATGATGCCATTCTGATCATGTCCTTCCTTTTCTGTCTCCCAGCCAGACGAGGAGGACATGTGGCGGTTAGCCTGAGGTCCGCTTGTGCAGGAAAGTCTTGCTTCTCTTTGGCAGTTCTCAGAACAAATAGTTCTGGTTCCCCAGCTCCTTCACAAGCCGTCAGTGAGGTGGCTTGTGTGGCTTGCATGTGTGTTCTTATGAGCTCATGATGTAAAGTATTTCTGGAGCATCTTCATTCATTGCTGCTGGCATCCTTGTTATGCTGAGTGCCCGGCTGCCGCCTAGCTGGGCTGCCTGAGGTTGTTTCTGTGTCCCGGGGCTCAGGCCCAGAGTCTGTGACATCATTGCCACCGAAGGCTGGGGCAGCTGTGCTTCGGGTCCGACCGGCTGTGCCCACCCCAGGCGGAGGCCCACATTTCAAGGACCGTGGCCCCGTTAGGAAGAGTGGAATTTAGGGACCTCGCTTTGGAAATCAGGAATCATTGCTTCTAGGCTGGTTGTTGGATCTGGGTCTTTGCTGTGGACAGAGGTGGGTTTTTTCATTTGTTTTTCTTGGTTTGTTTTCTGACATCATCCTCTTAAATTCACACCGACATTTCTAATTCAGGATTCGAATTTCAGGATATTTTACTTCTTTGCTTTTTTATTTGTATCGCTTTTCTCTGAGGATGAAAGTTTTTCTCCGCAGGAATGTCGACATAAGAACTTATTTGCTTGATAATCTTATTTGTAGATGACACATACATGTTTAGAATAACTACCAACATTTTTACCAATCATATGAGTAGTGAAATGGCAGAAGATATCTTTGTCCTCAGGGTTTCTCCCACTGGGGAAATAAAGTCAAATTACTGTTTCTAAGCCTTTTGGAATAATGTCTCTCTTGTTTATGCCACCAACTCAATATATAATTTGGTTAATTGGTTTGCATCCTGCTTTTGATTTTTAGGACTTAAAGAAGTTAATATTGGTTTATAGTTACATAAGCCATTTAGATGGTTCCAGAGCCAGAAGTGTGCCCAGAGTCTCATTCTGTATCTTTAGGTGCCTCTTGCTCAAGCCCTTTCCATCACTATTTGTAAAAGGATGATTTTTTCCTTCCCCCTTTTATTTATTGCTTTTTAATGCAAGCACAGACATAACATTCATGCAGTTGTATATTTGTTTTTAATATTTTTCATTTTCTTAAATAAACAGTAGCATACATTACCCACTTTTCCCAAGCTAGAGTTGAGAGGTTGTCTTCTGATTATATGGTGTACAATGACTTAGTTAATCATGACACTGAGTCTAACTGAATGTGCCTATTTATTCAGTGATTTTGGAAGGGGTAATTATAGCTACTGCCATCTAAATATTTTAATCACATTCGGAAATAGTTAGAAAATACATGAATATTCCTGTCTTATTTTTGCTGTTTAAAAAGAAAACAACACAACTTGTTCTATTTAATTTACATGTATTCTAGTTCACTGGTTCTCAGTGGGGTAATTTTGTCCCTCTGGGGACATTTGGCAATGTCTGCAGTGTCTGGAGTTTTTGACTGTCACCATTCCAGGGGGGATGGGAGTTGCTGCTACCCGTCCTCCCGTGCTCCAGAGAGCTTTGGGACAGATGTTGATTGGTCCCCACATATGCACCACTGGTGAGAAGTCCTCTGTCTCAGCCACGCTTTCGAGAGCTCGGGTCACCTCGCTCGTCCTCCCGCTCGCTCTCCTTCTTCAATAGATATTTACGTCTAGCGCTTTAGGAAAACAGAAGTCATTTAAAATGAAAAGACCTGAGGGGCTCCCGGGTGGCTCTGTTGAGGAGGTGCCCGACTCTTGGCTTCTGCTCGGGTCATGATCTCAGGGTCCTGGGATTGAGTCCCGCATCAGGCTTCTGGCTCAGTGTGGAGTCAGCTTTTCTCACTCCCTCTGCCCCTCCTCCCTGCTCATGCTTTCCCTCTATATCTCTAAAATAAAAATGAAAATAAAATCTTTTAAAAAAGGAAGATTGTCCTTCAGAGGTGCACGTGAGTGTAGGTGACCCATGGGGAGTTTGGAAGTGTTGCTTCTCTTATGAAATTGTCATTGATGACACGCATGATAACAAGATACATTTTTCTTATCTCTCTATCTGCATTTTATCTATTATCTATGAATTACCCCATTTCAACTAAAAAGGGGACTGAATAATTAACTGCATGGTGGTTTTAATGCAATACACATAAAAGGGGGCACGCTCCCTCTCTCAGGTGGGGGGCACCTGGGAGCTATCAACAGTGGTGTCAGTTGCATGTGGTGGTTCCCAGAGAGGGCCTAGGAGTGTGAGATGGGCGTAGGATGTGGAAGGTGGACATTTTTCAGTGCTTGATGGCTTCAGAGCCATGTCCACCTTTTGCCTTTGGTGATGAAGAGATCCAGTAGTTTAGGATTATTCCAGATGTTCCTAACATGACTGTTCTTTTTCCTTCCTCCCCCTCGCCTTGTACTTCCCAGTCTTGCATCAGGTAAATTAAATGATTGTGGGGGGGATCCTGATCGGCATTTCTTCTTCTACTACTACTACTACTTCTTCTTTTTAAAAGATTTTATTTATTTGAGAGCGAGAGAGAGGGTGAGAAAGAGCATGAGTGGGGAGGAGAGGGAGAAGCAGGCTCCTCCTGAGCAGGGAACCCAAAGTGGGACTCTATCCCAGGACCCCGAGATCATGACCTGAACCCAAGGCCGATGCTGAACCAACTGAGCCACCCAGGCGTCCCTTGGCATTTCTTCTTGACACAAGTAAATGCAATAGCAGTTTGATTCCTGGAAAGGAAATATGTATCAATAGAACAGTTAAGACATTAGCGATGACGGTTTACAAGTTTGGCAGCCCTCTTAGGAGTTGGTTGTCTAAGATAAATTTTATTAACATTTAAGTCTTGGACTTTAACGCTTCTTTGTGGTTGGTTTCGATGCTGCCATGGGGCGTGGAAGAGTTTCGGATTGTTAGGAGGGTGGTCTTTCAGAAATAGATTGAGTCATCAAAACTCCTTGTTGAAACGTTGTGGCCCGAAGAGATAAACATTTATTACCCTTTCTAGGCCTTTGACTCATATCCTGTGCCACCAACCCTTTTCTTTCTGCATCTTCCCCTGCCCCCACACAAGAGAAAAGTTGACATTGATTTATAAGCCTTCCTTTGCTAAATTCAGAACCTTGCAAAATACCCCCTTTTCAGCCTTTCTGCTAGTTTTTGGGGGAAGCCCTTAAATAATTGATAACGTTCTGAAGCTTGGGTTGATTCCCCCCCCCGCCCCCCGCACAGAAATCAAACAAGAATTTGTGCTATTCTGAGTGATGAGTTGTACTCAGGGTTCTAGAGCATGAATGAAAGGACCACCAGCACCACAATTCCACGTTGTTTTGTGTAAGGGCAAAAGACGGTTTGCATGTCCTTTGAAGGAACAAAAGTCGGTGTGCCCATGCAGCAAGCCACCGGGCTGTGGGAGCAAGTGGAAGCTGTTCCAGTATCCCATGCATGCTTCAGGAAACCTCACAGAGGACAGGGGCTTAGTGACTTGAGGGTTGGTGAGGAGTATAGCATGGTCCTCATCTTGTGGGGGCTCCTGCCAGACCCGTGCGAGATGGGTGTAATCCCAGTCAGTAAGTCCCTGGGTTTGCAGCAACTCCCAACTGAGACGAGATTCAGTATGATTCTCCCATAGTTGGAATGAGGGAGCAGAAGCCAGGTGTTTTGTAAGCACAGGTAGAACAAAGCACCTTAGATTGTGGGTGCTGTCAGCTTTTGCCTCTCTGTGGAAGCAGGATGCTTCTAGAAAACAAAACCAGTTCATAAATTTGACACTGAGAACTCTTTGAGAGGTTTGATGTGGACTCATTAGTTTATGGTTTCATAACTTTTTTTTTTTTTTTTTTTTTCTCAAAGCTACTGGCACTAACTGCAGATTTTTAAAGAGTTTAATCATCGTCAGGAAGGTCTGGCTACAGGATGACTAGCTGCATTAATCTGATTCGGTTCATTTCCGAAGAGAACAAAATTATAACTACATTTTCGTTAATTTACGGGTGTGATCCATCTATTTCAGGGCGAATATTAAATTAACTCCCAGCTCCACAAGATACGATTTTGAACAGAAGTATCTGTAGGATTTAGTGTTCTGTGAAAGGAGTAGGCGTTAGGGTTAGCTTGTTGTGAGATTTATTTTCTATCTGGTATTATTGTTGAAAGAAATTTTTATTTGAAAGAGTAATAAGTAGAAAAACAAACAAACAAGCAAAAGGCAGCTGAAATCTAGTGTGGAGGGAAGCCTTCTTCCTAACCGAGGCGCCCAGATGGCTTCACCAGAGGTAAAGTTCATGGTTTCTTGTAAGTCCAGGATGTTCTGGAAAATACCCAAGTAATAGGTTACCCAACTCATCAGTTTCCCTCTTGTCTCCCCCCTTTTTCTTCTTATAAAGAGATTTCTCTGTTAGTTGATTTTAAAAGTAAGTAAAACCATCAAATTTTGTACATTTTTTAATTGGTGAATTTTTATGGTGGGCAAATGATCTCTCGATTTCGTGAGAAGTAACCTTAGAGCCTGGGGATTGATTGTAGAGAAAAGAAATGAAGGGTGAAATGCTTTCATCTTCAGATCGTCAGAGACAAATGGTGAGGTTCCTCAGAGATCCCTGTAGCTTGGATTAAAAACACATTTTTATGGGTTATTTAGATGGAGAAGCCTGTAGTGAGCTCACCAAGGTTACTGATAATTAAGTTCAAATGGGTCATGAATCGCAACGTAATGAGGATAAACTGCCAGGATGTACTTGAGGCGGCTTAGCCCGGCAGCCCAAGTGGTAGGTAAGTTTCTCCATAGATAAATGCATGTGGGGAAAATAACCTGACGTGTCCTTAAACCTTATTTTTCTGACGCAACTATTTTTGAACTCTTGCCTATTTAGAACCTAGAGCCATTCCTCCTGTTTTATAAGGGAAAAGCACTTTGTCTGTAGATGTAATATATTTTACTCTTTTCCTACTGTTGACCATTTAGGCTGTTTCTATTTTCATACGTCTTACCCAATGGCTTTTCATAGAATTGTGCAATTTTGCATTTTCGTCACCAGTGCACGAGCCTACCTGCTTCCTCATAGCCTCACCAGTAGGCTGTTTTGTCACACTGAAATTTAAAAAAAAAAAGAAAGTGTTTTTATTTTTATTTTGAAATCCATTTTAGCTTACCAAAAATTGCAAAAAGGTTACAAAAAAACTTCTGTAAACCCTGCATCCAGCTTCCTCAAATGGCAGCATTTTATTTTCTTTATTTATTTTTAAAGATTTTATTTATTTGAGAGGGAGAGTGCGAGCACAAGCAGGGGGAGCAGCAGGCAGGGAGAGGGAGAAACAGGTTTCTTGCTGAGCAGGGAGCCCAACACAGAACTTGATCCCAGGATCATGGGATCATGACCCGAGTCACTGATTGAGGCACTCAGGTGCCCCAAATGGTAACATTTTCAATAACCACAGGACAGTGATCACAATGGGAAGTTTACACTGACACAGGACTATCTGTCACCACATTTGTGGATCTCTGACAGACTGATAGGTGAGAGAGGTGGTATCTTTGTGTGACTCTAGTATGTGTTTTTTTAATTCAAGTCCAGCATTTATCTGATAGGCAGACATTTTCCTGCCCGTTTCCTTTGCCTCTTTTTTCTTGATTTGCTGGTCTTATCAATCTTAAGGAGCTCTCCCAGATCAGGAAGAGTAGACCTTGGTCTGTGTCACAAATTGCAAATATCCCTTGTCTTCTCATTTGTCTTTTGGATTTGCCTGGGGTATATTTTGCCTTGTAAAAAAAAAGTTTTTATTTTTATGTAGATGAATTCAGACATCTTTTGTGGTTTCTGGATTTTTAGTCAGAGATTAAAAAAAAAGTTTTTCCTTCAAGGCTCTAAAGAATTTCTTCCATATGTCCTTCTATACTTTTATTTTTTTTTTCACGGTAAACCTTAGCTGCATTTGGAACTCATCCTGTTGTAGGATGTGAACTGTGGCTCCATCTTCCTTCCAGATGGCTACCAAAGTCTCCCATCACTATTTATTGAGAATTCTCATCTTTTCCCCAGTGACTGGAACAAGCACCCTTTGTCATATACTAAATTCCCAGAAGCACTTGAGTCTGTTTCTGTGTTCCTATTTCCTAGTTCCATTATATGCCATGCCAAACTGGAACAGATGAGTTCTCTGAAAACTTTCTGTTATCTTAAATAAACAAAATGAAATAGCATTCTGTGAAAGTCTATAAAAAGCTAAGGACTGTGCTTGTATAGAAATAAATGAGACAGCAGAGGCCCAAAGATCACAGAGTTGTTTTGGCCTGGGGTAGAAGGCAGATGGTTCCCTCTCTTGTGTCCAGAAGTGGGTAAAATAATATCCATTGCTGGAAGGCATTTTGGTGGTCCTTACCTGGCCCAGCCTTCTGCAGTCTCGCCAGCTTCTTGGATGTTCTTGGATGTGGGAGGCAGGTTAAGCATGAATGGTAGGAAATGTGATCGAAAATAGTTAATGACAATGTATTTTTTTTCTTTTCTTTTCTTTTAAAGAAAGGGAGGGTGTGTAAGAGTTCCTTGAAGAGTTTTCTTTGATAAGTGTAGCTTCTGGACCTTGAGAAATCTGTCATTAAGAACCACAGTGTTCCTGGGACATCGTTAAGCCTTTCTCTCCATCCGTGTTTGGTGGAGATCATAACTGGTTTCCCCCTTATCACGTGGTCCTTTGGAAGAGTTCAGTGCAATTGTTCCATTCAGGTGCACTGGCTGTCCTTGGTCTCCAGCATGAGCGGCAGTGGGCATAAGCTCAAGGCCAAGGGCTCCCGAGTGAATAGCTTCCAAATTCTCACTGCACCTGTGCCTATCCCCTGACTCCTCCTCTGTGAATGGGGACTGTGAAACCTCCTGGTGTCAGGACTCAATGTGATGATAATGGAGGGAAAGTGCTCAGCCTGGTTTGTGGCGCCCAGGAAATGCTGAGGAAAGGCTTGCGGCTTCACTGGTCTGTTTCCTTCCCTTGTTAGTGCATGAAACTCTGAGCCCCACAATTCCTGGATTTGCAAGCTGAAGGAAGGTAGGATATAATTTGGGAGTAAATAAGAGAGGGGGGGATATACGTGTTCGAGTGGCGCGTGGCCTGCTGAACCACAGATGAGGTGAGGCAAGCTTCACGTTCGAAGGTCTAAACCGAGAAGGTGTTCTTTCTCTCACGGTTTGTCTGAGAGAGGGACTCAGCACAGGCGTGTTGTGTGTTGTCCTGTGTGACCAGCAGCAGGAGCAGGATGGATCAACATCCATGTACATTTTTGTAAAAGATTTTATTTATTTATTTGACGGAGAGAGAGATCACAAGCAGACAGAGAGGCAGACAGAGAGAGTGGGGGGGAAGCAGGCTCCCCGCTGAGCAGAGAGCCCTATGCGAGACTCAATCCCAGGACCCTGGGATCATGACTGAACCGAAGGCAGCGGCTTAACCCACTGAGCCACCCAGGCGCCCATCCATGTACATTTTTGTTGCTGTTCTTTGTCCAAAAGAATAATCCTCAAAATGGAGTGGACAGAACAGGTCTTGAGAAGGAATGAAAGCTGAAAAGGAGAAAAGGAAGGAGAAGAGCCCCTGACTGCTTTGCACTCACACACTGAGGTTCAGATGAAGTCTGTGGAACCCCTATTGATACTCTCTGTGGCCTTGAAGGGAAGACGTACCAGAAGGATGGAGATGGCGAATGTTCTGATTTTCTAAATGGTGAGAAGAGCAGAATCAGGAAAGTGGTCTTTAAACAGATTACAGAATGGAGATGAAAGCCTGTCGGCACCTCCCCTCCTTGATGCCTTTTGACTGGATGTCAGCAGGGAGTCTGGATGAAGTTGGACCCACTTAGATCTCTAGCGCAGATGCACCTGCTCACCTTGGGCCCTCCCCTCTTGACCACGGTCACTCTTTAGGAGCCTTCTGGGCTGTTGCTTCTTGGCAATTTGTCTGTGGTCATCTGCCCTCCCTGTGCTCTGCTCCCCCAATCCTGTCCACTGACCAAGTGCCCTTGACTTCCTGAGCTTACCCCCAGATTATCTTGTGCGGTCCGTATGAGGTTGGGGAACAGCCAGTGTTTTTTCACGGTCATAGTCACTTTCCACACACAAAAAAGGGTGTATAGTATCGACAGACAGAAAAGGAGAAAATCCGAGGGACAGAGTAGGTGAGTGAGTCAGAGCTCTGGGGAGTAAGGGGAGTGGCTCACGGCACAAAGGAATGATAGGGAGTGCCAGGGCTAGAGGAGAAAGGACATTTCTCACCTCCACTCATTGTCCTCTGATCTCCCAGGTGGCTAAGCTTATCTCTTCTGATAACAGCTAGGGGAGGGGGGCATCATTCTTGGTGTTCTCTGGCTGGCCCCATTCAAAGGTTGGGGGTGTGGGGGCTGGCTGCCAGGAGAGGAGTGGTGTTTCAGTGTGTCACAGGGGGAGCAAAGCAGTGTTTTCTCTGAGTGTCCCACCCTGTACCTGGAATTTGCTGGGTGCTTCTTGTGCTTCTTGCTGTATACAGCACATTTGTAAGGCAATCCTTTTCTCTTCATCCTCTGTTTTATAGGCGAAAACTTAAGCTTTGGACAGAGTAAACCATCTGGCCAGAAGACAGAGCCAAGCAGGGGCGGGGCTGGCATTTCATCTCAAAGCCAAAGCTCCTTCACCAAATTGGGCCACAGGCCCATCTCTGCGTCTTGAACTATTATGTGGATTAGGACGCACGGCCACAGCCACAGGACAGGGACTGCTCGCTTGATCTTCCCCGAGTCCAGGTCTCAGCCACGTACTGTTCTTCGCTGTAACCTGTGCCTCAGCGTGGATGTTAACCTGTGTGTCCGTTGTAAATAGATGGAGAGACCGGGGTCGTCCATAACTGTAGCAGAGTCCAGAACTCTCATGGAGCTGGGACAGGGTTCTGACACTGGCGTGGTGAGGTGCCACAGGGGGACGTGTGAGGATCACGTGCCACTCCGAAAACACCTTCCCCAGGTGTAGTGAGAGGCCAGCCCCCACGGTACAGGTGTGATGCTGCCTGAGGAGCAGGGCGGGGTCAGGCATCCTCACTGTGAGCTAGCTCCAGAAGTTCGTTTCCTGTGGTGCCGTCCTCATCTGAGTACCTGCACCACTTACAGGGGTGATTGATAACGACCCGTAGCATCCTGGGTCCCCGTTTTGGCTCTTCCAAAGAGTTGGAAGAGTTCCAAGAGACAACAAAAAGTTGTCTCTTGTGTCTGCCTTGTGGGGGCGAAGCATGTCTGTCATGTATGCTGTGTGTTCAGCGCCCGGCACGGTACTGGTTCAGAACATACTTGTTGGATGAATTAACTTGAAGTCTGTCTAGAAGCTGGAACAGCGTTGGGATGATACGTTTCAGGGAGTTTTGGCAGTGTTCCAGCAAGGAAGGTTTTGCTTGGAGAAGAGATCCCGACATCACCGTTTCTCCAACTATTGGAAGATTGGTCTCAGGAAAGCAAGATTAGCACTTTGTGTTGCATCATAAATTATTTTTTAACTAAAGCTGTTATGTTTACACACACACACTATATATATACACACACACACACACACACACAACACACACTCAGTTTGTCTCCTTAGACTTTTTTATTTTTTAAAGCAGATATTAGGTATTTTGGAGAGCACACATCTGTTTTAGAAGTTATCTTGCACAGTTCAGCTCATTTTTTTTTTTTTTCTAATAGGTGAGTTTTCTTGTAGCAAATGAAATAAAGAAGCCCTGCTGTGTCATCTTCTATTTGACTTTGGTCCCTGACCAGCCCGAGTTCCTTAGGAAGGACGACAGCTGTGTTGTGCCTTATATCTGTACAGTGTTTGAACACAGCAGATGTGCAACACATTTTCACTGAATAAGTATGACTTTTGTTCCACTGGTGAGGTGACTGAAACTGCCTTCAAGGAAACCTAGACTTTGGGGCGAAGTAGCAACCCCAATATCCTGTAAGTAAGACACAGAACAGGGATTTGCATCCAGTTGAAAACAATGTCCTCGCGTCCTCTACATTATATGCAGTGGCATGGTCAGTTTCATTACCTGGATTCATCTTCTTTCAGACAACCCTTGTATTTGAATATTTAGGGTTGAGAGAATAGGGCTTCTTGAATCGGCCCTTTTCACCTTCTAGTCTTTTCTCTGTTGTACTGGTTCTTAACTGGGGCTGGTATTTCAAGCACCTAGGAGCTTTTTATAGACTGCAGATACCCTAAATCAGTAGGTCTGGGGCAGGGTAGGGGGTGGGAGAGTCTGTTTGGAATGAAGAGGCAAGCCGGAGTCCTTTCCATTTCTTGAATGCATGGTTAGAACACTCAAGAGTTTGGCTGTTGTGCATAGCTGAAGATACTCTCTATTTTGCCGAGTTGGAAATCTGACAGGTTGTAAGGTGAAAGAGAAATTGAACTCGTGAGCTGGGTCTGTTTTTTCCTGCAGCCTCTCAAAGGTTTTGGCTATGCTTGCATGTTTTTATGGGACGAATTCCATGCCGAGAGGCAATTGTGAATTTTAGAGTTTACTGATTTCAAGACAAACTACATAAAGGGTTGGTTGAGTAAAATGGTGAATTCAGAGAAAGTTTGAAATCTCTTCCTGATTCGTTTCTTCTGTGCTTATATAAGACTGCACTGTGGGGTGGAAGTTTATCATTTCATAATGTGTATAAATGAAGGGATCAAAGCTGCTTTTTTTTTTTTACCGTTTACACTTGGTGAGGATTATCTGAGAAAACCTGGCAGAACAAGGAAATGGGTTTGACTTTCTGCCAGGTGGTCATTGAAATGTTTTTTTCCTTTGTGTCCAGTTAAAAGGCTGGGCATGTAGATTTTCATGCTCTTGTCTGGTTTCAGCTTTGGAAATGCTTACACAGCTAATCTGGCATTTGTGATTATTTCCACTTCGAGCTCACCAGGAGGCTCTTTGGGGAGATTCAGACAGAAATGACTTAATTGGATTTCAGCGCACTCACAGTAGTTGAATGGCTTTATGGATGGCATTAATTGGGCAGCTGCCATAGGAAGTCATATATATATATATATATATATATATATATATATATATACATATAAATTTTTTTTTGAACTCTAGAATTTCAAAGTATTCTTTGATTCATTCCCTCTCATTGGTTCATTGCTAATTTATTTAACAAATAAAAAACTCAAGAAAAATGAATTGATAACAGTAGAATTCAGAAATACGGTTCATAAGTAGAACTTTCATTTGGTTTTGGCATAGTTACGTTATTATCTATACTTGAGTCTCCTTGTTGACACTCGCGGGCTGGCTTTAGGACAGTTGTATAAGGGATGCAGGGTCTCTTGGATTGAAATTTGGGAGGAAAGGATTCTGGACCAGATGGCACTGAATGCTGTAGGGTATTGGACAATTGCAACAGATCTTACAAATATAATTAAAGAAGTGAAAGTTTATTGGATGATAAATGTCTGTTATTACCATTTTATTGAGCACCTGCCATGTGGCCAAGCCATATGGACCTCAGCATGTGGAGGTCCTTTCCTGGAGGCTCTTCCTGTCTAGATAGCCTTTTAGTAGGGGAGTTTATGATTATACGAGAATAATTTCCACAGGAACATCTTCCATTCCTATAGAATGTCCCCAGACAGGGAACTGTTTGAGTTCATTTCTGAACAATGAGTTGGATTTAGCCAGATAGTGGCTTTGGGAACCTGGAATAAAGAGTAGACATAAAGTCACAGAATTGTGAAAGCATCTGGCATTTGGGGAAAATGTGGCTGAAACACACTTTGACCATTTTAGGAATTTTTAAAAGTAGCTTAAGGGTACTTTCGGAACACAGTATTATTAAAATTCCTGTTCATTTGGAATAATCATAAATTTGTTCTCTCTTAGTTAAACTTGATAACTTTTAACGCCCCCCCCCTTAAAAAAACGATTCTATTTATTTATTTGACAGACAGAGATCACAAGTAGGCAAGAGAGGCAGGCAGAGAGAGAGGAGGAAGCAGGCTCCCTGCTGAGCAGAGCTCAATCTGGGGCTCAATGAGGGGCTTGGTCCCAGGACCCTGGGACCATGACCTGAGCCCAAGGCAGAGGCTTTAACCCACTGAGCCCCCCAGGTGCCCATTAACCCCTTTTTTGGATGGCAACATTTAACTTACTCAACTTCTTTTCATTACATATTTTATGGAATTTTAGAGAGTAATTTAGGGGATACTATAGTATCTATATGAGCATCACCCCTACTTAAAAGTGGGGAAAACAAATCAAGTTTATTCAGTACCCATCATAAGTAACATAGGATAATGTGCAGTGAGATTTCCCCCCCGCCCCCAGCAGTCTCTTAGAAGCAAATTTATTCTGTGGGAGGCTTCTCGGTTACCAGTGATACACAGAATTCAAACCAACCACCTTCCCACAAAATCTTTCTCTAGAACTTAATGGTTCTGTATGCTTCCATGGTCTTCTCTGGTGCCAAAGGTCATGGACTGTTCCCAGTCTTTTTTTAACTTATTACCTTCATCTAATAGCTGTAAAACTCATGTCCCCGACCCTCACATTGAGAGTCCTGTTTTGGTGTCTTAGAAAGCCACTGAAGTGATCCAGAACAAAGATGGGGTCTGAGTAAGCCCCAGATCCCTAGAGTACTAAAATCTGCATCAGTATGTGTGGTTCACTCACTTGAGGTTACAGTGATTTAGTCCTGAGTTAATTAGAACCCAGGCCCTGACGTGAGCAGCTCTCTCCGGATGTTTCCATTCTGTGATGCCCGTGCGTGTCTGCTGCAGACTCGGCAGATCTAGTGTTCTCTCTAAAATTAATGTGTGGCGCTAAAACAACACCAAGGTGTTGAACTTGAAGGGTAGGGGAAAGAAAGGATTTGAGGTTTCTGATTTGGTTAATTCTGGGCTTAGATTTATATAAAACAATTAAAATGTTCCTTGTAGGAAGAAAAAAGGACTCTTGTTTTAGAGGAATAGAGGGGAAAGCATTCTCAGTGGGGTAGTTTGGGGGTGTGAATGCTGCCTTTCTGGGGTTATGTAAGAATGTCCCATCAGTGAAACCATGCCACCTTATGCTCATCTGCCCCACCAGTGGTTTTTTTTTTTTTTAAACATTTTCTTAAAAACCAGAAGAACATCATTCAGTGCTTGGACTATTTTAACTTTGAGTCTTAGGTATTATATACCTATTCCCAGTTGAAGAAGGAGAGCGGGACCTTTTCTCTCTGAAGGGCCCAGAAGTGACAGCATGCCCTTGATCCCAAGGAGGATCACGCTTGAGCATGGGCCCAGCGGAAAGGACGGAAGCAGAGAAGTGCACCGATAACATCACCACCTCCGGTCTGTTTTGTCATTTGCTGACTCATTGATTAACTGGGTTGCTCTCTGGGTACCAAGTATGGGGTCAGCGCTGGGACCCTGCGCCTGAGAAAGTCTTCTATCAGATGAACCCCTTGCTCACTGCCCATTCTCTGGAAGTGCCAGGGTGGAGGACGATGTAAAACAGCGTCAGGGAGATGAAATTTACAGCATCCAGAATGCTGGGGATTCTGCAGAACAAATGACTCCGTTTCTTCAACAAATCATCCTTCCAATAAAATAGATTTAAAGTGACTTAAAAGACATGCAAGACATTGTAATTTATAGACATTATTTGGATCCTGATTCAAATAAATCGGCTATAAGAAGACATTTACGAGAAAATTTGGGGAGTGGGAACACTATGAGGTTTATATTAAGGAATACATGATTATTTTCGGTGTTATAATGGAGTTGTACTTATCTGTTGGTGGTATATACTGAAGTCTGTACAAATAAAGTAATTTTTCTGTGGGATTTGCTTTCAAGTCCCCTAGTTGGGGTTAGGGCCTCGTGGATTGGCTTAGATCCATAAATGTTGAGGTTTAAGTGTTAAGGTAGGTGGGGACATATATCCTGGTTATTTTTATAGATGGTTAAATACCTACATTAAGATGCAAAGAACAGGGGCTGTGGTACAGTATGGTGAATGCCACAATAGGAGGGAAGGCAAGACTTGGAAGTGTGTTCCCAGAGGTGGCAGTATTTAAACTGGGTTTTAAAGAAAGTAGGAAAACTAGAGAATCCGTTCCTTTTGTGCTCAGGAGGAAGGAGGCAGGGAGATGCTCTGTGATTTTTCTGGTGGATTTAGTACTGACTGGTTCCTTCTATTCATTCATTCCTGCATTCATTTAGGGCTTATTTTTCAGGTTCTTGTTGTATGTGTTGTATGTAGTGAGAATTTGTGGGGTAACAGTCTGGTGAAGGAGATGATATATTGGTTTGCCAAGGCTTCCATGACAAAAATACCAAGGACTGGGTGGCTTAAATAACAAAACTTTATTTTCTCATAATTCTGGAGGCTAGAAGTCCAAGATCAAGGCGTTGGCAGGTTTGGTTTCTCCTGAGGTTCTTTTCTTGTCTTGTGGATGGCCGCCATCTTGCTGCCTCCTTGCACAGCCATCCCTCTGTGCTTGCACATCCCTAGTGGCTCTTCCTATTCTCAGAAGGACACCAGTTATATTGGATGAGCCTCAGTCTCCATTTAACCTAGTGACCTCATTAAAGATCCCGTTTCCAAATACTGTTACGTTCTGAGGTACTGGGGGTTAGGACTTCAGCATATGAATATTGGGGGACAAAATTTAAACCCAGAGGGAGAGTGTTTAACTGCCTCTGGAGACATCTGGGAATTCTTCCCAGAGGAGGGGCCTTGAACAGCCTCTTGCAAGAGGGTAGGATTTCACTCCTCCCCTGCGCACTGGGGGCAAGACCGGGGAGGGACCCGAGAGAGTTGGCAGGGAGTGCCCAAAGATGAGCTGAAGGCGGGGGAGAGAGCTTTGCAGCCCAAGATGGTGAGCAGCCATTTTAGCAGAGGAGATCTGAAATGGCAGACCAGGAATGGAGAGGAGGCCCTGATGGTAAGGGCTTGTACGGGGCTGGGTTGGGGGTGGATGAGAAGGCAGGGAGAGAGCACGTGCCCCAGGTGCCCCAGGGCAGCCAGGTGGGTCTTCTCTCCAGAAGACTGGCAGTGAAAAGAAATGGGGAAGATGATGGGGTTTTATCTAATAACTTAACATCCTAATCACCAGAGTAACACAGAGTTGTAAAAATGTTACGGAAAAGAATAAAGTAAAAAAGTAAAGTCATAACTCCTCACCCCAGTTTCCACCCTACCAACAGCCTGTGCTTGGCCTTGCCTGCTTTTGAAGATTCTATTTTTTTTAAAAATGTGAGGAAGTGTGTGTGAGTGTGTACAGTTGTGAGAGGGAGAGAGAGAAGGGGCGGGAGCAAAGGAGGATCTGCTCCCCCCAACCCATTTGTTGGCTTTGGCCTTTATCGGCATTTCCCCCATGCTTCCAGTCCTTTGTCCCCCAAAAGGTAAGGGACATGAACTTCAGCAAAATAATCAAAATAATTCTTACACACATTAAAGTTAAATCTTTTGGACCACCTGGTGCCCCTGAATTATCTCAGATGAGATTTCAGAGCCTGTATGCCTGCCTGCCTGCCTTCCTGTCCTGCTGTCTTTTTAAAACGAAGAGGGGGTTCGCACAAGTTTTATTCAGTAGTGCATTTTAGTGCTTAAAGTTTATTTTTGTGAGTGTGCTTTTTATTGGTTTTGTAACTACCTGCAGCAACTAAACCCTGTGTCATAAAGAACACTTGCGAGTCTTCTAAAAATGTTACAGCTGTACCGATGCTGTAGATCTCTGCTTATGCCACGTCTTTCACAGATTGAAGGTTTGTGGCCTCCCTGGGCTGTGCAAGCCTGTTGGTGCCATTTTTCCAAGGGTATTTGCTTGCTTCATTTCTTTATGTCACGTTTGGGTAAGGGTTGCAGTATTTCCAACCTTTGCATTATTATTAATTTGTTATGGTGATCTGTGATTAGTGATGACTCCCCAGGAGCTCAGATGACAGCTGGTAGCATTTTTTAGCAAAAAAGTATTTTCTGATTAAGACAAGTGCGCTGTTTTGGTTTTTTTAGACCTAATGTTAATGCACACATAATTGGCTGCATTCTAATATAAACGTAACTTTAAATGTACCGGAAAGCTAAAAAAAAAACTCATGACTTGTTTTTTGCAATAGTGACTTTGTTGCAGTGGTCTGGACCTGTAGCCACAGTATGTCCAAGGTATGCCTGTTTATGTCTTTAGATCATCTAGTTACCACACTGAGAGGTGTAGTAAGGCTTTTTATGCCGATTCTGAAAACTTATTTGGACTAGCAGGGAGGCTCTTAAGAGTGACACCTTATCAGACCTTTTGCAGGATGGAATATTGTTGTATTGAAGAGGCTGCCATCAAATGTATAAACAAAAAGTCTTTATAAACCATTGGAAATGGCGTTGCTCGTCAGATTCCTATCTGTTAGAATTTTTCGTCAGTGGACTGTAACATTTAAATTCATATTAAGATTTACATTATGACTTTTTTGGTAGTGGTATTTTAGATAAGCTTTGATTTTTGGGGGCGGGGGTACCGCATGATCAATTTTTGATCATTCTTAGACCCATTTGCCTGTCAAAGCTACAGAATCAGGGCTGAGGCACCCTGGGCATGGTGGAGGAAACAGGCAGAGTCATACAGGGCTTTGGGCTTGCTGAGCTGGGCCTGAAACCCCCATTCTCCTGTCCTGTGGTCACTTGCCACTTTCTCTGGCCTCTTTATATGTGGTTGACCCCACTGCCTGCAGTTCTGCTCTTTTTTTCAGTCCCAGGAGGCAGAAATCTCTGTTATTTTAGAACATAGAAACCTCAGAGTTGAAAATCTGACCATTTATGCTCCTCCCCAGACATGTGATACCTCTTGGAGGCTGTTCAGAGAGTTAGAAATTAATACTTTTTTTTTTTTTAAGCACTTTCATTAACCAACTTCTAATCAACAGATAGAATCAACTGAGAACCAGCTTTATCATTTAGAGCCGATACAAATCTAGCCTAGTGCAGAAAACTGCTTAATCCTGCTTAGGACTGCTTTATGTTGAGTAAAAAATCCTAATTTCGTGGGACTGTTTGAAATTTTGGTAACTAGCTTATGGCCTTCGGTACCCTCTGGGCCCTGACCGGGAACCACCAGGCATGGGGGAGGAAACCGGGCTTGAGTTTTAGCCCAAGCCATTCAAGGAGACTTTTGTGTAGCTTTGTTCGTGTCTGAAATGAGCACTTTTGCCCCGGAATAAAGTTATCCACCAGGTAGTTTCGTAGGAATGAAATATAGTTTGTACTGCCAGAAGTCAGCAAGGCAGCCTGTCCCAAGGCAGTGACCTTCCATATTTGTTCTGAGCTGAATGTCCCTTAGACCACCGTGGGGCCCATGTGCTCTGAAGAGGGGTCTCACTTGGGGAGAGTGAGGAGGGACAGTAAGGATGAGAGGAGGCTGTGGCATTCATGAGCCCAGAGGCCTAGGATAGTCACGTGATTCCCACCCACAGGAAAGAAGAAAGATAATTGCCTTCTGTGCAGTCTATAGATTAGGGGTCTGGGGGTTCTCTGGGTGTGTGTGGCATATGTAAGATTGAATTGTGATGCCCACCTGAGACGTCCTGCGAGTGTGTAGGTTTTGTGTTGTACTCGACCCAGTCAGATCGTGGTTTTCAGCAATTCTGGGTTTGCTGCGTTAACATCTAAGAGGGACCCTTCCTTTGAAAACAAAGCGGTGTGTCCCTTCGCGGGCTGGCCCCTTTGCCGTTGTACTGGAGAGGCTGAAGCCGGCCTCCCAGGGTAGCAGACAACTCCCGACGGAGGCCACCGGCAGACCTCGCCTGAGTGTCCAGGCTTGACATGTCAATGGTGATCTTTTTTGAGAAGAAAGAGCGAGGCTGGGCTTTGAAATCACACCAGGGGAGGTTCAGGTTCCGGTTGGGCCATATCTGCTGCTTTAGCTCCTGAGCTCAGTGATAGGGTTTGTCTCGCAGGGTCCTCAGGAGGGCAGAATACCAGTGCCAGGTCTCACTGGGACCAGGACAAACCCTGCTCCTCCCTGCCCGTGATGTGGCTCCATTTCTGTGACTCAAGGAGGTAAAGTGGTATCTATCCCCTGGGCGCTCAGGCTGAGGCTCTGGAAGAGCCAGGAACGTTGGCCACCAAGCCGTCGAGTCCAGCACACGGCCATCAGCAGAAGGGGGCACGCACATGCCCTCCTACTAACCCTTAGTGACTCTCCGGCGTGAAGTGCGTTCATGACAGACATCACGCTGGACCTCCTTACAGGTGTGAAGGAAACTGCCTGGGACCAAGACGAGTCTCCTGCTGCCCCAGGCACTGGAAGTTTAAGTGAGGCTAGGCTAGTCAACAGGGGCATCTCGGGGTCAGGCTGTGGCCCCAGGACCGGCAGTGCTCCGAGGCACGCACATCGAGGCCCTGAGACACGCAAGCCCTCACAGTGGAAGCAAGTGCTGCCTGTCCCCCCTGCTCCCCCCTGCCCCATACACACTAAAGACCAGGGAAAAGCCCCACGTTGTGGCTTGGGTTTTTCAAAACACAGTTGGGAAAGAAAGAAAACGTCAGTGTTACAGAGAATTCGGATAATCTCGTGGATTTCACAGAGATGAAATTTTTTGTTATTAGGGGTCCAAAATAATGCAGAGAGGGAGATATATTTGGTATTAGGGTTAATTCCTTTCTGATCATGCCTCTTCCTCTTGTGTTTCTAAAGTGAGATGTACAGGGAGCTAGGGGAGAAATATTTTCAAAGGAAAACATAGACCCATTGCATACAGTCCCATCTGCCTGAAGTGTGCAGTGTAGACGGGCCTTGAGTGGGTTCTCAGGTGAGAGCCTTCTACGCCCCAGCTGACCCTGTGCCTGGTAGTGTTTGGAGTCGGAGGTGGTTTTTGCACAAGAGTGTCTGCTTTCCTGATGGGGTTGGATCTTTGTACTTAAGATCTGATTTGAAGTGTTTTTCCTTAACAGAGGTTTGAACATGCTAATAACCCGACCCATTAGACATGGGCCATGGGCAGGCTACCCTGAAACCCAGGATGACAGAGGTTTGACCCCTCGGTTTATTTCCATTTGAGGTGTACGTCCATTTCATTGATGGCTTGTCAATGAAATGCTTTTCTCCAAGGAAATGCTGCAGCTTGAATCCCAGATAGCCACGGGCACCTTGGAAGGAACTTGAAATGGTGCCGCTTTGATCGGAGCTCCTCCATGTGTTCAAATTCTGCTCTGTTCCACCAGGCTTTTCCACCTTACCCATGACACTGAGTATCAGAGGACTGGGCTTCTAGATCCCGCCTGTAGTTCCTCAGCTGTGGACTGGTGAAGACGTCAGCTGGGGCACAGGGCTGGCCATTGCTGTGGTGGGTCTAGAATTTCGGAGGCCTGCATTCCTCCCTGAAGACTGTTAAGGAAAACCCTTCACTTCCCGGAGAAAGTTAATTTGTGAAAAAGTAGGTGTTGATAACTATTGTGGAGGGTTATTATGAGAGTTTAAAAATCTCACTGTTGAGAGCGCGGTGCGTCCAGAGCGAGGGCTGTATGCCCAGACAGCTCTTCTAGCCGCCCCCTCACCATGGCCTAGGGGATCCAACCCAGCTAAATTCGCTTTTCAGTTAAAATTTTAAAAATCCAGCTTATACCTCTGAAAATACTAATACGGAGGTGGCATTTGTGTGCATGACTGTTTAATCGGCGGCTTTCTTCGGTAAGCGCAGTAAAAGGAAATACAACGCTTGGCCAGGACCTGAGTCCAGATTCCAAATCTATTTCTGGAAGCCCTGTCATTTTATCGTCAACATTCAGCAGCGGGAAGGGTGTAATTGTCCAGGTCCACATTTACTGTCTTGCCCCAATCTAGTATTCCTCTCGTGTTCCAGCATCACCTTTTCCCTGTCAAATTGTGTGCTTGTTTGTTTGTTTTTTCCAAGTCCTGCAGCCTCGGGGGCTCCCGGGTGGTTCTGTTGGTTAAGTGTCCTACTCCTGATTCTGCGTGAATCTCCATCTCAGGGTTGAGAGATCAAGCCCTACATTGGGTTCCACACTCAGTGTGGAGTCTGCTTGAGACTTTCTCTCCCTCTGCCCCTCCTCCTTCCCCTGCTCTCTTTCTCTCTCTCTCTCTCAAGTAAATAAATCTTGAAAAAAATCATGCAGCCTTTAAAATAATGCTAGAGTGCACAAAGAGGAATTAATTTTTTAATCAAAATTTATGAACTTGCTGTATAACATTTTTATGAAAGTCCTACTTGACTTATCTTTTTCTATTTGACTAAAATAGAATTTGATTTTTCTATGGGGTATTTAACGTTTTGGGTCACAATCATGCCAGGGATGAATTAATAGATCTTCTCTGAGTGAACTGTCAGGACAGAGCCCCTCTAGGTTTGAAATGTAATTAAAAATGTCACTGAACTCTCTTGGAGGTCCGCAGAGCTTCAGGGACCTCTCAACAATGCCAGCAAGGACTGAAAATAGCCACCCAAGTTCAGAGAACATAAGGCAGCAGTGGACTGTCCAGGAGCAGGAGGGAGAGGCTACCAGTCACCTCTGTCAGGCTTCTCTTGTCTCAGCTTCCTTGTAGTTTCAGGATACTATTC
The DNA here is from genome assembly GCF_964662115.1 of Mustela nivalis. Lineage (NCBI taxonomy): Eukaryota > Metazoa > Chordata > Mammalia > Carnivora > Mustelidae > Mustela > Mustela nivalis. Next base: position 84,893,725 of record NC_139027.1, read on the forward strand.
TCAGATTTCCTACACGGATGTTTTTAGCACAAGGCTATGGGTCCAGTAGGGGGGCCTCCCACCTCTCAGTAAATGGCCGGGGCAGGAAACCTCCAAAAGAGGAACGAGTCTCTAAATTTAAATATCCATGCTCTCTGCAACCCTTCTGCCTTAATTAAGCTCTCAGACTTGCTTCCTTTCCACTTGGCACACCTTTCTTTTGTTTTTGGCAGGTTAAAGGGTGTGGGGAGGAGCTGTCTCGGGGAGGAGGGCTGGAAGAATCTTGGGAACATAGGTACCTTGTTGGCAGCCACCTGTCCCGGCCTTCCCCATCTCTTCCCTCCACAGAGCCTCAGAGCTGATAGCAGGGAGCCGAAGGGAGAGGAGGAGCATACTTTTGTTTGGGTAGAGGTCAGTAGGTGCAAAGCATCCTGTTTCTGGGGTGTATGAAAAATACTGGTTTCATGAGGCACCTGGGTGGCTCAGTGGGTTAAAGCCTCTGCCTTACGGCTCAGGTCATGATCTCAGGGTCCTAGGATCAAGTTCCGAGTGGTGCTCCCTGCTCAGCGGGGAGCCTGCTTCCCCCTCTCTTTCTGCCTGTCTCTACCTACTTATGATCTCTGTCTGTCAAATAAATAAAATCTAAAAAAAAAGTTAAAAAAAAATACTGGTTTCAGGCAAATAAATAATCATGCAGTTTCTTGCAAGCAGGCATTCCTAATGTTTTTTTTTCTTGTTTCCTTTCAGATTCCCTATGTTCCTTTTATACGAGTGATTGCCCAGATCATAATTCTCTGCTGAGATTTGGGGTTTTTTTTCAAGAATTTGGAGAATCCCGGCAGCTTTGTAACTTCAAGTGTGTCACCAGCTGGCAATTTCACTTTTCAAGGCATTCTGCATTTGCCAGTCATCTCTTACAACTGAGTGCCAAAGGTAAGTGTGCAGTGCCCTGCTTAAAACAGATGCAAGAAGTTGGTGCTTTTGTCTCAGTCCAGTGCTTGATCTGCAGTATAGGTTTTACCTAAGTTAAATGGCAGTTAAGTGTGGCCCCGATGAGCTGAGCCATGTCATGTTCAAGTTTCCAAGGGCTCTGGTTCAAAAATGAGATCGCTGTTCCTGCGTCAGCACGTGACAGCATGGGGTAGCTAGGAAGCAGAATGGTGGGTGTCCCCCACTGTAAGTGCCCTGGCGCCCATCTCTGCGGCCCAACAGTGGTCTTGAGTGGGGCCTTGAGCAAGGCCTTCTCTGTGCTGCTTTGGGAGCAGGAGATAAACAAGAAGTGCCTTCAGGCTACTTTTAGTTGAGTAAATGTTCCTTCTGACCTTGGTCTTGGGAAGATAAGGCTCTGTGAAAACACGCAAACAGGTAAAGGATTCTGGGGAATGTTTTGCTTGCTTTTATGGGAAATCGGCTCATGCGTGCTAAAACTATACCCAGAAGATAGCCTGTGGGCTCGGAGGTCCAGGGGTCCTGTAGTAACAGGTACTGGACAAAAACAGGTGTCTGCATAACAGAGTGATTTCTCAGCCCTAAAATGTTGTTTGGGACATTTGATTTAAATATAAGAGTTGTGGTTTGGGGGCGCCTGAGTGGCTCAGTGGGTTAAGCCGCTTCAGCTCAGGTCATGATCTCAGGGTCCTGGGATCGAGCCCCGCATCGGGCTCTCTGCTCAGCAGGGAGCCTGCTTCCTACTCTCCCTCTCTGCCTGCCTCTCTGCCTACTTGTGATCTCTCTCTGTCAAATAAATAAATAAAATCTTAAAGAAAAAAAAAAAAGAGTTGTGGTTTGTTCGTCTGATTAATCTGGTGGTCTCTCTCTGGCTGGGCCGTGCCGAGTGCTTTTTGAGAAGGTACGGTTTCATCCTCAGTAGGGAGAGCACCCAGTTCCTGGGCTTTCCTTCAGAGCCTTATTTTGCCTGTGTTAGCCACAACTTGTTTTAAACTATTCTTGGATCTATAGCTTTGGACTGTAAACTCTCTTGGTGTGATATTCATTAAGTTTATTAGTTTAATATAAATTAGAATTGTCTTTCATTTGGTCTAAAACTACTATTAAACTTCTTATGAGTGGGGTTCCCCCCGCCCCCTTGACCACTTCTTTTTTTTCTTTTTCTTTTTTGAAGGCTTCTTGATATTACTTATGTTCCCTTCTGATGTGTGGTAACAAGAATAGCGCAGAAATAATATGTAGTATTTCATAAGGGTAGGATTAAGTGTCTAGGTGTCTTCACCTTATTATCCTTTCTGGTTTCATTTGGAGGAAATGACATGTCTCACTTAGAGTGTTGTGATTTCCAAATCTAGGTCCTGGTTTGGAATCTAGAGCTCGGAGTTAATGTTGTGCAGCCTGATTCTACACCCTCCTTCCTTCCTCCCGCTATGCTCAGACTTATTCTGACCCTGCTTCCTGGACATGTCTTTTCTTAGCTCTCCACCCCCTCATGCGTTAATGGAAAGAAACCCAAGTTTCTCTTGCAGACCTGATAAAAGATAAGTATCGTTGGGGGTGTGAGACGTCCAGTCCTAGGAGATTTCTGTTACACAGGAAAGCTCTTACTCGGAGCACTTCAGTTTTGTTTTGTTTTATTTTTTTTAATTGCCATTGGAGTGGAACCTTTTAAGACTTAGTCTTTTATAAATGCAGTCACATATTTCATGGCAACAAGCAAAAAATGAGCACAAATCCTCAAAGCTGATCATCAGAATTCATCAGTAATTTGTCAGTATCAGCATCTGACACTTCATGATATTAACACCCTTAATCACTCCAGTGACTCTGAAGGTTTGTCTTCCGCAGAGAGTGGTGGGCAGGGAGGGGTTACACACACTCCCAGCAGCGTGTTCCGCAGGTGTCAGTGACTCTTGGGCAAGTGGTTGATTCCTGGGTACAATTAGGTAGAGGACCATTCATAACCGTGGAAAGATACTTACAAAAATATTCATACCCATATTACTTTAAAGAATTAATTTTTATAAGCTCATGACATCCATGGCCAAAACTTCTTAAAAATTACTTTTGTGGTTTGGATTAAATATCCAATGGGAAAATCTTTAGATGCATCCATTCATGTAATAAATATTGTGAGCACCAACTGGATTCTAGATTATTTTTCTTAGTGTTTTAGCAGCTACAAAAATAGATAAAATAAGCTCCAGACAGCATTTTTCTCTAGCCCTTGTGGGATAGGGGCAGGACCCTGACAGCTCTGGCTGGGGTCCCTGGTGCCCAAGGCAGAGGGGACTGTCCCTCAGAGAGGTGTCTGGAAGTCACAGGAAGCTGTGTTTGGAGTGAGTTTTAGAGAATGAGGGCATGCATGTGCACAGGCATAGTGGGTCCCCTTGGCAAGGACAGGCTAGGTGGATTCTATGGGTAATGGCTCTTAGAATCTCCAAATCATTTAAGCAATAATGAGTGGGGGCCCAGCATGCTCTTTGGTCTGTGGTCCTTTAAGCCGCAACGGGAAAAGTGCCTTTATCGAGGGGCATATTTTGGAAAGAAATGAAAACCCCACCAGCCTGGTAAAGTGGTTAAGTGGGATGACAGCCTCAGATGCATTTCCCCGGTAACGGGACTCAAAGTGTGCCCTGTCCCAGTTGAGACCTGCACCTAGGGCTGGCTGGGGGGAGCAGGGGGAAGGAGGAATGTCCCAGCTGCTTCTCAGAGGGGCCTAAGGGGGGTTCTGAGCCCCTGTTTCCAGGTGGTACACTTCCCTGCCTTGTATTCTTGTCTTCCCTGGAGCCTCCTCCATTTGGAAGTTGAAGAGCAGTCTTGGGAACTCCTTAGCCCTGACCCTGGCTGCTGTGGGTAGGGGGAATCATGGAAGAAACACAGTGGCAAAGCCCTTCCGTTTACGCTGGCGCTGTTTGTGGATTAGAGCCTGCACTTAATTCTTCCCATGAATGTTGAAGACTGACTCTAGTTCACTGGCATTGGGGGCTGGGTGGTTTGCTAGATGTGAAGGGCCTTGTACACTATGCTGAAAATTCCTTATCTTTTGAAAAACTAGCAGAGACATTTTCACGAGAGAAGCCCAAGGGGGTAGAAGATGTTGGTGTCTGAGGGGAGGAAAGATCGTGGCTTAGGTGGTAAGACTCATGAGCGAAGGGAAGAAGAGGAGGCACAGATTCCATGAACTGTCAGTTGCTGATACGAGTACTGGAGAGCAGATGTTACCTGTGATCCTCTAGGTGTTGTTTCCTTCTTTTTTTTAGCTTCGTGGAGGTTTGTGATGGACAAAATTGTAAGTTACTAAAAGTGTACATTGTGGTGCTTTGATACACCACATACACCGTGGAAGAGTCCTGACCATCTAGTTAATGAACACACTCGTCACTTCACATGTTTATCTTCATGTGTGTGTATGTGGGAACATTTACATTTCCTCCTCTTAGCAAATTTCAATTAAATAATACCGTGTTATCTATCAACAGTAGTCACTGTGTTATACATTAGATCCTTGGGCCTTATTCATCTTACAGGTAAAAGTCATACCCTTGACCAATCTCTGCCTGTTTCCTCCACCCTAAGCCCCTGGCCACCACTTTGCTACTCTCTGTTTCAAGAGTTTGACTTTTATTTATTTATTTTTTTAAAGATTCCACAAATGAGTGATACCACACAGTATTTGTCTCTCTCTGTCTGGCTCTCTGGCTTATTTTGCTTAACATAATGCCTCGAGGTCCATCTGTGTTGTCAAGAATGTCAGGATTTCCTTTTTTTTCTTATGGCTGAATAACATTCTGTTGTATTTATATACCGCATCTGAATCTGGTCATCTCTGGACACTTAGGCTGTTCCCATATCTCAGCTGTTGTGAATAATGCTGCGGTGAACATGGGGGTGCAGATAGCTCTGTGAGAGCCCATTTTAATTTCCTTTGGAAATATACTTAGAAGTGGAATTGTCGGATCATCTGGTAGTTCTGTTTTTAATTTTGGGGGCCCCCTCCATACTGTTTTCAATAGTGGCTTCACCAACCTATCTTTCCATCAAGAGTGAGAAAACAAGATGAAACCAGAGAGGGAGACAAACCATATGAGATTCACCTCAGGATACAAACTGAGGGCTGCTGGAGGGGAGAGTGGGGGGATGGGGCGGCTGGGGGATGGACACTGGGGAGGGCGTGTGCTATGGTGAGTGCTGTGAATTGTGTAAGACTGATAATTCACAGACCTGTACACCTGAAACAAATAATACATTATATGTTTATTAAAAAAAGAGGGAGAAAGTGCTCCCTTTTCTCCAGTACTTGCCAATACATGTTATCACTTGTATTTTTGCTAATAGCCATTCTAACAGGTGTAAGGTGATATCGCATTGTGAGTTGGATTTGCATTTCCCTGATGATGAGTGATGGTGAGTGCCTTTCCATGTACCTGTTGAGTATTTGGATGTCTTCTTTGGAAAAGTGCTGTTCAGATCCGCTGCCCACTTTTTGTTGGTGTTTCTGCTGTTGAGTCGTAGGAGTTCTTTGTATATTTTGGATAATAACTCTTCATCAGAGATCTGATTTGTGAATATTTTCTTCCGTTCTCTAGGTTACTTTTCATTCTGTTGATGGTTTCCTTTGCTGTACAGAAGCTTTTGAGTTTGATGTCATCCTCCTTGTTTATTTTGCTTTTGTTGCCTTTGCTTCTGGTGTCAAATCCAAAAGCTCATTGCCAAGACTGATGTCAAGGGACTTACTGCCCACAATTTCTTTTAGGTGTTTTCTGGTTTTAAGCCTTTAATCCATTTTGAGTTAATTATTTACGGTGTAAGCTAGTGGTCTGTTTCATTCTTTTGCATGGGGCTGTCCAGTTTTCCCAGCACCATTTACTAAAGAGACTATTCTTTCCCTATTGTGTATTCTTAGCTCCTTTGTTGAAAATTAATGGACCATATATGTATGGGTTTATTTCTGGGCTCTTTGTTCTGTTCCACTGATCTGTGTGTCTCTTTTTATGCCAACATTTTACTGTTTTCTTTATCATAGCTTTGTAGGATACCTTGAGGTCAAAAGTGCGATGCTTCTACCTTTGTTTTATTTTATTTTTCTTCAAATTTGCTTTGGGTATTTGGGATCTTTTATACAAATTTTTTTTTTTAATTTTAGATTTTATTTTATTTATTTGAGAGAGAGAGAGGAAGAGTGAATGCACTGGCGGCAGGGAGGGGCAGAGAGAGAGGGAGAAGCAGACTCCCCACTGAGCAGGGAACTTGACTTGGGGCTCTGTCCCAGAACCCTGGGATGATCTGAGCCAAAGGTAGACACTTAAACTACTGGGCCACCTAGGCACCGCGGTTCCATACACATTTTAAGATTGTTCTATTTCTGATGAAAATGCCATTGGAATTCTGATAGGGATTGCATTGAATCCGAAAATGGCTTTGAGGGGCACCTGGGTAGCTCGGTGGGTTAAGCCTCTGCCTTCAGCTCAGGTCATGATCTCAGGGTCCTGGGATCGAGCCCGAATCAGGCGCTCTGCTCAGCAGGGAGCCTGCTTCCCCCCTCTGCCTGCCTCTCTGCCTACTTGGGATCTTGCTGTCAAATAAATAAATAAATACATCTTTAAGAAAAAATGAAAATGGCTTTGGGTTGTATGGACATTTTAACAATATTAATTCTTAGAATCCATGAGCATGGGTATCTTTTATTTGTGTTTTTATTTATTTATTTATTTATTTATTTATTTTTGTGTGTTTTCTTCAGTTTCATCTATGTCTTAACAGTTTCAATGTACAGATGTTTTGCCTCTTTGGTTAAATTTATTGCTGGGTATTTTTTTCTTTTTGATGCACTTGCAAATGTGATTGTTTTCTTTTCCTGATAGTTCTTTGTTAATGTAGAGAAACACAACTGATACTTGTATATTGATACTGTATCTTGCAACTTCATTGAATTGCAACTTCATTGAATTCGTTTATTCGGACAGTTTTTTGGAGGAGTCTTTATGGTTTTCTACATATAACATCATGTCATCTGCAAATAGTGACAGTTTTACTTCTTTTCTGATTTGAGTGCCTTTTGTTTCTTTTTCTTGTCTAATTGCTCTGGCCTGGACTTCCATTATTATGTTAAATAAAAGCGGCAAGAATGGCATTCTTGTCATGTTCCTAGTCTTTGAGGAATGCCATCAGCTTTTTGCTGTTAGGTATGATATTAGCTGTGGGCTTTATTATGCTGAGGTACATTTCTTCTATACCCAGTTTGCTGAGAGTTTTTATTAGCAGATATTGAATTTTTTCAAATGCTTTTTCCACAACCATTGAGATTATCATATTATTTTTATTCTTTGTTTTCTTAAATAGTGCATCACATTGATTTACATATGTTGAATTATCCCTGCATCCCTGGAATAAATTCCACTTGATCATGGCATATACTCTTCTGATATGCTGTTTAATTTGCTAGTATTTTGTAGAGGATTTTTCCATACTTGCCAGTGATATTGGGCTCTAATTTTCTTGTAATGTTTTTGTCTGATTTTGGTTTTAGAGTGATGCTGGCTTTGTAAAATGAGTTTAGAAGTGTTCTCTCCTCTTCTGTTTTTTAGAAGTGATTGATAAGGATTGGTATTAATTCTTTCAATGCTTTGTAGAGCTCACCAAGGAAGCCATCTGGTCCTGGACTTTTTGTTTGTTGGGAGGCTTTTGACTATTGATTCAATCTTCTTACTAATAATCAGTCTGTTTAGATTTTCCTAGTTCTTTATAATTCAGTCTTGACAGGTTTTATAGAAATATAGGAATTTGTCCCCCTTTTTAGGCAATTCAGTTTGTTGGCATACAGTTTTTCATGGTACTGTCTTATGATCCTTGTATTTCTATGGTATAGTTATAATGTCCCCTCTTTCTTTTCTGGTTTTATCTACTTGAGTTCTCTTTTTTCTAGGTGAGTCTGGAAAAGGTTTATGTATTTTATCTTTTGCAGAATACCAGCTCTTAGTGCTACTGGTCTTTTCTATTATCTTTTTAGTCTCTATTTTGTTTCTTTCTACCATGGTCTTTGTTATTTCCTTCCTTGCACTAACTTTGTGTTTCATTTGTTCTTCTTTTTCTAGTTCCTTAAGGTGTAAAGTTACTTCATTTGCAAGTCTTTGTTTTTTTCTTTTTTTTTTTTTTTAATATTTTATTTATTTGACAGAGAGTTAGAGAGAGAGCATAAGTAAGCAGAGCCTCAGGAGAGGGGAGAGAGAGAAGCAGGCTCTCTGCTGAGCAGGGAGCCCGATGTGGGGCTCAATCCCAGGACCCTGGAATCATGACCTGAGCCGAAGGCAGCTGCTTAACCAACTGAGCCACCTGGGCACACCTGTTTTTTTCTTAATGTAGGTTTTTGTCACTGTAAACTTACATTTTAGAACTGTTTTTGCTCTGTCCCATAACTTTTGATGTTTCCATTTTCATTTGTCTCAAGATATTTTTTGATTTACCTTTTGATTTCTTCTTTCATCCATTCAGTAGCATGTTGTTTAGTCTTCACATACTTGTGGATTTTTCCTGTTTTGTCTTGCAATTGACTTCTAGTTTCATATCATTACAAGCCATAGAAGATGCTTGATAGGACTTTAGTCCTCTTAAATTTATTAAGACTTGTCTGTGGCCTAACCTATGATATATTCTTGAGAATGTTCTGTATGTATTTGAGAAAAATAGTGTTGATGTTAGGTAGAATCTTTTGTAAATATTAAGTCTGCCTCCTCTAGCATTTATTTTACATATAAATTTCTGTATTGATTTTCTGTCTGGATGATCTATTGAACTGATGTAAGTGGTTTTTTGTTTTTGTTTTTAAAGATTTTATTTATTTATTTGACAGAGATCACAAGAAGACAGGCAGGCAGAGAAGGCGGGGTGGTGGTGGGGAAGCAGGCTGATGATGTGGGCTTGATCCTAGGACCCTGGGATCATGACCTGAGCCAAAGGCAGAGGCTTTAACCCACTGAGCCACCCAGGTGCCCTTAGCCCATCTTTTGATTGGAGAATTTTAGTCCATTTACATTTAATGTAATTATTGATAGTTATTGACTTACTGTTGTCATTTTGTTAATTGTTTTCTTGCTTTTTGTAATTCTTTTGCTCCTTTCTTCTCTTTGTCAATTCCTTTGTCATTTGATGATTTCCTCCAGTGGTATGCTTAGATTGCTTTTCTTTTTTATTTTTAAAGATTTTATTTACTTATTTGACAGAGAGAGCAAGAGAGAGAATACAAGCAGGGGGAGTGCGGGAGGGAGAAGCAGGCTTCCTGCTGAGCAGGAAACCTGATGTGGGGCTCTATCCCAGAACCCTGGAATCATGACCTGAGCTGGAGTCAATCACTTAACATCTGAGCCACCCAGGTGCCTCTAGATTGCTTTGTCTTTCTTTTTTGTGTATTAAAGGTTTGTGCTTTGTGGTTACCATAAGGCTTATATAAAACACCTGACAACAGCTTACTTTAAGTGTCTGATACCAAGTCTGTATGCATTATTTTCTGTCCACTCCAGAAGCAGCAGTGATTTTTTTTAAACCTGCATAGGGCAGGAGAAAATGAAAGCCAACCATATTTGTCACTCTTAGATTCATAAAAATCCTATCCAGTAATACTAATTTTAGTAAAGGAAAATTTTATTTTTTTTCTCCTCACTTTTACCATATCTCAGGCTTTTTTCTTTTGTCTTTTCTTTTCTTTCTTTCTTTTTTTTTTTTTTAGAAATGACGAGACTGCTAGTATCTCTTGGCCCACAGGTTTATTTAGAAAGAACTTTTACATACAAAACCCATCTCTCAGTCATTAAGTTTTTAGGGCTAAAACTGATCTTGAGAGATGGAGATATCTGGAAGTAACTTGTTGATTTATGCAAAAATAGAAGGGACCATCCTGGCCCCCTCACTGCCACTCTCCCCTTCATTGGGACTCCTGAGGAATCTGGGGTAGGGACTCTGTACCTGGAGTACTGCAGTCTTAAGGGATACTGAGTGTCTGGGGATAGCCATAGCCTTTGATGTTTTCCAGTTTTTGTAGCGGCTAGATCTGTGCTAATCAAATAAATATATTAAATATATACTCAGTAAGTATTGGCAATTGCTAAAAATACTGCAGTGTTGATTCTACCATAGATAACCTGGTGGGGTAGTCATACTTGCTGGGTGCCTGGCATAGGGCTTTCCACCTCAACTGTAACCTCTAATCTGAAACACAGATCTCATTACCTTGATTTTACAGGCAGAGGCACTGACCCTTGGGAGAGATAAAGGTGATTGCCTATGTTCATAGAGGCAAACTCACATGCTGGCATTTTGACCAAGATTAAGCAGCTTGGCCAAAGCTTAGGGCTTGTGAGGGAAGAGTAGGCTGTGTGTCTACATCTTCTGATCCAAAGCCTTTCATTCTTACCAGACCATGAATTTTATTTATTTGCTTATTTTTTCCCATAGAAAAACCAAGTATGGTTTGGAAGCAAGTCTCTTTTGGAAACTTAAGGAAGGGAGCAGGAAGAAAAGCTTTTGGAAGGAGCTGAGGGGTGGGAGACAGGAACCTCAGCCCCATGGAGGAGGGCCTTGCACCTCCTGAAGTCCTGAGCTGAGCAGCTCAGGACCAAGCAGAGACCAGAAGCTGGCCACGGACTTGGCCTTGTGCTGTTCCCAGACAGCCTTCAGTGCCGCCTTGGACTGGTGACTCCAGAGTTGGGAGCAGACCTTTGGAAAAAATCATCTGTGGGAGCAAGAGGACCTGTATACTTCCACGTGCTGTGTCCTCCCCATGTCCCTTTAGATGTCCACAGCACCTTTGTGCAGAGTGAAGCTTCAGAAAATTGCAATTTTTTTTTTAATGTAATGAAATCATCCATTTTCTAATGGTAGAAGTGATGAAGTTTAATCAAGCATTTTTCTTTTTCTCCCCTACCCAACATGCTCTAGCAGTGTGGCTTCTTAGAAAGCTGAAAAAACCAATTAAAAACACAAAAAAGCAAGTCCTCACACCCCACTCCCCCCCCCCCCTTCTTTTCTCTGTGACAGATTGTAGAAGCTGAGTTCTGGGCATTTCTATCGTTTCTCCACTATTCTCTGAATTATACCCAACAGTTCACAAAGGAATTTTCATATAAACTTGCATAATTTCTTTTTAAAACCAGATGATGTGGCTCTTCTCTCTCTCCCCACACCACCACTGTTTTATAAACGCAGGAAATGAGCCAGGAGGTCATGGGTTATAATTACTTGTGCATGCTCGATTGCAGAGTGACCTAGCACTCCTTTAAGAGCCACTGGACTAGGCATGTAGGTGGGACAGAATAGTAGAGTAAGAAGTAGATCACGTGGATCTTTGAATGAGAGCATTGCTGCAGTCAAGGTTCCAAAATTAGAAAGTTTTAATTTTTTATTATTTTTTTTTAACCTTCCTGCAGAAAAACAAAAAGTACATTCCTGCCCTGTGTGTGTCCCAGTGGGGGGTTGGGGAGGTGGAGGTTTTTAGCAAATCACAGATCATCCATGGCTCAGAATGCATTTACATCACAATAAACCTATGGTAGGTTGAAAATATCATTAAGTCAAAAAGGTATTGAATACACCTGTGAATGTCATCTTTGGCCTCATCCATCGTAAATGTGCTTACAACCCTTACATCAGCCCACAGTTGGGCAGGATCATCTAACACGAAGCCTATTTCCTAATAGGGTTGAATATCCTGTGACTGATTGGATACTGAACTGAAAGTGAAAACCAGAGTGGTCTTCATTGTGCTGCTCATTGATTTCATGATTGTGTGGCTGACGGGGGCATTGCGTGGCCACTGCCCAGAATCATGAGAGAGGATGGAGCACATTCGCTACCCTGGGAACAGATCCAGATTCAAAATTAGAGGAACAGTTTCTACAGAATGGGTGTCGCTTTCACGCCGTCATAAAGTCAAAAAAATCTACTAGAAGTTGGGAGCCATCTGTAGACCCAGAACAAGTAAATCTGTTGGAGGTGGTGGACTTGTTTATTACCTTGTTTGGGTGTATGGGATAATGCCAAGGTGTGTGTGCCTATGTCCAAACTCAAATTGTACATATCAAATCTGCATGACTTTTTTTTATATTAAGTCTCCCTCAGTGAAGTTGAAAAATAAGTTGCTGTGTCCTTGTGAGAATTCCTTTTATGGACCTCCCACTAGCATGTGCCCATCTAAAGGGGCACTCAGGAGACCACAGAGCTGTCCTGCACAGGCAGAATGGCTGGTGGTCCTGGGACACTTGGGGGATGGGGGTGGAGGTCCTGGGACCGCTTCACTTCCACCTTCTCCTGTCACTGGTGTTCTTCAGTGCAGAGAGCAAAGATGCAACCTGAGTTAGATTTCTGCCCATCAGAATGGTGGTCCCTGTTCACTTTTGTTAGAACATTGGAGAAGTTTTCTCTGGAAAGAGTACTGGCTCCAAGAAGTGAAATAAAAACTTCATATGACTCAGTCAGACCATAGAAGATCACTGGTACCGTTTTAATGATCAAGGTCATAGCAGAAGTAGGTTTTGAATGGAAACTGGGGTTCCCCCGGTGTTTATTGAGGAGAGGGTAACCGTGTCCACCTGCCAGGTCTGTGACAGTGGGAACCCATCCTGTGTCTCACTGTGAAACCACCTGTGTCTTCTCAGCCTTGGTTAGGTTTGAACTTGACTGCTTTCTGAAAGAAGTAAGGGAGATCCTAATTTTGGAATCCCTCATGGTGGTTCCCTGCCCAGAGCCCTTGGCCTTCTGACCTTCCTGTGTGGAATGCCATGTAGGCCACAGCGGGGGCAGGCCGCGGTCAGGAGCAGCCCAGGCCCATCGTGGACCCCAGGCCAGACCCAAACCCAGTGGGGGAAGCAGAATGCTTCATGCTCAGGTAGGGTATTTCCACAGAAGGCGGCATTCTGCTTGGATCCCTCCTCCCCATCTCAGTGCTCATGGGGAAGGAGTGGGGAGGACAACAAAGCTGAGACCCCCTTCTCCAGACTTGTTTTAATTAGCAGTTTGGAGACCTGCAGCTTATGATCTTACCCAGAGGTTTTGTTCTCAATTCTGTAGTGCTTACAAGTACTAGGAAAGACTTTCCACACCAAGATCAGAGGAGCTGGGGGGAGCCGTTCATCCCAGGAGCCCGAGATAAGAAGTGTTTCCTGTCAGCAGCCTGCATCTGATAGCCTCCTCTTTGTGGGAAAAGCTGCATGGCCGTCTTCAAATGGCTCTGTCTTATCATCCCAAAACTCCGTAGTGAGCACAGTTTTGTTAAATTTTGGCTCTATTTTCTCAGTGGTTGGATTCCAAGTCTCATTGACTTGTGCTTGGAGCAAAGGCCTCTGGAGAAAGTGGTGTGTCGGGGGGGGACATGGGGTTGAGGACCTGCCATTTGTTCATTTGTGCTTTTCATGACTGTGTGTCAACATCTAGGCCTTGGTTTCCGTGCCAGTGATGGGGAGGGACCCGAGGAGTACCTGGGTTGTGATTCTCGGAGTTCAGGGACAGTCCCTCGCAGACAGTTTTGCACCACACCCCACAAAATTCTGTGGGAAGAAGCATTCATGGTGTGGGTGACACCGGAAGTCCCCCTCTGGCCTCGAATGGCAGGAAAACACAGGAGCTCGTCTCCCATTGGCCTCTCATCTCCAAGAGAGAGGATCAGGAGTTCCCCTGAGCTATGAGCTGCCTGTGCTGCTGCCTGTGCTCTTCTTGGTCAGGTGGGCTGGGAATGGAAGGAGCTGGTCACTCAAAAGGTGCTTGGGGACCAGAGAAGACCTGGCCTCTGCCTCTGCCTCACAGTTTTCTTTCCAGAAGCAAACACATGGGCCTCGGGGAGCTCTGAGTCATGGCCTGCTGGCTGCACAGGGGAGCCACCAACCTGGAGGGGCCGATGGGCCCTGCCATCTCCCGGGGCAAGCTCCCCGGGGAGTCAAAGGTGCTGACACAGGTGCTGACATGTTTTCATCAACACTCTTCCCACTTGTGCTTCCCCCTCCTGGAGGTGGGTTTAAAAAAACAAACAAAAAAACAAAAACACAGACCCCAGTTTCCGGTTCCAGCTCTGGGGATTCGATTTTGGGAAGCCTAGACTTTTTTGGCTTTATTTTAAAGCTTCTCAAGTCTTTCTGATCAGCCAGTCTGGAAACTGCTAACCCTGGGGAGATAAAGGGCTGTTTTGGGGTTGAGAGCCGAGGTAAGGCAAGAAAAGAGGGGTAAAGAGGATGTCACAGGACAGTATTCCTGTATCCTAGATAAGCCTCACTTGCTTTTGTGCCCAGGTCACCTCCTCTGTGCTCTGGGCCACCTTGGAATGTGCATTTTCCTCCAAGAGCCACTAGGGTGCTCAGACTTGACTCTAGAACGTCCTGGAGTGAGCTGCGCCTGTGTGTCTGTATGTTTTTGCATCCGTCTTCCTGCAAGAGGCCTTCTGCTTTGAAGTCCTCCATCCGAGAATGTTCATTTATTCACACTGTAGATAATTTGCAAAACTTAAAAAAGACAAAACAAACAAAACTCTAGCCCATGACTGATTACAGTGTTTATTGGTAGTTCTGATTTTTGATCCTTATAATGAGCTACCCCCAAGGGAGACTGGTCTTCTACACAGAAATCTGGCAGAATAGAATACAGAAACAGGAAGCACAGGGCATCTCGATGTGTTAGAGCATACCAGAAATTGGAGTGCTGCTAATATTTTCTCTCCATGCCTTTACGTTTTCTACTTCGGAGATTTCAGCATGAGGGATGATGGGTTCCTACAAAACAGGGCTCAGGGTCAGTGGAGATTTCACACAGCAGAATCCATATTATTTCTTCCAGGCACTTTTTACAGAGCCCCGACTTTTGCTCAGTGGAACCAATATCTGGGTTACCTGCAGAACACGGGAGAAGTGTGAAATAGTTACAACTTTATAAAAGGCCACAGAGCCAGAATTGGTTCTATTGTCAATGATGTCACCTAATGTTTTTGGCTCCAGACCGACACCCTCTAGCCACAGGATCCAAGTCTCTTAGGTCCAAGTGTCCTGGTGACCAGGATCAGACCTCCTAGTGCTGCAGGATCCCGACGGATCAGCGGGTGAATCAGATGATTGCACTGAGCCCTTTGTGACTCTAGAGCTGGGTGGGAAGATGTTCTGTGTCCCTTGGGGGCTGACCCCGTGAGGCCCAGTTCTGTGCACTCAGGTGTTCTGCTTACTGTGTGGGTGGCGTTTGTGGGGAAGCTTGTCATCTTGACGATCTCGGGAATGGAAAACTCAGACTGTTGTAGAGAATACCTTATCGCTTGTTTTTTGTTTTTGTGTTTTTTTTCCCCTGAAAAAAAGTATAAATAAACCAGAAATGTCTTCTTCCCAAATGAGATCTGGATTCCGCATGGATTACCTAGTATAGGGTTCTGAACTCTTCTGTACAGTCTCAGGACCCCTGGGTTTAGCCCGTTCCTGACTTCTGCCTATAGGACCCCTCCTTTTTAAGCACAAAATACTGGCCACATAAGAGCCTTATCCTCCGAGGAGCTTCTGTCTCTTCTTCTGTCATATCCTGGGACACTTTAGAGGCATGCATATGTATATATGTCTGCATATATGTTGATTACAAAAGGATGAAAAATTACACACCCTGCAAACACTAATCATTATCAAAAGAGAAGCAGGAATGGCTATATTAATATCAAAGTATGCTTCAGAGGGTGGAAAATTCCCCGGTACTAAGGGTCCTACCCAGGAGAGCACATTATACGTTGTTGTCATGTGTCCTCAGGCTGTGACAGTTCCTCAGACTTTCCTGGTTTTGGTGACCTGGACGGTTTTGAGCACTTGTCAGGTGTCCCCCTGTGGGGATTTACCTGATCTTCATTGTTAGGGTCGTGGGATTCTTTGGAGACCAAAGTAGTAAAGTGCCATTGTTCATCACATAATATCCAAGGTGTGTACTGTCCATCTGCCTAAGCAACATGACCTTGGCCTTGACCAGCTGGCTCCATAGTTCCTCCTCATGCCCCTCTTGTGCCGTCCTCCTTGGAAGGAGGTCTGAGTGCCACCACTCTTAAATGAGTGGAGTTAGGCTCCCCCTCCTTGATGAGGAGGAGCTACATAATTTATTTGGAATTGTTCTGGGGACCTTTGTCTTTTCTCCCTCATTTATTTACTCACCAGCCCATTCTCTTACTCTCTTAGTTTTTTATCTTTTTTTTTTTTTTTAAATCTGTAATTTCTGTGCTGAATGTGTGGCTCGAACTCATGACCCTGAGATCAAGAGTTGCATGTCCTGCTGATTGCACCTGCCAGGTGCCCCCGTTCCCTTGCTTTTTAAAGCTCATTTCACTACATGCATGGGTGAGCCTGAATAATATTGTCTAGTTGGTCGGTCTCAGGCTTTCCAAAAATGATACCATGTAGGATGTCCTTTTTTGTTGTTGTTGTTGTTGTTTTCCTCTACTTAGCCTGGTTTCCGGGAGTCATCTAAGTGGTTTGGGGAGGCCTGCTTCTGTGTCACTGCTGTGTGACACCCTACTCCCTTTTCCCCTTGCTCGGCTTCGTTTCTCTTCTCTGTCACAGCAGTCCCACCTGTGACTTGGAGTGAAGTTGTCACCGGGCACTTCATGCTGTGTTGAGCTTCCATGAAAAGCCCAGCAAATCGTCTTCAATGCTGGTCATTCCATTTTCATCTCCCCAGCCTTCCTCACACCTGTATCATCAACCTGTTTCATTTTTATCCTTCTGGAGTCAAAAGGCATCTTCCGTACTCTGCTCTCAAGCTATGGATGCGGCAGATCTTTTCGGGTATGTAGTCACCATTTGTGCCGCCCTTCTGTGCAAGGAGCGTGTCCTTGGCCCACTTTTCAGTCAAGCTGTTGGTCTTTTTCTTCTGGACTTCAAGGGTTTTTATGTCTTCTAAATGCCAGCCCTTTGTCATTGTGTTGCAGTGCCTACAGCGGTTTCTTTTCAAGTATATTTCATCAGATTTCAATCTGTGGCATTCGGGAATTCCTACTTGAGAATCCAGATGTCCTCTTAACAGTCTTCTACCGTGCCAGCAATGGATTCCACTAGTTAGAAACTTTAATGCTTTTATGTAAAAGGGAGTCTTGTATTCTTCTAGCTCTGCTGAAAGGACCATATCCATCTGGCATTGTTTCAGTGCTCAACTGCCTATTTCAAAATTGTGGGTTGAAAAGGATAAATACAGAGTTTTCCAGTGCTGGAATCTTATTAACGGTGCTTAGAGCCTACTCACCAGGTGTGTGCTCTGCTCTCGGCCGGCACGCTCTCAGACGTATTGTGGGTTCGCCTAAACTGGCTTCTCTTGTATCTGTCGCTGTGCTCATTAGTTGCTAGAAAGAGCTGGAAGAGTCCCTCTTCGTTATTGATCCGCATTTCATGAATATTTATGTCTATTCCATGTACTTTTATCCTTTTACCCAAAGTAGCTCAATAGTATAACATTTAAGATTTTAATTGGAATTCTTCTACGGCTGCCATCATGAGTCAAGAGCCCTTATTATGTAGAACAACAATGGCTATCTCAAGGAGTGAGATTGTTTTAGATGAAGCATCTTCAATGTGACTCCCAACAGCAAACTGGGACTTCAGTGTAGGACACAGCAGCCTTTCAGTAGCTCGGACCCACGAGCAGATTCCTCTGGGGGAGGCTGTCCGCCCCTCCCGATAAAGAGCATCCATGGGACATTCATCCACTCCCTCCTTCAGATGCTCGCAGGGGACATGCATGGGCTCAGGCCTGCCTGAGCACTTTGTTTACAAGGACACACAGTCCTTGTCTGCAACAAATTGTATTCAGTGGGAGAAAATAGACAATTAATCAATAAAGACATGCATGAAGTACTCCTGGGAAGTACCAGGGAAATAAGAAGGCAGCACGAGGGGACGGAAAGTCAGTGGATGTCGGGGGCACGGTGTTTCAGGCAAGAGCTCGCCTGGTGGTTCTGAGGGACAGCCAGGTGTGAGGAGCAGGAGGGTACGGCCCAAGGTCAAGTTATCTGAGACCTTTATAAAGGCTCCAGATTCTGTTATGATGTGATGGGACGTAGTAAGGTTTGGACAGAGGAGTGACACAAATCACCATCCGTTGTACAGGTCTCACAAGGCTGCTGTTAGGATAGCAGAGCGGGGGAGGTGGAGGGCTGGACCCAGAGAGACCCGTTAGGAGAAAGTCACAGGCAAGAGGGGCTGCTGTCTTGGAGCAGGGCAGTAGAGGGGAGGAGAAGTGGTTGGATTGGAGACATTTTTCAGGCGAGGCTGCAGGGTGTGCTGTGCGGGGCGGGTGGTGCGGAAGGAGAGGCTGCAAGATGGCTCTAAGAGTTTTGGCTGGACAGGCAGCTGGATGGATGGTTGTCTTTTATGCCATTTACTCAGAAGGGAACACTGAGAGGAGATACAGGTGGGTTTTGTTGTTGTTGACTTGACTCATTTCCTTTTGTTTCTGGTGGGGAAAATGAGGAATTGTCTCTGGGTGTGAGCCATTTGGGACCACGTTGGGCATTCGAGTGGATGCATTCCCTAGGCACTTGGGTGGAACAGTCTGGCGTTGAGGGGAGGAGCAGGGGTGAAGACTGACTTCTGGAAGCTACCCACATCAAAGTGGCGCCCTGCGCTAGGAGGATGGGCAGAATCACCCAGGCAGCAAGCAGACAGAGTAGCGGCTCCCAGACAGCCTGGCTGCTGCTGCATCTGGATCTGAAACAGAGTAGGAGCAGCAGGGAGCTGAGGGGGCGCTCTGGGAGGAAGAAAAGCAGGGCCGCATGATTGCCCAGAAGCCGAGTGGGGGGCGCGCTCAAGAAAGCACTAATGGACAGTGTCAGCTATCACCGTACAGTTAAGATGATCCAGAAAGGAGAATCCTAGGGACATGGTGGGGTGGGGACCAACAGGTTCCTCCAGAAGTAGAGGGGTGGGGTTCAGAGCACAGAGGAGGGCGGGCCTCCATAGGGCGCTCAGCTGCCCGCCCTGGGAACAAAGGGACAGGTGGCATGGTCACAGGCATAGACAGGTAGACATTTCCTTCGGACTGCTTCCGTTTCTCTCAGTGAAGTACGAGGCAAGGTTGTTCATCACCTGACACTGCAGAAGGGGTGGGGCACGTTAGTGGAGGGAGAAGGAAGATCTGAAACAAACCCCTTACAGATGGAGGGAGGGAGTTCGCTTGGACATGGAGCGAGCTGCTGGTAGCACCCAGGACTTGCTTGGGCCAGTGATCAGAAGTATCAAGTGGGACCCATCAGCAGCTTGGGAGCGCCTCTGTAGCACCTTCTGCTGCCCTGGGGCAGGGGGGAGGGTAGATGTGACCAGAGTTTTCTCTGTGCCTCCTTGGGACTTTGGGTGACCATCTCAGAGCCCTGATTCACAGCACCTGGGATCTCCTGAGGTGCTCTTGACATATGGTTTCGGCTCACCTAAGTCAAGGGTAAAAATAATTAGCCTGGGACGCCTGGGTGGCTCAGTTGGTTAAGCAGCTGCCTTCGGCTCAGGTCATGATCCCAGCGTCCTGGGATCGAGTCCCACATCAGGCTCCTTGCTCCGCAGGGAGCCTGCTTCTCCCTCTGACTCTGCCTTCCACTCTGTCTGCCTGTGCTCGCTCTCACTCTCTCTCTCTTACAAATAAATAAATAAAATCTTTAAAAAAAAAAAAATAATTAGCCTGCGGTAGTGTGAAGTATGTACAGCAGACCAAAGGTGGGGTCAGGGAGGCCTGCTTGGTGAGGATGGGGATGGGACCCAGCTGGGGTTGTAGGAGGAGTAGGCAGTGGGAGAAGGGGTTGAGGACAGTCAGTCAGACATAGCGACAGGTACGTTAGGGACCAGGGAGAGGTGTTTGTTAACAGCACTGCTTAGAGAGAGCGAAGGCTAATCAAAGCCAGACCGCAGCAGGCCCACAGGATGGCCTCTTTACTTTCTTCAACAATGCTGTGACCCAGGAGTTGGGCTAGAGTCTATAAAATGCACACAAAGTGGCATGTAGGTACCACTGGTTACCTTAACACCAGCTGTACTGATTCTGGGACTGGAGCAGGAGATGTCCAGGAGGAGCCTGGAGCTGTCTCGTGATGCCAGAGCACAAGGATGGACTCCTAGCACACACAGACACACACACACTCAGACACACACACACACTCACGGTGATGGTGGAATAGCAAAGGAACACAGGAGCCAACTGAAAGAGTTCCCAGAAGCCAAAGTTAGAACAGTTTGAGCCACAGAATCAATAAGCAATCCTGGATTGTGGCCAGAGTGTGGCTCAAATAAGTTTCTGTGCATCTACCCCGATGCAAATGAATGAATGAGTTTTAAACCAGGAAGAGAGACAAGTCTCCTGTGTGGAATGGAATCTAACTTCGGTAGATACCACATCTTCGAGGGAGGTGGAGTGGAAGCCCCACCCAAGGGCAGATGCTGCTTAGAGGTGTCCTTCCCAACAGCCCAGTGTGGAGAAGAGACAGACAGATTTGGAAGAGGGAAGACCTGACAGACACACCTCAGCCAGGTCAGCATCACCAGTGGTGAGTCACGTGGACAGGATCTCTCCTTGATCCTCTGTGATGGATACGGCATTTTGCCTCTGGGCTGTTGCTCCCCAAACCACTAACAGCACTTGCACGGGGAGAAATGCACCAGATGCATCCCAGGCAAGGGACGTTGTACAGAAGACCTGACAAGTATCCCTCAGAACTGGACAGTTGTCAAGACGAGCCGAGTCTGAGAAGCTGTCACAGCCAAGAAGGGCCTGAGCAGACATTGTGGTCTTCTGGGCATGTTTGCGGATTTTAAAAAAGGGTATTAGGTAAAAGCCAAGGACATCCAAATAAAATATGGACTCTGGTTAATAATGTATCTGTGTTGGTTTATTGATTGTCCCAATGTGCCATTCTGATTCTGATGTAGTGTGTTAACAGTAGAGGAAATTGAAACCATTTTTTTTTTTTTTTTTTTAAAGATTCACTTAGAGAGGTAGAAAGAGCACGAGCAGGGGGAGAGGGAGAAACAGACTCTCTGCTGAGTTGGCCTTGATCCCAGGACCTGGAGATTGTGACCCGGGCCAAAGGTAGACCCCCAACCATCTGAGCCTCCCAGGCACCCCAAACTGAAACCATTCTAAAAAATAAAATTTATTTCAAAAAGTCAGGCATAGATGTTGGAAATTCTTATTTCCTCCTTCTGTTTTATGAAATGATAGTAAAGTCATCCTTTTTTTTTTTTTTATGATTTTATGTATTTGTTAGAGAGCATGTGCAAATGAGAGGGAGAGAGAGAGAAGGAGCAGGAGCAGCGGGAGAGGGAGAGGAAGAAGCAGGCTTCCTGCCTCAAGAAGGGCTGGATCCCAGGACCCCAAGATCATGAGCCGAAGGCAGATGCTTCATCAACTGAGCCACCTAGCTCCCCGAAGACATCCTTAAAAGAGTTGCATGTTTGGAATAACCGTCAGTATTTATCTTAATAAAAGCATTTGTAGGTATGTGTGTGTAGTGAGTAAAAAACTGGAGTCGCCAGCATCCCTTCCATATTCCAGATCCCCGACCCGGGCCAGGCTCCGTCCTCAGCATGACGGGGAAAGCTCCCCATTTGCGGGGCTAGGTAAGGACGGGTGTTCAGTAATTTTTCTTCCCCCATTATATAGGAGAATTGAAAACCTCGAGGACTTGGGAATGTGGGCACAAACCTTGCATATCTGAAGAATGAAAATGATTTTGGCAGCTTAATTATATTTGAACACTGAGACCTTGATAACATGGAGTGTTTTTAAAGTCCCTGTGCTGCTTGTTTCACTCGTGTGTGTTTCCGCATTAGGCAGAGAGGACTGTGAATAATAAGATGGTCAGGAAGAAGGTCAGGTATTGATTAGCGAGGCTGAATTCATTAGGAAACCAAGAAAACTCATGACATTTACATTTTGATATGTTTAAGAAATAGATACTGAAGTTATAGCAATTACAGTTACTTTCATGGGGAAAAATAGCAAAGCCTAATAAACCCCTAAAAATGGCCATCCATGGTTGTGTGTCTACTTTGGGAGCAGTGGGCATGCATTGTCTAAAAATACTTCACACTCCCTTGGTTGGGTTAACAGAGGGCCAAATTTCACCAAAGAGAACAATGTCCGTTTTCATAGATGAATATTTTCCTTTTTTAATATCAGCTTTATTGATGTGTAATTGGCAAATTAAATTGTAATTTATTTATGTGTGTATATATATATATATATATATATATATATATACACAAAGTGTGCATTGTGGTGATTTACCATATACATCATGAAAGGATTCTCCCCACCTAGATGTTAATGAAAACACCCATCACAGCACATATTTATTTATTTTGGTGAGAGCATCGAAGTTCTCTCTGCAAATTTCAATTATCCAATACACTATTATCAACCGTAGTTACTGTTTTCCAGGAGATGTCAGACCTAACAGTTAAAAAGCTTACATCCTTTTTACCAGTATCTCCTCATTTCTCCTGTCTGCCTAGCCATTTCCCTGCTCTGCCTGTAGGAGTTTGCTTTTGGGGGAGGAGGGGCGGAGGGAGTGGTTTCCACTGTTCTCCTTTGTCTCATGACCCCGTTACTGTGAGATCTTCCAGGTCAGTGTAAGGTGGTGTCTGTTGGTTCCAGGTCCAGTGCAGGTATTTGGAATTCCATGTGTTTTACAGTTAATACTGTATGATAAAATTGGCTTACTACGTTGACAGCGAGTCTCCAAATGATGGTACTCAGGCCTTAACATTCATAATCTGCTTCTTAGTGTGACTAATGTCTAAGAGGCTCATGCAGAAATGGAGACCAGTTAACAAAGGTTAGTAAAATGGATACTCTCAGGGCCTGAGTGGTAAATTATGTCTAAAAGTAGTATAAAGAATAACACTTACTAGATTCCACTGAAGCAACAGAACTCCAATTCTCTCTCTTCTGGAATATTTCTGAGGCACTATTGAGTCGTATTGACTTACTAGTCTAGTCTTTGGAATTCTGGTTGTGTCCAGGCATTTCATGTAGTAAAATTAGTTGCTTGGTGATGAACACCTACAAACTCACATTTTGAGGTGTTTTTCTTAATATGGTTCAATTTGGGGGAGTGTCTGATCCTGCTAGTGTGTATAAATTAATAGTGTTCACTTAAAAAGAAAAAAATGGGCGTGGGATAGAGCAGAATACCAGAGATGAATTATAAAGTATAAAACTTTCTTTCTAAGTGCTACAAGTCAATTGTAGACCTGTACTCCTTGGGTACAGCATCAGGGAAGTACAAATCAAAACCACAGTGAGTTACCACCTGACACCAGTCACAATGGCTAAAATTAACAAGTCAGGGAATGACAGATGCTGGCGAGGATGTGGAGAAAGGGGAACCCTCCTACACTGTTGGTGGGAATGCAGGCTGATGCAGCCACTCTGGAAAACAGCATGGAGGTTCCTCAAAAAGTTGAAAATAGACCTACCCTATGACCCAGAAATCGCGCTACTGGGTATCTACCCCAAAGATACAAATGTAGTGATCCGAAGGGGCACCTGCACCTGAATGTTTATAGCAGCAATGTCCACAATAGCCAAACTATGGGAAGAACCTAGATGTCCATCAACAGATGAATGGATAAGGAAGATGTAGTACATATACACAATGGAATACTATGTAGCCATCAAAAGAAATGATATCTTACCATTTGCAATGTGGATGGAACTAGAGGGTATTATGCTGAGTGAAATAAGTCAATCAGAGAAAAATAATTATATAATCTCTCTGATATGAGGAATTTGAGAGGTAGGGTGGGGAGTTGTGGGGGTAGGGAAGGGAAAAATGAAACAAGATGGGATCAGGAGGGAGACAAACCATAAGAGACTCTTAATCTCACGAAACAAACTGAGGGGGTGAGGGTTAGAGAAAGGGTGGTGGGGTTATGGACATTGGGGATGGTGAGTGTTGTGAAATGTATAAGCCTGATGATTTACAGACCTGTACCCCTGGGGCAAATAATACATTATATGTTAATAAAAAAAATTTTTTTTCTTGAGAATTGCCATCCACTAACAAATCCTCTTCAGTATCCATTAAAAAGAAGGTTCACTTAAGAAAGTATGTGTACAAACCCACTAGGATGGCTGCTATCAAACAACTAAATAGCAAATGTTGATGAGGATGTGGAGAAACTGGGAACCTTGTACACTGCTGGTGGGAATTGGAAATGGTGCCAGCTGTTATAGAAAACAGGATAGAGGCCCCTCAAAAAAATTGAAACAGTTGCCATATGATCCAGTCCACTTTGAGGTATGTACCCCAAAGAATTAAAAACAGAGTCTTGGAGAAATATTTGCCCATTCATGTTCAACAGCAGTGTTATTCATAAAAATCAAGAGGGGGAAGTAAGCCCATATGTCCATCGCTGGTTGAATGGATGAACAAAATGTGGTCTATCCATGCAATGGAATATTTTTCAGGCTTAAAAAGGAAGGGCATTCTGACACTTGGTACAATGTAGATGAACCTTGAGGACTTTATGCTGAGTGAAATAAGCCAGGCACAGAAGGACAACACTTATATGAGTAGTCACATTCATAGAGACAGAAAGTAGAATGGTGGTTGCTGGGGGGGTGGGGGGGGTGGGGGGCGAGGGGCGATGGGAAATTAGTGTGTAATGGGTATCTGGTTTCAGTTTTAGAAGACGGAGAAGCTCTGGAGATGCAGGTTGTCTAAGTGTGATGTACTTACTACCCCTGAACTGTACTCTTAAAATTAGTTAAAATGGTAGATCTTTCATTATGTGTATTTTACCACAATTTTAAAAAAGAAATCGTGTGGCAGATTGTGTGCCTGAGCTTCTGCTGATACTGTAATTAGTCTTTAGAAAGTGGTCAGAGCTACTCTGAGTCATGAGGACAAGCCCCGTGGGCGGGGGGTGGGGTGGGAACGAACGTTGGTGGGATGTAGAGCCAGCAGCACTGGGAATAGAAGCCCAGAGCAAGAGCCCTGGAGCCAGCAGGGAGCTTGCTTGCAGAGCTCCAGGGGTGGGGAAGGGGCCAGCAGCACTAGGGAGGAGCAGGCAGCAAAGGAAAAGAAGAAAAAAAGACAAGTGACCTCCCCTCTTTGGTGGTGTTTCACTGGCCGGTTCTCTGGAATAAACCTCAGCACACACTGTAAATTTATGTTTTAAGGAGCACCTGGGTGCTTAGTCAGTTGGGTGTCTGCCTTTGGCTCAGGTCATGATACCAGAGTCTTGGGATCGAGCCCGATGTCTGGCTCAGTAGCGAGTCTGCTTCTCCCTCTGCCCCTCCCCACCCCATGCATTCTCTCTCTCAAACAAATAAAATCTTTAAAACATTTATGTTTTGGAAATAACTTGGCTACACCTATTTGTCTATAAAATGTATTGTGATAAATACTGTGGACACATGAAAATTCTCTCTAGGCTGAATGCAAGCAGATATCATCTGTATTAGCCCCAGCAGGAGCCAGGGTGTACCTGCGACCCATGGGGATCTCTTTTTTTTTTTTTTTTTTTTTTTAAAGATTTTATTTATTTATTTGACAGAGAGAGATCACAAGTAGGCAGAGAGAGAGAGGAGGAAGCAGGCTCCCTGCTGAGCAGAGAGCCCGATGTGGGACTCGATCCCAGGACCCTGAGATCATGACCTGAGCCGAAGGCAGTGGCTTAACCCACTGAGCCACCCAGGCGCCCCCCCATGGGGATCTCTTGGTAAAACTTCCAAAATAGGATTGATGGCACTATGGCATCTCAGTTTTGTGACATTACCTTAGAGCATTGAGTATTACCTGTTATTTTAAATTCTTTCACTGTTTTTAGCTGAAACTGTCATAATCTAGGGTGATGTATTTTTGAAGCCCCGCATTGAAGTCTAGTGAGTCCTGTGATGGCATCCCCTGACTAGGGGGAGCAAGAATGTCTGCCACGGATCCAGCATGGACCAGGTAGCAGGTACTTCCTGTGGATTGTTTCATTTCATCCTCATAGAAGCCCTGACCCCACCGCCAAACACAGCAATGGAGGTCAGAGAGGTCAGGCAACTTCCCCCAGCGTCACCTGCCTGGTTGGTGTTACGACTGCATTTCAAACCCTAGCCTTCTCCAGCTAGAGAGGAACAATCACAAATGCAACTTTGCAAATTCAGAGACTTTACAGGCCACAGGCTCTGTCATCCAACAGAATTAGCAGCAAATCATAAAAAAGACCTTGTCCAAAATAACCTGCTGGGCTCTTTCAGTGTGTCGGAAGCCTGAGCCCTGTCCCTTTCAGCCCTGCTTAGCAGGAGCGGCTGCAGGGAAGCAACACCAGTGGGCCTGCACTGGCACCAAGGGAGGAACTGAGCTCTTCAACTTTGTGTTTGGCAATCGGGGAAACATCCCTTGCAGCTGGTCTGCCTTTGCCCCTCCTCCAGTGGGTTGTTAAAAAGCCAACAAGGCCTTCCTGGACAGCACCTGGAAGACCAGGAGCACCTGGTCTCTTCCTCCCTTAGGATTTTTGCTTACCTATTTATCAAAAAGAAAATTGAAATTTGGTTCTTATGTTTCCGTATCTGCCTTGCCCTCCGGATTTCTTTCTCTAGACATGCTGTAGAATTCTGCTCCCGGCAAACACTCCAAGGCCGGAGAGGATAACGGATATAAAGCTTCAGCTTCAGACCCCTGTCCAGGCCCTTCACAGCCCTGTGGATTTGGATAGGTTATTTAATTATGCCTGAGGATGATCAGTCACTGACGATACCTGTAGATGACCTCTGTTTCAGAAGGTCTGAAACATCTGACAAGCTCGCACATACACAGCAGTGTCGTGTAGGGACGAGGGGGGTGGCTTTGCTCACCTACAAGCATGCACCCCTCAACCACTCGACTGGCAGCTTGCATTGGCACTTCTCTCCTGCGGTAAAAAGGTGCAGCGAGCCTCGCGCCATTGAACATTTTCTCTTTTGTGTGTGGCATTTGTGTGCCTCTGCGAAGTAGTAAGACCTTGACTCTTGTCATGGCTTAATTAACTTACTGTGAGTTGGAACAGCCTCTGGATTCCATATTGTGTCCTACTTAAAGTTGAAGTGTATTAGCTGTAATTACTGATCCTGCTTGTAAATAGCCACCAACTGGCCTTTCTCTTCCCCCACAGGGTACCGCACATTCCTGCCAACTCCTGTCAAATTAGTTGGCATCTGGCAAGTCTTTTATCTACAGCACAACTTAAGACTTTAATAAGGAAGTTAGAAGGCATTTCATTTGCTTCTGGGACGGTTTCTTTGAGTATATCTCCTTAATGCAAGTGTCCTGTTTTTAGATATTTGCCAATAGACACCAAGAGACAAAGGCATTGGAATACAGGAGGGAAAACCCAGAAGGTGTTCCCTTTTGGGACTGACCTTAGCGGAATTTACTCACTGAATGGGTTTGCTGTTGTGGCCTAAGGCAGCCCACGCTTATCCTCTTCGCATTTCTGGAGGTCAGAAATCCTATACCTGGGCTCACAGGGCTAAAATCAGGGTTTCTGCCGGGCTGTGTTTCATCTGGAGGCTCTAGGGAAGAATCTGTTCCTCACTTTTTCCAGCTCATGGAGCTGCCCTCTTCCCTTGGCTCACAGCGCCTTCCTCTGTCTTCAAATGAAGCAGTGCAGCGTTTCCAAATTTCTGACTGTTCCGCCTCCCTCTCCTGCTGGTAAGGACTTTTGTGATTGCACTGGCCCCCCCGTATAATCCAGGATAACCTCCCCTTCTCAAAATGAGCTGATGAGCTCCCTTAATTACACTCTGCTATGTAATCTAGCACATTGGCACATTCGCGGGTTTGTAGATAGGAGGTTCGGGATACCTTTGGGGGGGCTATCATTCTTTCGTTCCTCATCTGCTAAAAGCCTATATTTGAATGATTTTCCATAATAATAGGTTGACTACATTGAAGGCATGAAATGTTGCAAAGGAAAAAAAGTCCTTTAGACCTGTAGTGAAGTACATTGTTTTATTTGAGTAATTCAGACTCTATGTTGAAAATCAAAGTAGGGAGGACAGTAAATTTTTTCACATAGTCTTACTTTTGTTTCCTACATGATTGGTCTCTACACTATTTGCCCATAGACACGTATATTTTGATAGGTCTGTATCCACGTGTGCACATAGATATTTTTATGAAATTCCAAGTTAATATTCTGGGGGTAAGGAGTTACACCTTTTTGGTCTGTCTACTTATCTATCTATTCATTTTGACTTAAGTTTAAGAAATCCTATTCTGTCCATGTACGGTTTATATTGCAAAGTGAAATTGGCAGTTTTTCAAAGCTCTGTGAGTCTTTTCTTTAGTGAGCTAAATTAGTTTGTTGGTAGAAGTGTAAATGAGGCAGATGTATATATGTATTTCTTTTAAAAATTTTTAAGAATTATTTTTATTCAGAGAGAAAGAGCATATGGGGGGAGGAGCAGAGGAGGAAAGAGAAAGAGAGTCTTAGGTAGCCTCTGTGCTGAGGGCAGAGCCCAACGCGGGTCCCTCTTATGACCTGAGCCAGAACCAAGAGGTGGACACTGAACCGGCTGAGCCACCCAGATGTCCCACAAGGCAGTCGTATATTAACCTTGAATCATCAGTCCACCTTATCCTTGAACTTCGCATCAAACCAGGTGCCTAAAGCCCAAACAACCACTGCCACATGGTGGGACAGGGTTGTTTTTTTAGAAAGAAAATAGGGCCCTAGATATTTTAGGAATTAGTGAAAACTTTTGAGCTAAGAAAGTTTTTATAGCTATTCTAGACTTTTTTTTTTTTTTTTTAAATCTTCTCCCACCTAAATCTTGAAAAAAGCAGCTTCATTTGCTAGATTCTTTGAGTGTGCCTTTTATCCAGTATGACATGAGGTTCTTGCTAAGCTCTATTCTACAGCGGCCACATGCCATTTAAGATAGGATCTGGCTGTATGATATCAAATATGTGGTTCTTCTTTCTGTTGGTTTAATAACTTAATGATAACTTAATTAGCTACAGTTAACAAAGGCAAAAATGAGATTTCTTGAACTGCTTAAGCTGGAGTGATAAACGTGCCTACTTTTTGGGCGCTGACCTCTCTGATATTTAGACTAAATCAAAATACTGTCTCACTTAACATTCAGCAGTTAGAGTGTACTTTTTCAGACTTTGTTCTGTTAAGGCTTCTTGCTATTAGAAAATTAAATCTAATTTTGGTATGGAATAATCTTGATTCAGCTGCATTTCTTTCTATTCCAATATATCCTACACACTATAGCAACTGAAAGAACGTGGCCTCCTGTTGAGCCGCTGAGCAAAAGGGATGGGATTTGAACTCTTGGCCAACCTGGAGTTGCCTCCAGATGGGCCTCCAGGTGGCTTTTCTGACCTGTGTTGGCAAAGAGAAGGAAAATGAAACCTCTGCTGGGCTACAGGGTGATGTGCAGAGTAGGGGAAAGGTACAGAACTTCACATTGAAATGGCTTAAAAACAAACAAGTAAACAAACAAAAAACACAAAACCAAACCAGAGGATACCCAAAGGAGCTCTCTTGCACTGCTGGTGGGAATGCAAACTGCTCCAGCCACTGTGGAAAACAGTATGGAGGTTCCTCAAAAAGTTGAAAATAGAAGTACTATATGATTCAGCAATCACACAACTGGGTGTTAACCCAAGAATACAGAAACGCTAATTCAGAAGGATGCATGCACCCCTAGGTTTAGAGCAGCTTTATTTATAGTAGCCAGCTTATGGCAGCAGCCCAAGTGTCCCTTCAGCTGATGAATGGATAAGGAAGATGTGGTATACATATACAATGGAATATTACTCAGCCATAAAAAGTGAAATCGTGCCATTTGCAATAACATGGCTGGATCTAGAGAGTATAATGCTAAGTGAAATAAGTCAGAGGAAGACAAATACTAGGTGATTTCACAAAAGAGACAGGCAGAAGGGAAAAAGGAAAGACAAACCAAGAAGCCGACTCTTAACTATAGAGAACACACTGATGGTTACCAGAGGGGAGGTAGGTCGGGGGATGGATGAAATAGGAGATGGGGTCTAAGGAGGGCACTTGTCATGAGCACTGGGTGTTCTTTGGAATTGTTGAATCACTGTGTCATACGCCTGAAACTACTGTTAGGCTGTTAGTTAACTAATTGGAATTAAAAACGTTAAAAAAAAAAAATCCAGAGATAAAATATTCTGCTCACTTTTTATTTTAAATGATTTTCTGGAGTCATTATTCTTAATTCTCTTGCTTAGTATCCTTAATTCTTTTGTTTAGTCCTCTCAATCCTGGAGAGCCCCTCTCTGGCTCCACTGACCAGCTCCCCCACCCACCCACCTTCTAAGACTGAAATCAGCCTCCTTTC
Organism: Mustela nivalis; assembly: GCF_964662115.1. Classification (NCBI taxonomy): domain Eukaryota; kingdom Metazoa; phylum Chordata; class Mammalia; order Carnivora; family Mustelidae; genus Mustela; species Mustela nivalis. Next base: position 84,923,971 of record NC_139027.1, read on the forward strand.
CCTTTTCCCCACATCCCGGTTTCCTGCCATGCACCTGGGTCAGCATCACCTCCTTCTGTCGTCCCTGCTATTACTCCCACCTCGTCTTCTTTCCATTGGCACTGCTGTTGATTGGCTAACACTCAATCTCTGGAGTAAGGCGTTTATTGATTGGTGGATTCTGTTACCTTTGAGGTGAGGTGATTATTGATTGGTGGGCTCCATCGGGGTGAGGTGTTTGTTGATTGGCTACCGTCTGAAGCACTGGGACAAAGCACCTATTGATTGGCTGACTTCGTGAAGTTTTTACAGTGATGGGAAGCTGTCCTAAGTCACTTAGAATAGGTTTGAAACCCATTGCTATCATTCTCTAGGTGCGAAGGAACTTTTTATTTTCACCTGGTCTAGAATCCTAGATTTCCCGGATTGAAATAAGCCCATCAAAATGCGCATCACACATTAGACCCTCACCCAGCCACCCACCCCGAAAGGGGGCACATGAGTACTAATTTGGGAGTCGACAGACCCGGGGCTCAGATCCTGATTCTGTTGTTCCACCCATCACTTAATCTCTGTGATCTTCAGTCTCCTAAAACATACCAACTTCCTGAAAGGTGGGTTTTCTGGAGATTAAACGAATTGACCTGTGTCAGGTACCCATCACACACTCAAAGTTCTAGTGATCATCCATAGTCTACTGACCCAAGGAAAGTATCCTGAGATGGCATGTGGTGACTTAGTTCCCTCTTACTTGGTTTCTCCCTTCTAAGGCCTGCCAGAAAGCTGAACTGTAAAAACCTGATGCTCAGACCTAACTCCTCAAGATTCTGATACCACTGGTCTGTGTTAGAGCCCAGGCACCACATGTGTTTAAGCTCTCAGTGATGTTAGGGTACTCTGCCAAGCTAGCTCCATACTTGACTGTTGTTCATGCAGTTAAATCATGCTGGAAAGAAATAAATTGCTCTGATTGGTCTTATGTGATAGGCTGGTCTTGTTAAGAACTCTCTTGAAGGGGCGCCTGGGTGGCTCAGTGGGTTAAAGCCTCTGCCTTTAGCTCGGGTCATGATCCCAGGGTCCTGGGATCAAGCCCCATGTCGGGCTCTCTGCTCGGCGGGGAGCCTGCTTCCTCCTCTCTCTCCGCCTCGCCTGCCTCTCTGCCTACTTGTGATCTCTGTCTGTCAAATAAATACATTAAAAAAAAAAAAATCTTTAAAAAAAGAACTCTCTTGAAAACTGTGTAATTAAGAAACAAACCTGGTATTCAAATGGGATATTCTCTGAGCCCCAATCCTATTACTGCTCTCATTATTATTTAAAAAAAAAAAGAAAGAAAGAAAGAAAGAAAAGAAAAACTGCCTTTATGACTGTGAAAAGTTTAACCCTGACAGGTCAGGAGAGAGAGAAATACATAGTAGGGCCTGGAGATTTCCCAAAAGTATGTAACAAAATGGTCTCCAGCTTGGAAATGAGCGTTGTGTGAAACTCTGTCCTCTTGGATGTTGCATACATTATGCATAAGGTTTATTAAATATTTCCTCCTTCCCAAAAGGTTTGTTATCTCTAAATTTGGAAGTTAATTCAAGAAACAGGAGAACATGTATTATTTATAAGTTGCCTTAGCATCCAGTAGAAAGTGTCATGTTATTTAAAAATGGTGTTTGGGCCTCCGTGGAGCCAATGCACATGATTCCCTATATAATCCTAAAGTCATCCCTAGAAAAGGATAAGGAATTGTCTCTGTCAGAGGGGAAGAGGGTTTTAGTCAAGAGTCTTTCCGTTATCCCTTCCTTCCAAGTTTTAAGGAAACGCAGTCAGTTGAAGGACTGAATATCGAATTTTTTGCTGGAAGAAATACTGGGCCATCTTGTACCCAAAAAGTACGGAGCTGCTCACACAGTTGATAACTATATTCATTTCAGTCACTCAGCTATGCCTCTGCTATTTATTACTTCCAAAACTGTCTTAACTAGATGTATAATATACTATATTTATCTCTGGTTTTAATAAACTTTATGTTTTGGGATGGTTCGCTCTTGGTGTAGCCTGTTTTATGGGTCTCGACAAGTGTATAATGACGTGTATCCACTATTAAAGTATCATACAGAGCGGTTTCACTCCTTTAAAAATCTTACGTTCCACCTGTTCATCCCACCTGCCTCCCTTGCCCCGGCAACCGCTGATCTTTTTACTATCACCATTGCTTTGCTTTTTCCAGAATGTCATAGAGTTGGCATCGGTAAAGAGAAAAAATATTCGTGACACTTGTTGAAGAAGGGTGAAGCAGGGGTGCTTGTGTGGCTCAGTGGGTTAAAGCCTCTATCTTCGGCTCGGGTCATGGTCCTGGGATCAAGCCCCGCGTCGGGCTCTCTGCTCAGCTGGGAGCCTGCTTCCTCCTCTCTCTCTGCCTGCCTCTCTGCCTGCTTGTGATCTGTCAGTCAAATAAATAAATAGATAGATAGATAGATAGATGGTTGGGGGTGGGGAGAAGGGTGAAGCAGAATTTACTGAGGCATTACTGCAAGGGAGTTACATTTGGGCTCAATTCTAAATACAAGAAGGAAAAATGGGAGTTCATAGCCAAGGAGTAAGGTAGGCCATAGATGAATGGAGTTACTGAGAGGAAATATCAGGAGGGATTCTGAGTAAACTGACCTGACAGGAGTCTTCCTGAAGGTACGCCAGGCAATGGGGCATCACCTGGGTAAGAGTGGAGGATTCTGGCTAAACCAGCTTGGCAGGATTCTTAGTAAAATTGGGACACGCAGAGACAAATGTGGAAGTGTAGAGGTTGAGGCCTAGTCTGGAAAGAGGATTCAGAGGGGCCTGACTAAAGTTTTGTCAAGAAAAGGGTCTTTGTGAGAATGAGACCGGGGGTTGCCGTTATAGAGTGACTTCTTTACTTAGCAGTGCCTTTCCATGGTTTGATAACTCATTTCTTTTTAACAGTGAGTAACATTCCGTTACCTGTATATACCACAGTTTATTCATTCACCTCCTGAAGGACATCTTGATCACTTCCAAATTTTGCCAGTTATGAGTGTCCAGGTTTCAAGAGTAATTTTATTTTATTATTTTTTGTTAAATATTTTATTTGAGAAAGAGAGAAGGAGTAGGGGAAGGGGCAAAGGCCAAGGGAGAAGCAGACTCCTCACTGAGCAGGGAGCTGGATTCGGGCCTCAATCCCAGGACCCTGAGGTCATGACCTGAGCCGAAGGCAGATGCTTAACTGACTAAGCCCCCCAAGTGCCCCTCAAGAGTAATTTCATATGTATAGAAAAGTTGCAAAGATAGTACAGAGCATTCCCATATATCCTTTCCTTAGTTTGCTATCTAGTGTTAACATCTCCCACAGCCATGGTACATTTGTCAAAACCAACGGACAAACATTGGTATGTGTTACTATTAACAACATCTTGTTCAGATTTCACTGTTGTTTCCACTGATTTCCTTTTTGTTTCAGGAGCCTGTCTAGGATACCACATTTATTTTAGTTTTAATTTATAAGAGCAGTTTGGGTGTGTGTGTACATTAAGTGCACTCATAAAATTCAGCAGATCTTGAGACATGGCTATAAACATAGCTACAAGGAGCTGCTGTTACTTAATCAAGTGAACACATTTAATTATGACATCGTTACTTAGAATTTTTGGAAAGTTCATTTTCGGTTTTGGCCCAGCAGGCAGATTTCCCAGTGTACAAAATGAGGATTTGTTTTCTTAAGTTGCTGTCTCTAAACAGAATACTAAAGCATGCTGAAAGAAGGTCATCTTAAGGTCATTTCGAGACCCAGGAGGAAACCGGTTGCCAAGTTGTAATAAAAGCTGTCAGTGCATAATTTTTCAAGTTGATGCGCAGGGTGAAGTGTTTGGTTGGTTCTCTAATGAACGTCTCCAAATGTTTTGCTGGCAGAAGGACTCCATGAAAGATGACAGAAGAAGTTATTGTGATAGCGAAGTGGGACTACACAGCCCAACAGGACCAGGAGCTGGACATCAAGAAGAACGAGCGCCTATGGCTGCTGGATGACTCCAAGACGTGGTGGCGGGTGAGGAACGCGGCCAACCGGACGGGCTACGTGCCGTCCAACTACGTGGAGAGGAAGAACAGCCTGAAGAAGGGCTCCCTGGTGAAGAACCTGAAGGACACACTAGGTGAGTGCGCCCCACGCGGGAGGACCTGGATTAGAGCTCAACTACTTCCTGTTAGGCAAGGCGAAGAAGCCTGGTGTGTTTGGAGGGGAGAGCGTTCATCCTTCTAGTTCATGTATGTGTGTTTAAAAAGGTCTGTTTTAAAGTTGACATCTTTCTAGTTGTCTTTGGAGAAATACCATGCTTGTCATTTCCTGTAGATTTTAGAGTCTGGAGTCTTAACAGAGGTTGACACTTCTGTGTGGTAGGGACCCCTGCGCATGTGTCTCGGTCTCCTGGCATCCATTTTCTGGAGGTTCCTCATGGGGAATTACCACCTCCAAAAATGTCAGCCACTCTACCTGCAGCACCGCATCAGGTCTTCTGCGTCTCACACAACCCTGTCCACGTGCCTTCATGCATAGAGTGGGAAGGAGCGAAGAGCACTTTGAACCGGGTGGGTTTTTCCCCCTGTCCTGGACAGATGATGTCCATACCACAGCCCTGGCCAGTGTTAGCTCAGGTGGCTGTGGGCACGCCCCAGCGTGATGCCAGAGGCTGACAGCCGTCACTCAGGTGGGGACCAATGGTACCTCAACCCAATTGGTTTGTCACTCGATTTTCTTCCCACGTGCCTTGTATCCCAACGTGACCCAGACCACCTTGAATCACCTCAGGTTAATGGTGTCCCCTCTTGTCTTAGTGCACATACCTGATATATTTACAGTAGTGACTGCTTCAGATGACGTGTGGCAGTAACTGAGGGCCTCACCGAAGAATGATGAGCCCCACCGCCATTTACAGAAGTTAGTGTTTACTCCTTGTATGAGTCTAATGCAGGTCGTACCTGAGGCTGCTGGTCATCACTTAAGAGTTTGCTATGAAATAAGTCAGTATTATTACCTGTGTTACATTTACTTGACTTTTCCCTTTTTCTTTGTAACAGGAGGATTTGTTTCCTGTGAGGTGGGAAGGGAGCAGGTGGGAAAACTAGAAAGAAAACAATGCACCGAGTGTAGTGGGTGTTGGGAAATACTCGTCTAAAATTTCATGCAGTCTTGGGGAGTCTGCTCAGTCTCTCTTCGGATCCACTGAAAGACTTCATTTATTCGGTAGTGTTTTTGTGTTAGGGCTTAGGTTATTTTTGTGACGCAGAAAGAGAAATGAGACACAGGCCTGAGTACGAATCACGCCAGCTATCACAGAGTCTGAGGCTGATATAGAAATTTCATTTTGCATGAGCAGTCTGATTCTTTTTCCATTAACCTGATACCCCTGTAATTTTTTTTCCCCAGGCAGGTCACTTGAAAGAAACATTGTTGTCCTTTACCTATAACTAACTCTTCATTAACTGGTGGAAATGCAGTTAGCATGAACAGATAAATACCTAAGCTTAATTTTATTTATTTTTTCCAATTTCAGCCTCTCGCCCACCAACGTACCTTCTTTGGGAGCTGTTAAACATCCTTGACTTGTTTTGTTTTCTTTCTAATGCATTTTTAAAAATTTTTCTTGGTATTATAGTAAAGAATGAAATACTGAGAAATTGAATGAGATAATTGGAGGGAAAGCAAGCATTCTGACCTATCTAGAAATTCCTTGGAATACCTTGTAATTTTTTTTTTCCTTTCACTTGGAAGAAGGAGGAAAGAAAAAGCCTCAAATTGAAACCATTAACTAGATGTCTCACTCTGTGTCTACTTTTTCTCGAGCTGTAATCCGGTTGGTGTGCTGGGAAACTATGGGCTCTTGGCATAGAGGAGCTCACTCCAGCAGCCCCTCCTGGAGCAGGGTGTTGGGTACTGGGTGCTGGGGGAACTCTGGTCTCTCAGCATGAGGAGCCTCACTCCACCAGCCCCTCCTGGAGCTGGGTGCTGGGTGCTGGGTGCTGGGCCACTGCCCCGCCCCTGACAGATGGCCACCAGCTCTGCCAGAACACTTTTACCTCGACAGTCAGCCAGTTCCATTTTTGGAGAACACAGATTGCTCGAAAGCTCTCCCTTAAATAGAATCGGAGTTTGCTCTTCTTTAACTTTTTCCCCTTGGCTCTCGAGAGCTGCCTGAGGAACGCATGCTCCTCTCCTGGAAGGTGACAGCTCCCCACCAGGCCTCAGTCACAGTTCAGGCGCGCATCTGCTTGGACACATTTGTGCTAAGCATTACATGTTGTAAAAACACAAAATTATATTTCCAACATCAGTATCTGTGGAGGGATGCTCCCCCCACCCATTTTTGTGTATCTTTATTTTGTGTTCACCATGCTGGCCCGAAGTCTTGCTTTCGTTGCACCAAGAGAGACGTTAGTATTCCGGCCTGAGTTTGCCACTGCCCTCTTCAGCAGTAGCAAAGGGAAGGGAGGCTCCCCGACAAGAAATCCCCACAGTGGAGGGACTTCTTAATTCCCCACAGCCAGGCCTGCCACAGCATCATTGTCAACAAAGAAGGTGAGAAAACCCGAGGCCCATCCTGCTTCCCACTCGTCCCCATGGCTAAAAAGATTAGAGCCGAATGTCTGTGGCTCCCTGCTTAAAGTATTGTCACCAGCATGCTGTCACAGTTACAGTGTGATTTTAGTTGGTGATGCAGCCGGCAAAAATTCTCTCCAGGGCATATTAGAAGGAGTGAAAATTATGTGGAAAACTACCTGGCATTGTGTCAACCTTCTAGTAGTTCCTCGTGGTGTCATCCACCTTTGTGATTTTTTCATGCTATGGAAATCCACCTGATGCCTCAGGCCCCAGAGTAAAGGTTTCCCTGGCAGGTGCCTGGTTTGGAACAAAATAGCACTGGACTCCTCAGCAAAGTCATGGTGTTATAAATGTGTTTACATCTCTGCTGCAGAGAACTGGAACTCTGTGGAGTTCCCTCCTGCTTTCTTACACTCAGTTGCTCTGAGTGGAAAATTCAATTTAATCACATGCAATAATAGTTCATTAGGTTAACTTTCTAAAAAGCAGTACCTTTGACAAAAAGATCTCTGTTAGGAAAGGATTAACATTCTTTCTTTTCCTTTAATAATTTATAATTGACTAAAACACTATGAGCTCTTATTTGCACATGAGCAAAACATTTAGATACCGGATCCCCTCTCATATTCAACTTTTGACCATGAATAGTCAAAGAGAACTTTTCCGCAGATAACAAGAAGCAATTGTTAAGAACCCTTTCTGCTTGGCCGAGCCCACTTGATATTCTGAAGGGCTCAAACCATGCAGCTCTTTGCTCAGTGGTGAGGAGCATTGCTGGTCTACAGTCTGGCCTTGACATTGCTGCCTCGCTTATTAAATCATGCGGGTTAGGTGTTTTAAAGCACCATGCTACATCTTTTGAGATAGGGAAGCTGCTTCCAGGGAGGTATTTTTCAAACATTTTCCCTCAGACTACTGAAGAACGGTTTTTGTTAAAACTTCATGGCAGCAGCTGGGACCCAGCAAAGCCCCAAAGGTTAACTCTGTTCTCAGTGGTTCACTTAAGTCCCCATGCTGCCTTGGGTTACCCAAAATGATCTAGAAGCTAACAGCAACCTCCTCGGGAGGGTATGTTCCAAGGCACACGTGCTCATTGCTGACCACTTTCCTGGGAGTGTGGAGCTAGAAGTGACCCACCCCCCACAGTTGTTCCCTTAGCATTTGTCCCAATGTGACCATACCTGGGTCAGTTAGCACCATACCAGTGATTAGCACCCAGACTCCCACCTCTGATTTCAGGCCAAACTCGATTTCAAGCGTGGGATTCCAGGCCAGACCTGGGAGCAGAGGGAGGCTCTCTGATGCTAACTAACTATAAAATAGCCCTTGGACCCTTTTGAGCTAATACTTTCAGACAGGGAGAGGGTAGTTCCCATGGGTGAAATTCACAAGGCTCTTAGATTGACTGGGATTGACTTGAGGTGGCGAAGTGACTTCCCCAGGAGCATACTATTGCTGGTCCTGGGGCAGAGATGGGATTTCAACTCAAGTTTGAATCCAAATCCAAGTTGAATACCCAGGTTTAGTGAGTGGGCATTGTGATAGAATTCCATTGCCAAGACAGGCAGTTAGAATATTAGAGGAAATTTTATTGATATCCAGTCCTTTATTTTAGAGGTGAAAAACTTACTAGCAAAACTTGAATGGGATCAGAGAATTGGGCAATAATAATGTATTGACGTTAACTTCCTCATTTGGTGGTTATATTGTGGTTGTGGAGGAGAATGTCCTTATTTGTAGAAATATACACTGAGCATTTAGGTTTGCTGGAACATCGTGTAGACAGGAGGGGCTCTCAGATGGCTCAGGGAAGATGATATTTCTGCTGCGCCATTATTGTAACTTTACATTAAAATGAATGGACAGATAGATGTGAGTGGTTTAGGGACCACCCCCCAGGCTCGAAAGTTGGCTTGTAGCAGAGGAGATAAAACTTGAGCTTTCCCCACACCCCCCTCCGATTTGTCTAGACATCTACTTACCCTAAATTTGGTACCAGCCTTTCAGAGATTGCATTATCACTGAGCACCTGTTGCCATTGGACTTAAAACATAAAAATAATACCGGGCATAGATGTGTCCAACCGACGCTCATCAGAATGGTTGCCCAAAGTACTTAATTCAGAACTTTTCTGTAATTATCCAGAATTCTCTCCTTGACACTAGCTCCATGCTGCCGGCTGGATGAGCCCGGACCGTTTTGAGTCAGTTCATTGTGTGCTTTTTTTGTTGACGTAGTGATGGGAGAGTGATGGTCAGAAGTGATCTCCTGGGCTCACCACCTCTGTGACTATGTGGACTATGAGGGAATTCTCGTTTCGAGACCACAGGATTGTGGATCTTTGCCATGCTTATAAATGTGCTCAGTGGCCTTGAACCAGGGCAGCTGGTCAGTTAAAAATGAGTGGTGAGTTAGAAGTGCCCCAGCCCATGGTTGTGGGAGCTGAGCCCTAGTCTATACTGTCCCTCCCTTGCCCTGTTCCTGGGAAATCCCTTTGGAGCTGCTTTATCCCCTGCTGAGCGACCTTTGAAAACAACAACCAAAGCCTTTGAAATAGAGATGCAAACATTATGTGGGGATCAGCGTGCTGTCATAGGGTATGTGTGGATCATAAGTGGGAGCTTGGCCAGATGGCATTTCATCTGGTGGGATATGAAGAAAGGATAAGGTTCATTCCCTGGCTTTCTAAAGTTTGTGCGAACTGGGAAAATGACACCGGCACGAATAAGCAGCCCTCAGTCAAGCTGTGGCGCCGTGTCATCCTGTGTCATTGGGAACTGCGGTGTGGGCCTCTGCCCCACCCTTCATGGAGCCATATGCATAGTGGTTAGGATCATCTGTAAAATGGGATAGGTGACTGTCTCCTGCGATCCTTGACAATTGAAGTCATTCAGTGAAGGATACCCAGGCTGAGTGGACCCTTGGGAGAGCAGATGGGGCTTCAGATGAGGCAGGGAGAACAAAAGCCAAGATTTGGAGGCTGGAAGCCAAATTGTGTTGGAGGACATTCAGGGAGCTAATTGGACTGGGGTGAGGGAGAGCATAGGGATGTCCTCAGGGATCTGGGTACCCCACACAGTCGGCCCTGAATACCAGGCCTGGTACCATTTAGAAAGGGCACCCCCAAGAGTTGCCATGTGGTGGACAGAGATGTCCATCAGGGCGTACGAGAGGCAGCATGGTCCTGGTCCTCAGAAAGGGTCTGGACGGGGGCCGTCTGTCTGCGGGAGGCTGGGAATGAGGCCTCAGGGCCACCCTGGGGTGATGTCCTAAGTCCTGAGCACAGCAGCAGACGGGATTTCACAGGAAGACCCTAGGACTCAAGTTGAGTGGGTGTGAAGCAGCTAGGAGAAGTACTAGCACAGACGACTCCACAGAGTTTTAAGCCTGAATGAATGTCCAGCAGAGAATTCAAGAAGTAGGAAGAGAAACAGGGCCATGAGGACAAGACCTGTTTGAGTTTGAGTGACAGCAGGACACCTGTGGAAACGTGCAGTGGGATGCTTCAGGCAACATTCAGATGCTTGTGATAACACACTCCCTATTTTTAAGGGGATTTTAGTTTTGGACTTCTATATAAATATTTGTATCCAGGGCCTGCAGTGGAGACCTGGAATTTCTTCAGTAGCATGTTAGGGACCTTACATAGGCTGTCAGTGTTTCTGTTGTCTTGAGGAATGGTCCCAGGCCTCCAGTCACCTTGGGAGCCTGGTCACCACAGCCGTGCCCTGGCAGAAGAGCCTTAGGGTTCCCTGAGCCCTCATTCCCCATGCTCCTGACATTCCCTGCAGGAAGGGGCCCCCCCCGCACCCCACAGTCAAACCAAAAGCGAATGCCGCTGAAAAATTCAGACCAGGACCCCAAAGCGGATTTCATGTACATGCTGCCAGTGATTGGAGGGTACTAACCCTCTCTCCGAGTGCCTCGTTGTGCCTCATAGCATACTCGGTGCCCACATGGATTTTTGTTTTCATTTTCACAGTAACTCGAAGAGGGGCATGCTGACACCCTCGTTCCCCGTGTGAAAACACGGACACTGGGAAGTTAGGGATGTGCCCGGGAACACACAGTAAGGGACAGGGTTGGAATTCACATCACGTCTGCCCGACTTCAACCTCTGTTGTTGATCAGCTGCTAGAGTTGGGGGTTCAGATTGGGCAGGGTTGGGGACACACACACAATGGCTGCCAGTGAAATCCATCCCTCCCTGGGTCCCTGCCCGTACAGCCCTTGTGGTTTCTTGCCGCTCTTGCTCTGCTAGGGTACCAGCTCCTTCGGTGAGCATCATTTTCTCCCTGACCCAGGGGAGTCACTTGTAATTCTGTCCCGTTCCTTCTGTGGAGGTGAGCAAAAGCCGTTCATTACAATGATTTAGAGGCCGAATGTCACGGGAACGTGTCTCCTTGTCTATACATTTGATTATTTTATTTTGGGAGCCGTTTCGCCAGTGGCAAACCTGTAACCGCCCGTACTGGGCACATACATTTCAGTCATCTTGGCCACTCACAGTTTCTTGGGACGACCCAGGTCTCTGCAAACAGGTATTCCTCAGTCTTGTAATCTCTGAGATGCTGGTACTTTTTAAAACCACCATCTAATGTGGCATTCTTATTTTTAAAAGCCTGGAAAATATGAGAAAAAACAAATCACCGTGATCTCCTCACCCAGAGCTCATCCCTGGGTCTGTAATCATCTGCGTCTGTTTTCTTAGTATTTATACACGTATGTAATCAGAATCGCGTACTGTAGGTGACTTCTTGCTGTTACTAATACTAGCTATGGTGCTGGAGTTAGTCCAGGAGATATCACGCTCTTTCCGCAAGGCACATATGCTGGTATCAGCACATGCCGGAAGGGAGATTGACCACATGAGTTTTGATGTACACTTGCTGGCTGTCAGTGGCCAGGGGACTCCCCGAGTTCTGAATATTTTATCCACTGTGCAAGAGGAGAAGCTGATTCTTTCTGGTGCACCTGTCACAGAAGAAGTTTGTTTCCTGGGTGGAATGTTCTTCAAGAGTAAGAAGATCACTTAAACCTGATTCCTATAGGAGCTATGTCACTCTCTGCGGAACCTGTTCTTTGTATCAAGAAAGTGCAAAGCCAAACCATTTCCCACGAAAAGTTTGTACATAACATGTGGAAAGACTAAGGTAACTTCTTTTGATTTTTTTTTTTTTTAAATCCCAGTTAGGTAGCATACGGTGTTCTGTTAGTTTCAGGTGTACAATACAGTGATTCAGCACTTTCCTCCATCACCCAGTGCTCATACGACAGGTGCACGCCTCAGTCCCCATCACCTATTTTGAACATTGGACTCCCCCAGCCAATTGTCATTCTCTCGCAGTAACAAAACAGGGAGTGCAGGTTCTCAGAGTTCCAGTTAGCATGTGGGCTTACTTTCTGGTCTGTTGTATAATCTACCGTTGTTATGAACATGAATACCTACACATCTCATACTTTGGAATTCTTTAGGATTCTGTCTTGGGAGCTCGTTCCCAATAGAATTGACCTGCCAAATGTATTGCCCACATAATCTGGAAGCTTCTACGGCAATTGTGGTGCCAACGACCCAAAATACACTGGGACTTGTTTTTGTATATCTTAAGCGTCCAAGTATTTAGAACCAAAAATGTAAAACAACTCACAACAGATTAGTGGGAGGATAATTAGAGACGAGACAGATTGTTAAAAAGAATGCTAATGAGAGAAAAGCCAGGAGAGGTAAGGGGAAGTGAGGAGGGGTCCGTACCCTGAGGAGACCAGGAGAAGCAGGCGTGGAGTCACGTGTGGGTGTGCGAGAGGCACTGTGCTCTGTCCCTTGGGCTGGTCGCTACCCCTTGTCTGAGGAAGGATGAGAACACAGGTTAAGTATTTCCCAGAAACCGAGGTCTTGTACGCTGCTTGCTAAAATTAGCACTTTCTGCTTTGGTTTTCTAAAGAACATAGAGAACACCCTTTCTTGACTAAAGAGTTACTCATGTTGGGAGCTTCAAGTTTTAGAACAGAGAAACGTGAACTAAAAATGCCTAGGAATTGAAGTAAAATCCTCTTACCATGTTTCTAACTGCATTTCCCCATATGGCACCCTCTCTTTTTTAGACCCTTTCCATATGTCTCCAACACTCCTTCTCGCTGTTACATTTTTGTGTCTGTCCCCTGGGGCAGGCATGGGGTATGGAGAGTGTATTTGTTTACTCGCATGTGTTGCGCTGCCTGATGCTGAGCCTCTGGATCCCTGCAGGACCCACCTGGGTGCCTCCTTGTGGTGCCGCCTCCTGCTGCGCCCCTGCACTGGAATGTTCTGCCGGGCTCCTGCCTGATCCCCTCCCCAGGCTGGAGTGTAGCTGGTGGGCTGCAGGCGGCCTGCTGCCGTGTCTTCATGTCTCCTCCACTCTGCTGCGAACTCACCGACTCCCCGCACAGCCCCAGTTGGCCCATTGGTTCTCGCAGCCGGGAAGCCACCTGGAGGGCGGCTCTTCGTTTTTAAGGCTGGAGCCATCGTGTTTCCCGAGAGGGGGCTGTTCCGAGGCGGCTGTTTGCAGGGGAGTCTCACCTGATTTTGTATTTTTGGTTTTTTGGGGATCAGTCCCGTGGATGGTCTGATGTGGAACACTGGAGTGTTTATAAGTAGAGCATGAATATTAGTAGTAAAATGGTTATGGTTCTCAGGCTGCTAATTTAACCCAGCTGAATCCATAATGTTTAACCTAAGTGCTAAGAAAAATGCTGTTGGTGGCCATTTGAACCCATTTGAACCCCTCGCAGTTCTTCCATGGTTTTTTGTTTTGTTTTTTTTTTTCTTTTATTCTAATGTGTATAGTTAAGTTTAAAAAGTGGAATTTGGGCTCTCTGTGGAACCCTCAAATGCCAGAATGAGGCTCGAAATGACCTGGTCCAAGCTTTTCTACAAAATCGGGCAAACTGAGTGATGTGTTCAAGGTCGCAAGGCTCATTCACAGCAAAGCCAGGCAGCTCCACACACAGATAAGGGAGGGCCTGGAGGCCAGGAGCCCAGGGATATCAAAGGCCCCATCTTGGAGCACGGGTGGGGACAGCCCAGCATCATAGTAACTGGTGTCTGCCCTGTCCAGGGCAGCAGGTGAACTCATGAGCCTTTCTGCTCATCCCTGCTAGGAAAACAGGGCTCCTTTGTCACCCTGTGCGAAGGCCCATTTTGCATCGATCGTACATTCCCTCTTGTGATGACCTGGAAAGCAGGTGTAAGGTTGAGGGCCTGACCCCCAGGAGCATTTTGAGAAGAAAACAGGCATGTGCACACCGCTCCTGGGAAAACACCACCTGTGTTCTTCTCCACTTGCCCCTGCCTTTGCCTTCAACCAGAGGAAAAACCTTAGGTGTTTTAACAACAGCAATAAACATAGTGACGGCTGTCACTTGGTCTCTTGCTGTGTCTTAGACACTGCGCTTTGTGTGCTCCCCTGTCACTGGGCCTTCCTAACAGCCCACAGGGGCCTCCGATATCCTCCTACTACCGACGAAGATACCGAGGGATAGAGCTGTAGAGAATCACTGAGGTCCATGGCTCATGGGTGGCAGAGCCAGGCTTGGAACGCAGGCTGCAGTTCGGCTTTGTCGTCTCTGCCAGCCATTGGCCACCTGTGTCTGCCCCCACGAGTGTGCCGTCCCTTTGCTCATTTGCATGTATTTACCATATTTCATTTTACTTAGCAGGTACGGCCCTATAGACTTGCGTGCGTGCTGAGTTTCTGCCAGTGGATTAACACGCTCGGTAACGTGGCAGCCTGTCTAGCTGAGCCGCGCCACGTCTCATACACCCTTTTGCATATTCAGAAATGCTTGTGCTCGTGGGTCGGGAGTAGGTGTTGAGGGGTACTAAATATGTATTTTTAATTAAAAATTATAATGAAAATGTAAAAAAAATTCTTTTCATTGGCATCTGTGTTACCATTCGGCTTTCACATTAGATAGAAAAATCCTGTACCATAAAAGATTTTTTTCCCCAGGCTTAAATGTTCGACTGTGTTCTTTGCCTGCCTGCTAACACATGAACAGGCTTTCTGATGCCCAAAGAAGGGAATTCCAGCTCAGAGTCCCAGATGCATAGCCCCACGTGATGGTGGGCCCTCTGCTCCGGCACCTGTCTCTCAGCTAGCTCCTGGGAAGGCTGCCCATTGGAAGAGCGACCACCTGGGCAGAGGGGTGGCCAATAGTCACTCTGTCCCTCCCTCGGCTGACAACCCCTGCCCGCAGAGTGGGGGTTTGCCTCGGGTAGGGCCATCCCCTTCCATCTACCCATGTTCCTACCCCTTCATGGGTTGGAGGTTTGCTAATTGTGATAACAGTCTGCTTCTCAGTAATGTGTTAACACTGCTGGCAACATAGGTGTGTGTCATTGGTGAGATCAGTCCGGAAGGACCGATCAGTGCCTATGGAATCCTGGTGGTGAGATAGGAAGCAGAGCTTATTAACTGAGCAAACATTTACTGGCTGTCGCGCCCTGAGGTTACAACGGGATGAAACACAGTCTTTCTCAAGGAGATAAATACAGCACGGGGAGGTGGGCACTGAAATCGAGGTGGGTGAGTACGACGGGGCGTGTGGGGGTGACGTGACCTTATTTTAGTGTTTGCAGATCTTAGTGCTGACCAGGAGTTTGGGATCAGCTGTCGCCTTACTATGGGGGAAAGGCCCACAGAAAGCTTGTTCCTCGCTGACCTTGAGTCCTGCCCACAAGCCCATGGTGTTTCCCAAGGTCATATTGTCTGCAGTCTGGCCGTGGAGATACAGACTGACTAAACTTTTGGGAAGAACCTTTGTTGTCATTTTTGAAAGCTAGATTCAAACCCCTAGAGGAGGAAAGTTCCCTGGCCAGCTTTCTGCTCTAGCCTCCTTTGTTTCTAGGCCAGCCTGGCTGTCAGAAGGGTGGGTGCTCCCCTGTTGTCAAACTGTACTAGGCATGTGTACTGTGGCACCCAACAGCAATGACGATAACGCTGGGGTTTTTTGCAAATAAAACTATTGCCCAAAGAGATACAAAAGGTGCCAAGGATGCATTTAGTCCTTTGTCTCACAAGTGGTTAGAAACTTATTGTTTCTGCTTCTTTCAGTCTATCTGGTTCTTAATAATGAGTCTCAAGGGAAGGTGGAATTTTTTTCTGCCAGTGGGACACTCAGAATTCTGAGATTTAAGTTGACAAGATTTTTGCT
Source organism: Mustela nivalis (assembly GCF_964662115.1). Classification (NCBI taxonomy): domain Eukaryota; kingdom Metazoa; phylum Chordata; class Mammalia; order Carnivora; family Mustelidae; genus Mustela; species Mustela nivalis. The sequence goes on from NC_139027.1 coordinate 84,939,740, forward strand.
TGGCCCGACATAGTTCTGCCAGCTTTCACTGTACGCATCTTAGCCCCAGCACGGCCCAGCCCTCTGGCCTCGTCCTACATCCCACTCTCCCACTGGGCCTCGGTAGCGTGGCCCCATGGCCTCCTTCATGTCTGGCTCACAGCCCTCTGCAGCCTGTCTCCTCTGCCCCCATGCTGCCTCTCCTCTCAGGAACTCCTTTGTGGTCAGCAGTTGGTGACATGTTTGAGCCTCCGTGTGACCTGTGTGACAAAAGGAACAGATGCTCACTGAATCAGCTGAATGAGGAATTTACGCTTGAGTCTCCTTTGACTTAGATTTGGCCTCGTCTGAAGTAAGCTGGGCTGAACAGCCTCCCCCCGTCTTGAGCTGTCTTTGGGGTTTCTCTGACGAGCCACACCTAAAGATACCAGCCACAGTGATTCACTTGGGACCATCCTAAGTCAAATACCCTAGGCCCCATCAGATTGAGGTTCGATGGTGTGGTTTGGTTAAGCCTGATGTCTGTGGCCACCCCCATGTCACACATGATGACTCTTGCAGTAAGTATTTTCAACCCAGGATACTCTGGGCCTCAGAAGCAGGCACACCAGCCCAGCCGTTAACTGTGACATGGTGGGAACGGCGGTCCACACCCCCGCCATCCTGCCCTCACTCTCATACCCAAACCTGGGTGCTCCCAAACTACGACTGTATTCTTTTTGACATTCTCACCGAAATATAGCACTTTGTTAAGTGGGAATCAACAGTTTGGCATACTGAAGGAGGTGGGCTGAGAGGAGTAAGCACAGGGACGGGCGGTTGTGTTTTTTCTGCACTTTTTATTAAAGTGACAAAGTCAAATCAAAAGTAGACAGGGTGGAAAAAAAAAAAAAAGAACAAAAAGAAGAGGAAAATTTCAAAAGGGAATCCAGTGGCTCAAATCATTGGGAAGTATGGTAGGACCCAGGGGCTCTTTCTCTCATTCTGGGCCTCATCCCTGCTTAGCCCTTCATTTTTCAGACTTCTATAAACGTGGGCAACTCCAGGTGGCTAGGGCTGGTGCTCGCCCATAACTGTGGCAGATCTGGGTCATGGGTCCCCCCACAGATGGCCTGGTGGGGTGCAGATGGCCCAGCTGAAGCCACAAGAAGAGGAGTCTTATGGAATAATGGAAGGGATAAAGGATACTCAACAATTGAAAACTGCAACAGAAGACCACTGCATTGATTTTAATGGGTCACTCCTTGAAACATGGGAAGTTTAGTAAATTTGAGAGGTTTTTTTCCCCTTTTTATAACAAATATTTTGATTATAAATTTCAGCATTGGTACAAGCTAATCTTTCGACGTAGCCATAAACACCAGATGCAAATTAAATGCACATATAAAAGCACCAAAAGCTATTAGAAGCCAAACATTAAATAATATTCCGATCTTATAAGAAAAGTTACTTTGGACATGTTGTACCCAAATCAAACCTTGGCAGATCTCCTTAGCATTTAATAATAAAAGCTCTTTGTAACTTTCAGTCGACTCTTGTTATAGGCTCTAATCCTAAAGGGGGAAATGCCCACAAATAGTGACTTTATTGTAAATGGCATTTTAGGTACAAGGAGGTTTTCTAGTTAAATCTGGTGTATGTTGCAGATCCAATAAATAATGAAAGTAAAATGTCTTCACCATAGACCTCCTAAAACTTGGGTGCCCAATGTTTAAATGAATTGACTTGAATATACTTTTGAACTATCCTATTTGTTTGACATTTTGTTGAATCTCCAGAGCTCCAGCTGGCAGGTGACACTTAGAGCATATTTTGAAGTCGTCTGTTAGAACATCTATCTTCAAAGGAGCATTTAAGCGATTTTGACTTGAAAATCAGCAACATTAATAATGTATGACATATTCAAGCTTTTATGAGAACTCCACCTTTAATGTATGTAATTTTATTCAAGAAAAGTTAAAATGTTCTCATTATCATCAATGAAAATGTAACTCAGGATTAAAGACCCAGCGCTTGGTGTAAGAAAATCATCACGAAAGCTGAAAAGTGGTTTATGTTTGGAACCAACTCACCTGTTTGCCCCTTCAAATCATAGTTTTATTACTGTTACTAGATGCAGATAAAACTCATGGAACAAACTGTGGCGGGAGGGGGCTCTGCCGAGGAGCTTGTTCACATCCTTCCCTGCTGTAATCCCCCCCGTCCCAGGCAGCCCTGTGCTTCTGGGTCCACACCCTTCTCTCCAGCCTGACTGCTAACTTCTGTCCAGCCTGGAGTCCTCGGACAGCATTCAGATTCTCCAAGACTTTTACCCATCTCCATATGTGGAGCCTGTTGTCCAGCACCCTCCTGCCCAGGACCCCTGGTGGAGCAAGGAGAACCTTGGAGCTGCTGGGGGTGGGGGGGAGGAGACTGGGGGGAGGGGACCCCAGTTGTTCTGAGAGCCTTATCTCTAATAGGGAAGTTAAAATCCCAGTCCCTCCTGAGCACGGGTCACATGAAACATCTTTTTTTTTTTTTTTTCACAATGATTTTTATTCCTCCTTTGTTCTTTCCTCTGTGCAAAGGTGTTGCAGTGTATACATTATTGAACAAGCCGTAGAGAAAGCCATTACTTGGCGAGAAAATGTTACTTGACATCACCCAATACAGCATGCCAGCCATCATGGTTATCTGACGGTCCCGTTCTAGATATTCTCACCCATAATACGATTCACCAGAACACAGCACAGCAAAGCCTCCAAAACACTCAGGCACCAAATAAAATCCATGCAGTTGGATTTAATGATTAACAGGAGAACAGAAAGAAAAGCCCATCATTTGAAGTCATGTCAGATCTTGCCAAAGTACACCAGTATCCGCCCCCCCCCCCCCCCACACACACACACTTCAGGTCCCCTGTCTTCAGTCCTGAACTGCCTGGTATCCCACCTGTACCAGGTCCCATACCCAAGGGGGTGAGGGAGGGGGAGGGGTATGGCCAGGTAGGGCGGCTGGGTACTGCTCTTGGGTCCTTCTTCCTGTCTGCAGTCTGGCTATCCCAGGGATTCATGATTGGGCCAAAGGAGCAGTCCCCGTGGGAAAGTGTGTTCTTGCAAAATACCACACAGAGAGGGCATGAGTAGAAACACTGGTTAATGAGGACTTCCGGTCTGCCTTGTGGGGTTAGTTACTGTTTACTTATGGTAGGTAAAGATTGCCTGAGACATTGCAAAAGAGTGTGAGGGTTTGCCTCGCCTGCTAGGAAAAAATGTAACATTGTCTTTGTTAGAAAATCAAAAACACACATTGATGGGTTCAAGGTGCTTTTGCTAGAACTGGGAGAAGTAGGTGGTATGACTTCAGTGAAAGAAGAAACAGAGCAGAAGATGTGTGGGGAAAATAGCCACAGAGAAAGTGGCGGGGGGGCGGGGACTGTGGAATTCCCACCCTGCCTCCAAATCCCTAACAGATTTGCCTTTATTTTTTTTTTATTTTTTTTAAAGATTTTACTTGTTTATTTGAGAGACAGACAGTGAGAGAGAACATGAGCGAGGAGAAGGTCAGAGGGAGAAGCAGACTCCCCGTGGAGCCGGGAGCCCCATGCAGGACTTGATCCCGGGACTCCAGGATCATGACCTGAGCCGAAGGCAGTCGTCCAACCAACTGAGCCACCTAGGCGTCCCACAGATTTGCCTTTAAATTAGAGAGAGAGATTGCTTGGGGCCTGGACACCACGTGGTTGTGGGGGGGGGTTGAGTTGGGGCTGGCGGGCATAGCAGCACAGCCATCTATGAGACGTCTGTGAACCACACTGCCTGCTCTGCATTCACAGATTTCCCTCTGAGCCTTTGAGATCTCCAAGCTGCCCCATGGCAGTGGCCCATTGGCCTCATGTTTACTCGGGATATGTTTCTAACCCCACATCTTCACTCCCTGAACCTCAGCCCTGCTTACACCTGGAGACAACGGGCCATTTCCTTTCCCAAGGACCAGAGGAACCACTTATCATGGGATTTGGAGGCTTGATATGGAAAGTGAGGATGGACTTCTGACAGCCGGCAGTCCTCACACATTTCCCATAGGTCTCACGGTACAGGGTCTTACAGCACATGGTCTTACGGGTTCAGTAGGATTTTGTTGGTGCACGAGTCCCCACCATTTCGCTGGCTGCACGTGTTGGGCCATTTCCCTGATCCCCTCAGCCTCAGTTTCCCCATCTGTAGAAATAGAGGGATGCTCACTTTGTCGCAGGGCTGTTGATCTGAGTGTTCAGATCATGTAGATGTAGGGAATGCCAGCTTCCTCCCTATTCCCAGACATCTGTCTCTTGAATTTCCCTGCCTCAGCAACTGCCTGTGACCTTGCTCCCAAGCGATAATGTTTCTCAGGTGCCAAAAGCTCGCCAGGCGAGCTTTCTATTTTGGTGGCCATCTGGTGTTGGTAACATGTTGCCAAGACTGTTCAGAGGACTTTGGCCCTCTCCCGGTAGAATACCTGTTTGGGAAAAAAGAAACGCAAGGCCCTCACTCAGAGTAGTAATTGTTATTCACAGAGTCCTTCATGTGCCTTGTATTACAATCTGCATTTATTACCTATTAGAGGCTGAATTATATCCCCTAGAATTGATATGTTGCGTCTTGACCCACCAGTTATGTCAGTGTGTGACCGGACTTGGTAAAGGGCCTTTAAAGAGGTCACTGAGTTAAAACGAGGTCTTTAGGGTGGATCCAAGTCTGATGTCACTGGTGTCCTGTAAGAAGAGGAAATCAGGGCTCAGACGTGCAGCAAAGAGAAGCCCATGGAAAGACACAGCAAGAAGGCAGCCACCTGCCAGCTAACAAGGGAGGTCTCACTAGCCCCCAGAACTGTGAGAATATAAATTTCTGTTTAAGCTCCACGGTCTGTGGGGTACCCTGTCATGGCAGCCCCAGCCCACTAATACGGTGCCACTATTGTCCACAGTTTATGGGTAAGAGAATGAAGACACACACTGAGTAACTTACCCAAGACCACACGGCTAATAAGTGGCCTGCTTGGAGTCTCCTGTGGGCCGGGCTTTCGGTTTCTTTGCCGCATTCCATACCCCCCTTCCCCTTCGACAGTTGCCTCAAAGACTGGATCACATTAGAGCTGTAAAACAGGTCTAACTTTCCATGGTGTGCTTGCTATGCGGAATGTTCTAGTCTTGATAAATTTAAGCTCCATGCAGATAAGAAACATGCCTGTCTCGTTTTTCTTGGTCTCCCCAAAGTCTAGGAAGGTGCCTGGTAAAAACTCAGTGGCTAAAGTAATTATTTTTTGCTTGAAGAGTCAGCAAAGTCACAAGCTCATAAGTCGGTCATAAGGTGGCTTCAACAATGTATCATGAGATCTAAGGTCTAATGCTGGCTTTTCTCCTGATCTTGACACCTTTCTGTGCCAATAAATATTCTAAATCCTGCTCCTCTGTAGGTGTTTTCTCAAGTAGCTTTCATTACTCACAAATTTGAAAAGGTCTATTAGAAAGTTATCTGTGGGGGCACCTGGGTGCTCAGTGGATTAAGCCTCTGCCTTCAGCTCAGGTCATGATCTCAGGGTCCTATGATCGAGCCCCTCTCGGGCTCTCTGCTCAGCAGGGAGCCTGCTCCCCCCACCCCACTTTCTTTGCCTGCCTCTCTGCCTACTTGCCATCTCTCTGTCAAATAAATAAATAAAATCTTTTAAAAAAAAGGTTATTTGTAAGAGCACGTAGGTGGCTCAGCCGATTAAGCATCTGATTAAGCATCTTGGTTTCGGCTCAGATCATGATCTCAGGGTCATGAGATCGAGCCCCGCACTGGGTTCTGTGCTCAGCAGGGAGTCTGCTTGAAGATTCTCTCCATCTGTCCCTCCCCTCTCTCTCTCTCTCTCACACACACACACACACACACACACTCTCTCAAATAAATCTTTTTAAAAAAAAGTTATTTGTAAATATTATTTCTTAAAGTCTTGTTACCAGTAGAAATTTTCCTCTGCCTGGCCATTGCTGCCTTAGCATGCCAACTCCTTGATGAGGCTCAGAATACCCTGATGCCTGAGCCTTCTAGACAGAAGCGTACTTTCTTGAGTGGTCTGCCTTCTAGATTCTGGAGCTAGTGAATCTCACATAGGTTTGAAATCACATGAAAGATTCATTTGAAGATTTAGAGGTTCATGTTTTCATGTAAAGTGAGTTAACTTGTAAGTGGAAGTCTAAAATCATAACTTGGTTTCATACCTGGTTTACGTTCGTATTTCCTACATGTTTAAATAAAATGTTGTATATTTAAAAAAAAAAAAAAAAAGAAAGAAAGAAAGAAAAGAAAAGTCTGCTGAAGCCATTCACTAAAGAATTGGTATGTCTGCATGAAAGCCTTGTGAATGATCCCTTCATGTTGCTGGGCTGTCACCTCGTGCGTGCTATCCAAGGGCCTTATAGTGTCCAGACCCTACTGCTGGCACTAAATGTGGGGTAGCTGAGCCTTGAGGTCTGGGGGTGCTGGTCCAGGAGGTGGTGCTCAACACCCTACAGTAGACAGTGGTCATAAGGCAACATTCTGTTCCTCTTGAACTCCTGCCTGCTCAACAAGGGATCATTCTGTCTTTATTCCATTTAAAGGAAAAAAATGAGAGGTACAAGCTCCACCCATAAAAATGCTTTGGTGTCATTTGTGGGGGTGGGTATCTGTAAATGGTTAGTTTCCATACCATCAAAATCCCCACATTGACAAGTTAGGAGGTGTTGTGGAGCTGATGGGCGGGCAGCTGTCTATCAGGCAAAGCTGGGGAGTCTGCCTGCCCTGCGAGGCTAGTGGCCCCGTGGCTCTGAGTGCCGATGTAACTTCCTCCCCTAGGCTCACTTCTCAAGAAGGTTCCGGAATTCTCTATGTTCTACCAGGGCTGAAACACTTTTACCTTAGAGCTTTTCACACTGTTTTCCCCTTGCACAGGAGGAAGTAAGTTTCCCAATGCAACTCAGTACCCACTCCCTTATGTATCTGAAGCTTCAGACCCTGCTTGATACACTTTGAGATTTTCTTATTCCCTTGAAGAAAACCCAAACAACTCAACACACACGAACAACACGGTCACAACCCATTAAATTGGTTTTATGATCCACTAGTGGATTTTGAATCACCACATGAGAAATTCTGCCTTAGGCTTAACAGATGAACTAATTTTTTCCTAATTGGTTCATCACAACATGTGGGAAATGAGTCTCTTGTTTTGAAAGGACAGAATTGCAGGAAGACGAGAGGAGGAGGAGGAGGGTATTGGTTGCACCCAGTAGGGCCAGTCTACTGCCAGACAGCTCTCAGAGGGCCCAAAGTGTCCCCGAAGTGGCACAGGCGTTGGGTTGGCGAGGTGGGAGCTGGGCAAGCAGCTCTGACCAGTCCTAGACTTAGAGCAGGTCTGAGCTTATCAGTCCAACTTCCCAGTGTGTACGAAGGTCAAAGACATCCTATCTAAGCAACTCTACCTTATTTTTCTCTAAGAGGGTCACAGGAATTTTCTAAAAAGTAGCATACTTCCAAAGGAAGCTAGCTCTCTGCTCTTTTGTAATCTTTTTGCGTTGCTAGTACTCTGACAATCTTTCCCAAGTGAGTGAGAGAGGGGAGGCGTAGGAATCCCCAGCTTTTGCAAAGGTGCACTCTAGCTGCACCTCCCTTTGTTGGCTATGGCTGCAGGGTGTGCCCACGGTGGCTTTGTCTACCTCCTGCCCCCCCCCCCGGTGTGTCAGAGGGTTGGGGAAGGCATGTCTGAGCACCAGGGATGCCCCGTGTGTGCCCACTGAGCCCTTGCTGTGTCTCTGCAGGCCTCGGCAAGACCAAGAGGAAGACGAGCGCACGGGACGCATCCCCGACACCCAGCACGGATGCCGAGTACCCTGCCAATGGGGGCGGTGCCGACCGCATCTATGACCTCAACATTCCCGCCTTTGTCAAGTTCGCCTATGTGGCGGAACGAGAGGACGAGCTGTCCCTGGTGAAGGGGTCGCGCGTCACCGTCATGGAGAAGTGCAGCGATGGCTGGTGGCGAGGCAGCTACAATGGGCAGATTGGCTGGTTTCCCTCTAACTATGTCCTAGAGGAGATGGATGAAGCGGCTGCCGAGTCTCCCAGCTTCCTGAGCCTGCGGAAAGGTGCCTCCATGAGCAACGGCCAGGGCGCCCGGGTCCTGCATGTGGTGCAGACACTGTACCCCTTCAGCTCGGTCACCGAGGAGGAGCTCAATTTTGAGAAGGGGGAGACCATGGAGGTGATTGAGAAGCCCGAGAACGACCCTGAGTGGTGGAAGTGCAAAAACGCCCGGGGGCAGGTCGGCCTGGTCCCCAAAAACTACGTAGTGGTCCTAAGCGACGGGCCTGCCCTACATCCCTCGCACGCGCCGCAGATAAGCTACGCGGGCCCTGCGTGCAGCGGGCGCTTCGCGGGCCGAGAGTGGTACTACGGGAACGTGACACGGCACCAGGCCGAGTGCGCCCTCAACGAGCGGGGCGTCGAGGGCGACTTCCTCATTAGGGACAGCGAGTCTTCGGTAAGTGCCCTGGGGTGGCAGAGGCCTGGTGGCTGCAGTGTACTCATCTCCATGGGTACATCATGCCCCGTGCTGGTCAGCTCCCTTCCCTGTCCATATAAGGCCCATAGCCAGAGCACATCTATAGCTCCAGGTAGCCTAGAGCCCCCCCATATCTGGGGCTCCAGTTAAGCTCAGGAAATACAATTTGCCTGTAAACCCACGTAAGGTTGCTGCTCTGTAATAGACTGTGTCTTCCGTGGGGATGGGAACCCAGCTGGGGACAGTGGTCGTCATTGTCCTGCATACGTACTCTTGCAGATGAGATGGTAAGGAAGGTGGCTTTGTAGCTCCTGAAGGTGGTTTGGCTGCTCTACAGAGATTACCCCTTTAATGTTCTACAGACTCAGACATCGTTTTTCTCTCTAGGCTTCCCATTCTGTTCATGAGCCCACTCCCTGCTGACCGCAGCCCTGGTGGTTGACTTTGTTTCCTCTCTGGGTCCGAGGCATGTCTGCTGCTCTCAGCGGGCGGGGCACCTGGGTTCTGACACAGCCTTTGTGCATTGGTTGGTTTTCCTTTTGAAACCATACAATCCTATGGTCATCTCTGCTGCAGGCAGCATCGCGGAGTTCATCTCCCGAAAGCTTTTAAAGCACTTATGAATGGAATTGAAAAGAAGAAGACAGGGCTTAAGAGAGCAGAGTTTGCGTGTGTGAACTGAATCAGAGGTAGGAGGCCGCTTGTCTCATAGCAGATCCTCTTCTAGCAGTCGGTCGACAGATCTGGGGTTTGTGTTTTGGGTACGAGGCTGAGCCTGTCTGGAAGAACAGGGCCAGTGTCACGCAAGGTAACCTTTTCATGTGTAAACATTGTGGAAATACTCAACCCAACCGGTTTTGTTGATCCCTTTAAAGATGCACCTTCCATATAATAAGATTCCCCCGAAACAAGAGTGCTGTAGATAGAGTGCATTGCAATTATTTTGTGTCGGTTCTGGCAGGTTTCAGTTTAATTTTAAAATGCAAACTACAAGACTAGGAAATATGTAATCTGTACTGTAATTGGGGTCCTCTGGGAAGGCTGATAGCGCCATCAGTCAGTGCATATTTAAGACTCTTGCAGAAGGATCTGCGAGGAACTCGAGGCCATGGAAATGTTTTTCCTTCTCTGAGAGAGAGGCACCTGCGATGTGTTCTTCAAGGCAGGAGGAGCATCATGGTGGTGGCGACTGGACCCCTCGCCGTGTCAGCAGGTCACGGCGTTGGCAGCCGCCTTAGATGTGCTGAGGCAAGCACCCCAGGCCTGGATATTAACTCCCTCTGAAATCTGAACTCTGTGATTTTCTTATCCAGCCACCAGAGCTTATCGTTGCTGGCAAGACATCAGATCGAATCCTTCTCACGTGACGTAAGCTCTGCGCAGAGCTGCCTTCAGATCATGCTGGAGGCTTAGGAGGATGAAGTATGTTGCACGTTTAACTCTTGAGCAGAAACTTAGAGGAATCACTGGAAAACCAATTATGGTAGAAGGTGGTTGGTGCAGAGTGCCTAAGGGATAACTATAATCCTGAGTCAGAAAGTATAAGCTTGATTTAGAGATTTGGAATTTGAGAGGCCCCTGACTGGTCCAGTTGGTGGAACGTGTGAGTCTTGACCTTGGGGTTGTATGTTCAAGCCCCACGTTGGATGTAGAGATTACTTTTAAAAAAAATAATAATTTTTGAGTTTGAAGACACTTTTAAGAATGGAGAGGGGTCAAAGCAGCCCTGCGGTGCGGAGACCTTAGCCTCATTCACTGTTCTTCCTATCTAGGGCTTGGGGCGAGGGAGATGAGAAAAGTGCCTTCCTGACTGCTGGCCTCGGGGCAGACCTCCTACTACATTTCCGTAGGAAACACATATTCGGTGGGGGGTCACTGTCTGAACTCAGAGACCAGATCCTGGTGGATGGGGGGACACAGGCCTCCCCCTTCTCACTGCGCTTTGCTCATGTGTGTTTTTCGCAAACTGGAGGTTTGCAGCAGCCCCGTGGTGAGCAAGTCTGACTGGCACCGATTTCCACCAGCATTTGCTCACATCGTGTCCCTGTCCCGTCTTGATAATTCTCACAGTATTTGATACTTTTTCCTCATGTTTATATTTGTTATGGTGATCTGTGATCAGAGATTTTTGACTTCCTGAAAGTTCGGGTGTTGGCTAGTGTTTATTATCCATGAAGTTTTTTTTTAGTTGAGATGTGTGCATTATTTTTTAAACGTAATGCTATCGCACACTTAATGGACTACAGGATAGTGTAAACGTAACTTTCATACACACTGAGAAATCACAGAATTCATCTGATTTGTTTTCTTGTGAAATTTTCTTCTTTGCGGTGGTCTATAGAGTATTCCCAAGGTATGCCTGAGCTTTCTTCACCTGGGTTCTGTCTTAGCACTTGAATAAGCTCCCGTGGCTTGTTTGTCTCAGATTATAAGAGAATATGCTGACTTTCTAAATAACTGAAATGTTAATTATTAAAACTGTATTTTAACCATTTTTATAGGACACTCTCCTGATTTTTTCCATTTTGTCTTAACTTAGAAAAGTGAGCTGTGGCACACTAATGGTGTGATTCCAGGAGAATGGAGGCAGGAGAGGACACCCATCAGCCCTGCACCCTCTCTAGCACCAGCTCGGGCTGAAGAGGACCACATGACCCAATGTGCAGGGCTGTGACGGTGTGCAGGACTGCCCGTACTAGTGGCATTTGCCTTCACACATGGCATTTTCCCTGTTGGGATGCCTGCCTTGTGCCAAAGGGATGTTCTGGGGGTCTCCAAGGCATGCTGCTGTATTTTTCCCAACAGCAGACCTAGGTCTGCTTTTCCTACTCCCACCTGGCTCCTCTGAGGCTGTTGAGGAACTTTATGGTTGGACAGGTGGACAGATCATTTCTTATTCATTTTCCATGATCTCCTGTCTGCCTCTGCCTTGCCTCTTTGCCTCTCCTGTCTCCCAACGCTCTCTTATCCTTTGTCTCCTTTGCTATTCACTTGGGCACTTCTGAGATGAGCCTGGCTTTCAGAGCCACCACAGACCGATGTGAGCCTTTGACATAGCCGCTGTAATCTAACAGAACATCGTGTCCTGCCGGGGTCGGAAAGGCTTCTGATGGGATGCAGGGACATCTTTGTTTCACTTCCCTTCTCTCTTGCCATCTTTGGGCATGGGACTTTCCTCTGATTGAGGTCACCACAGGACACCTGGCTTCTGCGGGAGCTCAGCAGCATTTTCAGAGCTTTTCTTCCAGATAGGCCTCCTTAAGATCTCCTGAGGGATTCTGCTATAAATAATCGAGGCGCTTTCTTAAAGTTATCGTGCATTTAAAAATACTCAGTATTTCCCTGTTTTGAAAAATAAAAATACACCTAACACTGCGTCTTTGCAGACTACCAATAGAGTTGCCTAGGACATGCGTGCATTTAAGGGAGGAGGAGCGCCTGTTTTGGAAAAATAAATACAAACCTGGACTTGCCCGTGTGAGTGATGTCCTGGGTGTTATCAGAGCTGTCAGGCATGTTTTATCAAGGAATGAACAAGACCAACCAAAGGATCCTATTTGGGCGCCCTTTCCTGTCCCAAATCTCAATACCTACCCTCCGTTTCTACCGTATTCTCTCCCTTCCTCTCAGCCCTATAATTATCATTTCTCTTAGCAGCTCAGGGTGAAAACAGCACTGTTTCTTAACCCCCATGTTCCGATTCCCTGCATGCACCTGCGAATCCATAGCTCATGAAGTCTAGAGAATTCCAAGTTCCTGCCTGTCCTCTGTGTGCTCACCAGACATCCTGATGCATTTGCCCGCATGTATTTGTACTCTGCGGATAGGGTTGGAAAGCCGTGCTCACAGTTAGGAAAAACCAGCAGCGGGCATTCTGGGAAGCTCTGGAAGTTGTCAGTAACTTAGCTTTACAGGAGCTCCATCCTCCCTCCTTGAAGCCATTATTTGGAAAGAGACAGCTTATGCCTATGATGAGGTTTGCCGAGGAGACTAGCCGTGCAGCACCCGCCCGTGGCTTAGGGAGCCCTTCTCCTATGCCGGACTTAAGAAATCCTGGCAAGAGCTCCTTCTTCCACATGTGTATGGTATGTTTCACAGTGGGTTTTGGAAACTAATTGCTGATCATCCACGGCGTTTGTTTCTGATGGAGAAAAACAACCTTTTGCTAAAGATCACGTAATGTGTGTGGTGACCACATGAACAGTCATGTGTTCATTCCTTGCTCTTTTTGAAAAAAAAAAATTATATTTATCTATCTCCATCCATCCATTAAGATTATCTGGCCAGAGAGGAACAGAAGGAAGGAATTAGTATAGTTCCTTGTTATAGTATTCAAATTTTATTTCTTCTAGAAATCATAATTTTATTGCCAAAACTCTGTTTTTGGGTGATGTCATCCCTTTGCCTCTCTAAATCACTGATGCTTACACTGTCCCACAGGCCAACATCTCTCTGAGGGCTGGTAAGATAGAGACCATGGGGTCCCACCCCTAACGTTCCTGACTGTGACTCCCTTACCGTGACTCCCGGCAGATCTGGAGCTCGAGAAGTTGCATTTCTTAGCACACTCCTCAGTGATACTGATGCTGATGCTACTGAACTGAGGACCACACTTTGAGAATGATTATTGTAACCTGAATGGTTTCAGACACATTTACATTAGCTGTTGAAATACTACATTTGCTTAATTCTACATTTGCAAGAACTATAAACATGCTCAAAGTTGAACATTTATCTCTTCTAAAGTTTTCCTCAGGTAGAACTGTTGGCTTTCTGTTGAGTGGAATTCAGCTTCTAAAGTGCTTTTTGTGGTTTTTTTTTTTCAGCTGTTTAGAATGGCCTTTGCTCTGTGTCTCAGAGTGGGAAAGAGGGCAGTCGTCAGAGCAGAGTGAACCCTGCTTCCTAGCAGCTCAGAGAGGGGGGACCCACGGAGTGAGTTCCTTATAACAGTGATACTCACGAGCTTTCTTAAATCCATGGTCTGGGGCCATGATCTCTAGATGCCTTCTCAGGTTTGGGTTAATGTTAAAGAAGAGCCGTGCCTACATGTATCTTTCCATTGAGAAAACAGTACTGAATGGAAGCTTTAAGCCTGTATTTTTTTTTTTTTTATAGTATGTCTCACTTGAAATATATCACATTTTTAAAACTGCAAGGACCCAAAGCATCACTTAGGGTGGCTGCTTTTCCAAGAGTTCACTCCTCATCACCTGTCTCGCTGACCCACCTCCCAGATGGCCCTGAGCCTCTTCAGCTCCAGCGCGCCCCTCCGTATTTACCTTCAGACAAATCATCAAACTCATGCATCTGTGAAAAAGGCTAGAGTCTTATTTAAAGCTAGTTCTTGAAATATTGATCAGTCACAAGTGTCCCAGGGTATCCCTTGTGATTTTTTTCAGAACCCAACGAAGGCTTCTGTACTGAGCCCTTGGCCTTTGTTCAAGGCCTGGCTCCCCGTTCATCCCCGGAGGAGGGGGTTCTTCCTGGGAGGAGGGGAATGGACTGGTTCTCTGAGTGCTCTGCTTGTGTCTTTGCAGACTACCGATAGAATTGCATGTAACCAGTAGGCAAAATAAATTAGCCCATCAGTAACACAGAAAGCACCTGAGAATCTTAGAATACCATTATTTATGATGAAGGGCTTTAAATGGAGTCTGATTTCTGCTTTGTTGCAAATAAAAGTAAATAGTTCTGAATCCATTGATTGGTTTTTGGAGGGAGATTAATGTTGAAAAGAAAGAGTAGTCTGTTACCCCAAACTCAGCTAACTGGTGACGTGTAATGTAAAGGAAACAGGCGAAGGTTCGCCAGGGGGGCCCTGTTAGGCCAGTGGACTAGGGCAGTGAGGCTGCGCAGAGCCACTCTCCTCCCCTTTGTGAGCTGAGTTGCTGAGTGGCCTCTTCTGTTTATGCCTGGTGTCTCTCCAGGTCCTATTGTGCAAGTTTCCCTCCTTGTGCTTGTGTTCCTGCTGTTGGGTTCTTGGAGTGGGCTGTCTCTGCCTCCAGACCTTTATACAGGCCTAGAAAAATCTAGAATGCAGTTCACCTCCCCTGGGCCCCTCACCAGTGGAATGTATACATGTCCTTCAAGTCTCATTCCAGCCACCTTTGCTCCTGCAGAGTCTTTCCTGACCTACAGGCCTGGGCCATGTGCTCCTTACATACTCCTGGGTCACAGGGCATTCTTACACTCGGGTGACTTTGCCCCTAAACACATGGCTGTGCTGGCCCCTGTGAAGGCCAGGTCAGCACACAGAATTTGTACTGTGTCATGTTGTTGGCCATTGAATCCCACTGCTTTGGTGGGATTCTAAGAAACACTCTTTGCATTAACCAACAAATTAATTATCCCGAAAGTGCGTAATAGATTCAGTATGGGAATCAGCAGCCAACAAGTGCTGAGAGCTAGAGATTCCGAAGTTCTCTGTCTGTGCCTGTGTTCTCCCGGGGTTGTGCTTAAATGCGTTGCTGGACTCCTAACTGTGGCCTCTGGCGTATTTTTTGCTGCCACGAGGGTGGTCCAGACACCCTCTGTTGAGGCCTGCAGACATAATGAAGAGAGAAGTGGTCATCCAGTAACCACTGCCAATTGAAGAACAAGTCTTTCAAAGTAAAACAAAAAAATAGGTCCAAGTCAACAATTGATCCATAACAGTATTCAGAAAGATTTTCATAAAAATTTCCTAGACCATGAACTACCATTTTTCTAAATATTTCTATTGCTCTCATAGAAAATCACCAGTACCTGTAAGAAATGGTTTTCTCCAAAAACATTTCACAATGTAATGGAAATTTTTAAAAACTGGGTGAAGGAAGTTCTTAGCCCTTAATCTGTTAGAAAGGCTTATGAAAGCCTCTGCGTTGGTTTTTGTTTTTGTTTTTGTTTTATTTTTATTTTCTAATAATTTTTTTAAAGATTTTTTATTATTTGACAGACAGAGATCACAAGTAGGCAGAGAGAGCCTACTAAGCTGAGAGCCCGATGCGGGGCTCGATCCCAGGACCCTGGGATTATGACCTGAGCCGAAGGCAAAGGCTTTAACCCACTGAGCCACCCAGGCGCCCCTGTTTTTGTTTTTGTTTTTATCGAATTTTTGGCTGTGGCTACAGAAATAGCTAAATATATTTATCTTCTGGACCGAGGCTTCCATGTGGTTTCTGTAGGAGGTAGAAGTTAGGCTGACCTCCCAGTAACTTGACGATCATGCCACTGAATGAGCAGTGAAAGAAAACCATAGAAAGTATTAGGACTTCTGTGAACTGGGCAGTTTTGTTTTGTTTCTCACAACACACACACACACGTGCATAGACACAGAGCTAGGGGCACGTGAGGCTGCTGGCCCAGGCCGGTGCCCACTGGCCAGACCAAAGCTGGGCTGCTTGCCACAGATGTGTTTTCTCTGCTGGTGAAGGAAGATCACCTGTACTATCTCCAGCTTTCAAGATTGGAGGAACCAGGACAGACAAAGAAACATCGAAATCTGGCTCTCGTTGACACATGGTAAACAGCAACCTGCAGTCTCACATGTCTTCTCTCCTTAAGCTGAGGACCCTGGCCTGCCTGCCAGGGGTCTTCACCAGGTGTCCTGAGAAGACTCTTCCTTTGCAAGGAAGGAATTCCTTCCTATAGAAGGAATTCTGCAAGAAGTGTATACATTGGTCTCAAGATGTGTGCAAGACAGGTATATGCCCAGTGCACATGGTTTCTAGGGTATCTCACTAATACTCCCAACATTAAGATATTCTGAGGTGGACCAGCAGGTGTCCCAGCCAAAGCAAGGTAGTATCATGGTAGCATTTTCGGAAAATCGAGAAAAAAGTGATTCATAGGAAAAAGTAAAGTTTAGGGATGATTGTTGCCTGACCCCAAGCCAAAGGAAAGCATGCATTTTTGGATCAGGAGGTGAGTCTGAGCCCTGTCTCCCAACTGCCACATGTGGTCACCCCCCATATCCCACACTTCTCTCAGAAAACCAGCTAACTAGGGTCACCAGGTGTTTCAGGTGATCTGAGGGAAATGTTGCATACCACTGCTGTGCCCTCATTAGGAGGCGATGCACTGGACCCCGCCACTTCCTCAGCCCGCCCCCAGCGCTCCTGCAGCCGGTGACTGCTCAGCCAAACTACTGCAGGTTAACGTCCATGGCGGGAGGAGCATATGTCCTTGCCCATCCCGATGCCTTGGCTCCCTTTGTCACATGCCTCATATTTCCACCGGAATTTCACAGTTTTTTAGGCCCCACAGAAACTTTAAGAGAAGTTTTTTTGTTGTTTGGTTGGTTGGTTGGTACTTTTTATAGTGGCAAATTGTACATAATACAGAAGTTACGGTTTTAACCATCTTCAAGTTCAATGGCATCATGGATATTTGCATTATTGTGCAGTCATCATTACCATCCATGTCCAAAACTTTTTCAGCTTCCCTGCTTGGGATTTTATCCCCATTAAATACCACCTGTTTCCCTCTTCTCCCAGCCCCTGGTGACTTTCTGCTTTCTGTCTCCATGAATCCAACCACTCTAAGCTCCTTACTGGGGTGGAATCATACAGGATTTTCCCTTTTGTGCCTGGTTTATTTCATGTAACATCATGTTCTCAGGGTTCATCCGTGTTGTAGCCGGTGAGAGGATGTCCTTCCTTTTTTAAGGCTGAATGGGGTTTTGTCGTATGCCCAGACCACATTTTGCTTATCCATTCATCTGTTGATGGACAGTTGGTTGGGGTTTCCACCTTTTGGCTGTTGTGCGTAATGCTGCTGTGAACATGGGTGTGCAAATACCTTTTCGGATCCCAGACTTCAGTGTTTGTAGATGTATGCCCTGAAGTGGAGTGGCTGGATGAAATGGTAATTCACTGGTTAATTTTTTGAGGACCTGCCCTCTGTCAGTCACAGCAGCGGCACATAGCATGTTCCCACGGGTGGTGCACAGGGTTTCTCCACATTCACGCCAGCAGTTGTTACTTTCTGTTTTTTTGGTTTTCGTTTTTCACGATAACCATCCCAATGGGTGTGAAGTGACAGCTCACTGTGGTTTTTATTTGCATCAGCACATAACCTCTTAATCTCAGCTTCACTGTTTGCTTCTTTGGGGATGTTTCTCATGGCACTAGTACTAAGCAGCTCCTCCCCGTTACCTCCGTGTGATGGCAAGAGCCAGGGAGAATAACAAAATAGATAGCCCTGTGAAGTTTGCGACATTGAAAGCGGTTCATTATGAATGAGGTCCACAGGTTGTCATTACAGGTGGAATTGCGTACAAACTGGCCTGCTCACCCCCTTCTTCCTTACTGTGTTGTGTTTCACCTTTTTGAAAGTTCCCACTAGATTACAGTCATGGGAAGTATGACAGAATCAAGCATGCATAGGTCGGCAAACAAACAGGAGAAGACACATGTAAAATTTTCCTTAGCTTGGCAGCAGTCATTCTCCCAAGTGTGGTTGCTGCACAAGCATTAGTGTCACCAGGGAACTTGCCAGAAATGCAGATGATCAGACCTCACCCCAGACCTGCCAAATCTGAGTCTCTGGGATGGAGCCACGTGCCTTCTGTGTGGATAGGCTCTCCCAGTGATTTGGGAACCACTGGTTTGTGGCATCAGAAATTGGTTCCAGCCCTTTTGAACAGCATTGTGTTATATGGTAAGATGAATCGCTGAATATCATTTATTGTTGACCATTTACACTCGGCATGACGTGGCAAAAAGACGAGGAGTAACAAGGACAATATTCTGAAAGTTCAGCCTCTGAAATAGTTACATTTAACTCTAGGAAATGTGTTTTGGGAGGCAGGGAAGGATAAACACACATGCACACACTAACTTGAAAGTGGACCCTAAACACTGTTATTTAAAGATTAGTAGACCATTCTGTGGTTGACGACTGAGTTCTGTAAAAGAGTTTATTTCAAAAGAGAATGAGAATGCTTGATCATGTCACGTATGGGATGGCCTCAGGCCTGTGAAGTAAATATTTCAAAGACACATTTATAGAGGAAGAGAAAACGCCAGCAAAGAGATAATCAATGGAGAAACAAAGAGAGTAGTATCAGTTGACAGCTAGTGGCCTAAGTATAGACAGTGAGTCAATTTTGATTAAACGAAGGCCGTATTGGACAACCTGGGCAGGTGATCTAGCAGAATGATAAAACCAAAAGGCAGCTTTTTTGAGATAAGAACAGAGAGAGTATTGATCAGTGGAAGATCAGTGGAATAGAATTTGCCTCTAATCCATTGGTTCTCAGATTTGTTTTGATCAAGGAACTGCTTCTCTGGACAGAGTACCTTCCTTGAAGAAGTATAAAAGAGATCCATTTACCAAATAAAAGGAAAGAATGATGCGGCCATTGATAAGAAACCAACAGGGTGACCTGGATTTGGAAGTAGAGGGAGTGTTGAATATACGCATAAATTATTGATGTTCAAAAACCAGCATGACCGGAACTCGGTCCAGAGCCTACCTAGGAGGCTTAACAAACCACACAGATGACATTTCTACTCTCCAAAATGAAAAAGAAGTTTTAAGAAATTACTGCCAGGGAGCAAGTTCCCATCCTCCCCTGTTATTTCTTCCCAGCCATGTGCTTAAAAGAAAATCATATTACTACTTAAGCTATCAGGGACGGAAGAAGAAATAAAGGACATTACGGACTGTTCTCAGCATCCATTTTCTCCCCATCAGTGAGTAAATAGTGATTAAATCTTGAGGAAAGGAGAGAAATATTTGACCAGGGTATCTGTTTTATAAAAATGCAAAGGTGCTTTACAGCAAGTATTTGAAACAGTGGATCAAGTTGATGAAGCTGTAGAAGTAATGTCAAAGAGGGTGTTCTTTCATTGTCTTTTCTAAAAGTGGTCACTTGTGAGCAGAAATTATAAAAAGGTGAGATGTAAAAATTACCTAAAGGAATGAAGACTGGAAGAGATGGTCAGAATGGGAAATTCATAAGTCAGTTCATTTATTGAACACCTGCTCTGACCCCAGTGTGGATGTGTGGGGTTAAATCAAGTTCTAGTACTTAGAGGGATTGTATTGAAATAGGGACCTAAAACCTAAGCAAAAGTATATATATATATTAGTAAAAGCCCTGAGAGAGGTTGATTTTCTCCTAATCTAGTAATTGTTTTCCTGTTCCACTTGGAAAATGACTTCCTAAAAAAGGGGATGGGGAGAATGAATGGCTTATCCTAACTGATAATTCTTCATAATCTGTGGTTCAAAAGTGTGAGAATAGAAAAGAAATATGTCACTCATTTAAGGACAGTCAGAGAGAAGGAGAGAATAAGAAGACATGGTCTGATATTAGAACATTTGGTGAAGAGACATGACATCAAGTAAGTATGGCATTTGGAGAAGGAAAGGGAGGAAGTGTGGGCAGTGGGAGGAAGCTTAACTACAAGACTTGAAGGCAGATGTTTCAAAATGGAAGAGAAGGTACAGGACTGAGTCTAGTTAGATTTGAATGAAAGTTTAACAAATATGGTACCTGTGATGGCTTTAAAAGGTGTCCACAAATTCTTTGATCCCCTTCTCCTCAAGGGGTGGAGACTGATTGTCTCACCTTGAGGAGGGGCTGCCCTTACTGACTTCCTTCTAATGAACAGAATGTGGTGGAAGTGATGTTGGGTGATTTCCGAGACTGGATTGTGAAAGACATTCTGGGTTTGCTCCCTCTCTGAGCACTTGATCTTGAGGGAGTCAGCTGCCTGGTCTTGAAAACACTCAAGTAGCCCCTTGGAAGGGCCCATGAAACCAGGAACAGAGGCCTCCTGAATGATTCATGTGAGCAAACCTGGTTCTTGGAAACAGCTCCCGCATCCCCAGTTGAGGCTTCAGACGATGTCTTGACTACAGCCCAATAGGAGCTGAGTGGTTTTCTCACGGCTCAGGCACTCCCCAGTTCCTGAGCCACAGAAACTGCAATTAAAATTTTCACTGTTCAAGCTACTGAATTTAGGGGTGATGTGTGACACAGCAGTAAATAAGTAATATGGTATCCCAGGCAGAAGGCAAGACCGTAAGTTAGGCGACGACAGAAAATGACAGTTCAAGAAACAAAGCTTTTCCATTGGTTGTTTAAAGAAAAAGCGAACGAGTGGCTGCCATGTTGGTAATGTTTATTTTCCCTCTGCTGGAAATCAGGAGACCTCAAAGATACTTAAAGGCAGATAGTTCATAAAAATGAGATAGAAATGATCCTCTTCCTCAAGGAGCTTGGAGCCTAGTAGGATAGATTTAAACAAGTCAGGATGACAACATGATCACGTGTGAAGTAAAATGTGGTGCTTCTGCAGAAGGAAGTAGGCCTCTTCTAGTTAGTTTGGAAAGTTAAGTATTCTCTAGAAATTCTAGTCAAAAGAAATCTTTTTAAGTATTGACAAGACACCAATTGCTCTCTTTATAAAGTTTCATGAGAGGAACTTAAGAAAGATCCCCTAAATGACAGTATTTGCTTAGTATCTCCCCAAAGATTTTATACTCCTGACATTACTAGAGTTTATTAAACTGTTCTAGTTGCTTCCCAATTTTAGGAATTGTCTCTGTTTGCAGTTGAGAAAACCAATACAAAAAACCATTGGGAAATTTGCCAGGATCACAACGCTATTCAGTGAAGGAGCCAGAATATGAACCCAAGCAGCTTGGTTCCAGAGTGTTAGTACAACCAACTATCCTGCTTCTCAGTAGCATAAATGTAATAGACCTGGAGTCTGAACAAATTCCCACTTGTCCAATGTCACACGACCAGTTTCCACTTCAGGTCATGGTAGACTAATTTCTCACAGACTAACGCTTCTGCCAAAAACACCTTGAGAAGCTGGACGAAACCATGAAACAAACAAAAAGCAACCAAGTAGTAGTTTTTTGGGAGCCTACAGTGCTAGGGGGCAAAAATTGGAGGCCAGGGCCACCCAGGAGGCAAGGCACCAGAAAAAAATCCATGCCTTCAGTATGGGTTCCACAAAGTCTACATACTGGACACAAAGGCAATTCTGAAATTAACTAGACTGTCATCAGTTCTTTTCCTCATTGGATTGAGGTGTTCTGCGCCACCCTCCCCGAGTACTGAAGCAAAAGCAGATTCTCTCCAAAGGACAGTAGCATCATTTCATATCTCGTATCAATATGTAGCACTCAAATGACAGTACCAAAAGGCAAGACTGAATTACCAAAAACAAGGAGGGGAAGAAAAGGAGAATAGAAACAGACCCAGAGAAGCCCAGATTTTGGATGTGTAAACATCGTCCTCAAGATCTGTGGATTAGTAGGTTCAAGAAATTCAGCAAGATGAATTTGAGTAAACAATTAGAAGTAATAAAAAAGGAACAAAGGTGAGAATTATAAGACTAAAAAATATAATAACTGAAATTAAGAACTTGGTGGGTTTACCATAGATTAAACATGGCCAAAGAAAGGATTAGTAAATGGGAAGATAGCCCAGAGGAATTAGAGATTT
Organism: Mustela nivalis; assembly: GCF_964662115.1. Taxonomy (NCBI): domain Eukaryota; kingdom Metazoa; phylum Chordata; class Mammalia; order Carnivora; family Mustelidae; genus Mustela; species Mustela nivalis. The sequence continues at coordinate 84,961,710 of NC_139027.1, forward strand.
TAGGATACACACAAAAAAGGACAGAAAACACAGAAAGAATATAAAAAAGATTTTGCTTTGGACTGAATGTTTGTGTGTCTCACCTCAACCCCTGCCAAATTCACAGGCTAAGGCCCACTACCCAATGTGATTGTATTAGGTGGGTGGGGCCCTCATGAATGAGATTAGTCACATATTTATAAAAGAGACCCTGGAGAGCTCTCTTGCTGCTTCTGTTGTTCGGAGACACCATGAGAAGTTGGTTGTCTAGGAAGCAGGCCCTCATCAGATACCAAACCTGATCTTGATTTGGACTTCCCCACCTCCAAAACTGTGAGAAGTAAATTTGAACCACATAGTCTGTGGTGTTCAGTTATAGTAGGCTGAACTGAGATTTACCTACATGTGACCAGTGTCCCAAAAGAGTGGATGGGGAAGGGGAGAGTTCGGCAAGAGGGTGGCAGGGCTATTTGAAGTGGTAAATGCTGGTGCCACATGACTGGTGGAGAGCCAAGCCAGCTCTCCTCGCTTCAGATTTAGCACCTTTAAAACATGTTTTATCATGTCAAGTAACACACAGAAAATGTCTTCTTTTTTTCTTAAGATTTTATTTATTTATTTGACAGAGAGAGATACAGTGAGAGAGGGAACACAAGCAAGGGGGAGTGGGAGAGGGAGAAGCAGACTTCCCACAGAGCAAGGAGCCTGATTTAAGTACATGTGTAACCCAGGTCAAGTTCAGGAAACAGGACATTGCTGGTACTCTAGAAGCTACTGCCCATCCCAGATTAGCCTCCTGATTGTTCCATACCTCCAAGTAGAGATAATTACTACCTTTAATTTTATTAAAATAATTTCCATGATTGTTTAAACCTAAGTATGTATCCCTAAACAGAACATTTTAGTTTTGCCTGCATTTTTCTCTCAACGTAGGTATTCTCACAAAACCCTGTCAGGGTTCTTTGACTGGCTTCAAATTAGAGTTCAGAGTCACAGTGTCAGCACACCGCTGCTAGCCGAAGGGAGCATGGCCTCGTTCTTTTTCACCTGACTCCCCTGAGTCATTCTAGAAGATGGACAAGATGTGGACAAGGCTGGTGGCATCGCCTCCCCAGGGGTCTTCCTCCACTTCGTGGTCTTTCGCTTTCTCCGGAGGCAGAGTTGTTTTGGGTCTGGAGCCACTCCATCTCTGTCAGACCCAGGGAACTGGCCCAGTTTAAGGAAAGGAGATTCTGCCCACCTGTGTCGCAGCTGTGTCACTGAGGCAGCTCCATACTAGAATGTCTGGCGGGGCCGGAGTCCTCAGGACAGAATCAGAAAGGCACCCACAGCCTGGGGGTGAGGTTGGCCCCAGAGTTCCCCACTTCAAGGGGGCTACTCAGCCCATCAGTCATGTTCATATCTTTTTCTCATGGCTCTGAACATTTGAAAACACTGCTGGTGGTTGGCGCAGATGGCGTTTCTGTTCTAAGACCGTATCAGCATCCTGCGGATGGCTCACTGAGATGCAGATGGCCAGGGTTAAAACACAGATGGCTGGGCCCTACCCTGCAGTTTCTGATTCAGCCAGTCTGGGGGCGAGGCCTGGGAATTTGCTTTTTTTCTGATAAGTTCCTGGGTGATGCTACTGCTGGTACTGGTCTTGGGAGCCCACCTTGAGAACCACCGGTCGAGCTCATCTTCAGGCTTCATTTAGTGCTAGTTAGTGATTGGAAAAATCTGCCCAGAACGAACCAAGAATCCCCCAAGTGTTCAGCATTCCTGTTTCACATAAACTTGGTTTGTTCTACGTCCTTAACTTTTAAGGTTTCTGCTCAAGAGCCCATGAAATTAAAAATTACCTTCTCTGCTGCATCGGCGCTCCTGCCATTAACACCCAAATGCACATGGCGTGCCATGATGTTGAATTAAGGAGCTTAAATTAAAAGCACATTTTCCTGTTCAGAAAGTCATCTGTTGATCATTTGGCTTAATTAAAATTGGGTATATTGTGTACTTACCCTGACTCACCTCGACCACGATGCTGCTTAATCTGTGAATTGATTCAGGGATCTATAAAACTAGCACAGTGCCTGGCTTGTGCTAAACTATAAAAGGGAGATGGCCTTCTGTGCGTGCGTGTGTGTGTGTGTGTGTGTGTGTAATAGAAGCTTGAAACTAAACATTGCTTTAAGGGAAACCAGAAGCCCTCAGGAGAGGGTTGAGTGGTACATAAGCTGTATGGACTATTGCATTAGGACTAATAACTGTTGTGACAGCAACAATGACACTGGTGCTCCAAGCCTTGCTCACACGTGGAGGACCTGTCAGGCAGAACCTGTTTCACTTGGTTCTTTTTTTAGAGCCACACACAGCAACCAGCTTGGAAAATAACACAGAGGATACCAAGGGTTAGCTTGAACCCATCTTGTTCAGTCCCATGAGAACAGTCACAATTGGAGAATTGATTAGAATTACTTAGAATGACGTTCTGTGCATTTTAGAATATTACGTTGACAGGGCGGGTTGAAAGGATCATCTGTGACATCAGGGTTTGTGATGATTCGTTTCTAAGAGGTCTAGTGGAGGAAATAACTTCCGAGTTCTGTGTCGTCCTCCCCACTCCCTAACCCTCACACGCCCATGACTCTGAAAATGGTATGTCGTCTGAGGTTGACTCGGACATCAGTCTTTCTGTGTCTTCCTGAAGGTCCAGCCCACTAGCACTTCCCGCATCTCCTCCAGGGCATCAAGTCCCAGGGTTAGCACGGAGATAAGATGGGACCTTTTCCTCACAGATTTGTTTCTCTTTGGTTTGATTGGGGCGGAGGGATCCATAAATACAGGCTGTGAATACGGTTGTCTCTTGATTCTTGCACGGTAGCAGCTGTGACTGGTGGGTAAGCCCCACAGTGCTTTTGTAGAGTTGAATGCCTTTGGATATCCATTTCCCTGGGATGTCATTGGTTTATGGGATTTTCACTTGTTTTGCAGGATTTTGCACACTTTGGACCAAAGGTTTGTAAGTTGCATGTAAAAGTGGCTAAGGTGCTTGTTAATTTTGTCCCCGTGGGATCACACAACAGGGCGGGTCCTCCGCATCAGGAAATTAGTTGGGTCTTGAGAACCAATGAACCCTGCTGTAGGAATTTCTTTAAGAGCTATAGTAGGCTCCTACCATCTGTATGGCTCTCCGGAATATAGAGTGGAGAAGATGTGGTCCACCTGGCCTAATGCATAGTTGAAGGGATAGGACGAATGTGTAAATTATTTATTACAGAACAGTTACTGGAGTACACTCTACTCCTGTCCCTGGAAGTTGTCAGCTTTCTGCTGTATGGCAAGCCAAGGAAGGGAAGAACTTACCTCAATTGAGAGAGGTTTCTTCAGGTGGAAAACCTTTTAGCTTGTAGCCTTGCAGGGATGATCGTCCAAGGTAGTAACAGGATGGCTCAAAGAACAACGTGAACTGTGGTGAGAGTGGGACAGTGGGACAGTGACATCTCATTGATTAGATCTGTAGGCAGGGCCACGTGACACACTCCATGTGGACACAGTGCCAGTGGGCAATTGGGTTTTATTCTGGAGCCACTGAGGGGGACCAGCCTCCTTCCACTTCCCCATCAGCTGGCTAGTCAGTGTCTCAGAAGAGGCAGGACCACTTTTAATAAAAAATAACGATACCTTTCTCAAATTGATTCACATATAAATAAGGCACTGACATAATCGCAAAATCAGGCACTTCTCACTAAAATCTGCGCTTAAACCATAGTACAGCGCCCCCCATCCCCACCCCCACCCCCAGATACCACAAACCATGTTTAAAACTCTGGAGTTTTCAACTGCTCTTACTTATTTTTAAATAGCTTAGAATTAGAAAAATTTTGATGGCTTCATTTCTAATGGAGGAAAATTTCTAGCTGCTGCCTATATGCAGACCACTTTTTAGAAATTCTCAGTTTATTAGAAACAGGCTGGAGAAAAAAAAAATTCAAGTTTCTTCAGCATCAGGGTAACACCAGTATCCCACACTCTATGTATGGGGTCCCCAATTTTCGAATAACTGAAATACATTTGGCATGGACACTGTACTAAGCAAAATGGAGTTTTGCTTGGACTCGGAGCACGCGAGGTCGCATGGCCCCTGGGTCGCTGGGAGCCTCAGGTGCCGCGCTAGGTACTGCCGCCCGCCCGTCCTGACTCTTGTTCCATTTCCTCCCCAGCCCAGTGACTTCTCCGTGTCTCTGAAAGCGTCAGGGAAGAACAAACATTTCAAGGTGCAGCTCGTGGACAATGTCTACTGCATCGGGCAGCGGCGGTTTCACACCATGGACGAGTTGGTGGAACACTACAAAAAGGCGCCCATCTTCACCAGTGAGCACGGGGAGAAGCTCTACCTCGTCCGAGCGCTGCAGTGACGCCCACAGCCCCTGCCACCTCCAGGCCCTTGGTGCCACACTCACCTCCCCGGAGCCGGGCGCGTCGCCCCCGGAAGAGGCCGCGCTCACGGGCCCTCCTGCAGCGGGCTCCGCTCTGTCCGGTGGTTCATTGGTCCTTGGCTTCCTTGGCCTCGTTTACCTTTGCGTGCAGGTCGGTCTGTTTTTCCGCTCGCCTCCCCTCTGCCAGGCCAGGCCGTGGTACCCACTTGCCGGCCTGCCCTCCTCCGGCCAGGTTTCAAACGGGAAGTGCAAGAGGGAGCTGTTCGATCACGGCACTCCTGCTCAACTGAAAACAGCCTTAGTCTGTTCAGATGGTTCGCGCTAACAGAAGCCCTCCTTAAGCAGACATCAGGCACGGTTTGAACGCACCGAAGCTGCCGTTAAGTGAACTACAGTACAACTCAGAAAGCGGGGCGGGCGCTCCTGCAGAGGGCCCCGGCCCTGGGCCTGGCAGCCGTGGCTCCATGCCCTTTGCCCTCGCGTGGCTCCCAGACTGCCCAGGGAGTGGACACGCCTTGCTGGTAGCAATACCAGAACCATCAGATGAGAGAGTAGTGAGGAAAGTCCAGTGCCTTCGGGGCTATGCTTGCAATAAAAGAATTTCCTTGAAAGTCAGTCTGCAGAAGCCAGACCTGTGACCCAGACAGACAGATGCTGTGGTCATTTACCCCCAGATGTGCCATCCGCCTAGTGCTTTTTCCTCTCGCCCTGCGGCTTGTTTAAATTTCCCAATTATGTATTTAATTCTCAAAGTAATATGTATCCGTAGCCATTTGTTGACACTAATACAGATGATTAAGGAAAACAGCTGATCTTTGGGGAAGGGGAACTACCATACACTTTACACACACACACACACCCCATATATATATATATATATATTATATATATATATTATTTGCTTTACAGGGAATTTTTCAGGGTTTACAAGAGATATGTGATTGGTAGTAAGACACAGAATGTTTATGAAGAAATTGCATTTTCTTTTTTCTTTACATTTGAACTTCTTTATAGTTTAAATATACAGTCTTGAGATGGCACATTCCTACAACTGAAGAAGGGGTCTTGAGACCTTCTAAACTTGCATACTCAGTTTTTTGGATATTGTAATAAAAAAAAAGTATTATGACAAGACTATGTGTGTATTTATCTTTGGGAAAACTCAGAGTCCATCCCGGGAGAGTAATTGCTCCAGCATTTACTGGTTCCTCAGTGTCTATGGGGAAACAATTTTTAGAGAGGAGTTTTAACAGATTTATTATCTGCGTGTTTTCTTTTTCTACCACCACATATTTTATATGCTGAAATAATAAATTTTAATTAGTGAAACTCCAAGAGAAAGCAGAATCTCAAGCTTGGTCCTAACTTTACTCTTTGGAAATTATTTGTTTAAAAATGTTGCACCGAACTTTTGTCAGCCGTACTGTTGAGCACCAGTTTTTTTCTCTCCCACCCATGTCTTACTTCAGTTGCTCAGTTGGTAGGCAAATCTCAAACACCTGCAACATGCCAGGCACAGGAAACAAAGTCACATCACAGGGGAGTTGTGCCACTACCGGCTAATGAAGAGCGCTTGTGTCCTCAGTGCCCTGTCTATGCCAGACAAGGGGGTCCTCACTTAGTCTTCATCACAACCCCCTAAGGTGGTCCTGTTCTCATCTCCCTTATGCAGATGGAAAAAATGAGGCAGGAAGTAAATGCACAAGGTCACGGCGCTGGTAATGCCAGTTGCAAAGCCAGAAAGCTGGCTTTGGTGCCACCCCCTTCCAACACCAACCCCAGAGGTTTCCAGCAGAAATAAACAGTTTGGTGAGAGCTTGCACTTAACCTGCCATTCCTGTTCTCTGTGAGTTCGTTGTTCTCTTTGTTGCCTGTGATATAAATCAGAAGTTTGGGGTCTGGTACCTGAAGCTGGGGTACCCAGTTCTGTAAGAATATATATCCAGATGAGCGAAGTGGATCATTGCTTCAGACAAAGCACATCTGTCCTATACCTTATCCTTGGAAATTACAAGTGCTTCTGACTTTTTCAGGTCTCAGTGTTGTGTGTTCCATTTTGACCTGATGTTAGAATCCGTTCATACGATAAGTGTCTGGATAGCTGAAAGACTTGGGTTTACACAAAGCAAGTAAGGAAGAAACAAGCAATTAAAGGACGCAATACAGATAGACATTCTGGCCTCAGGAACTTTTCTAAGGCTTGTAGTTAAAATTGACCGTCATTTTCAATCTTGCCCCAAACCCCCATGGGAAGTCCTCCAGCTGCCGGGGACAGATCAGGATTTGTATTTATGAAGGTTCCAGCATCCCCAGACTTCCCAGCGCCAGGTGGACCGGTGGAGGGTGGATTGATAGTCCCAGTACGAGCCTGTTGACAGTGGGGAAGGCGGTCAAGGCAGGGTCCCCGTGTGGTTTGGAGTGTGAACAGACTGTCAGTGCCCTGTCCAGGTGGCCCTTCTGCCATCACCTTGCTGCATGTCCGAGATGTCCTGGACAGATCTTGCTTTGCCATTCCCTTGTCTCTGCACAGATGGCAAAGGACAATAAAGGGTAGTCATTTTATAGTTGTGTGACTCCGCTCATTTGTTTGCATTCAGTGTGCCTTCATTTTTCAGAAACAGCCCTGATGAGTTACGGCCCTGAACCACCAAGCCCTCACACGTGACGAGTGCCAGATGCTATTAAATCATGTTTCTAGGGAGCTAAAACTGGCCATGTTTTCTCCCAAAGTGCATCACAAATTATAGTCTTAAATTATAATTAGAATCTTTAGGTCTACTGAAACTCTGACATTCCCAAGCTAAATATTTTCAGTACCAGTACAATTTTATCTTTGGCTTCTATCTGTGAAGCAGTTTATAAACTACTTCTCTTCCTAATTTCTACCACCCGATACCAGAATGCCAAATTAATTTTAAGACCAAAGCTTAGAACTGTGAGAGCCTAGAAAAGCTTGAAAGTATTCTTTTAAAATAAAATCTCACGGTAAATACAGCTCTGGTCTTGGCCACTTTCCCACTACAACTCAGCCATAGGTGTATAATTCGTGTAATAACCACTCGTGTGATCAGTACCGTGGTTTGCTGATCTGCTGTCAGCTCTCTCACGAAGCAGAATCCCTTTTCCAGGCTTGGGAGCTGCTGCCAAAGCCAAGTGTGGTAGGAGCGTCCAGTTATCCTTATTAACCCTGTCTCTTCAAGCAAATCAGCCAGCTTCTCTGAGTGTGTTCGCTGTGGGCGAACGGGGCTGCTCACCATCTTGGCAATTCCCAGGGCTCTGTGAGGATTATATGCAGTAGAGCACTTGACCAACTTGGCAGGACACGCTCCACAGCACTAAGCAATGCCAGTCAGGCCGATTGTGTGTCACATAATCTACTTGACATTTTTCCTCATTTGTTGGGACCCTGGTGCGTCCACCAGCCACGGGCTTTCTCAGAGGGCCCCACTGCAAAGGTGTGGCTCCATGAGACCCTCGATGTGGTCCCTACCAGCAGTGTCAGCACCAGTCCACCCCCACATAGTCTAGAACATAGACTCTAAAAGTACGCAAGGACATGTCTTCCAAGAAACTCCTCATTCTAAATATGGGACCCATCTTTCATTAGAAGCCCAGGCCCCAAAGCCATACTTGGCCACACTGAGCACCATACTCAAACCACATTCTTACCTCAGGTATTCGACAAATTTACATCCCCTAAAAAAAAATCCTCCCTTGAGGAGCAGACATCTTTGTTTTCTCCTTGATGGCTGGGAAGGGGAGGGGGCATGGAGGGCAGAATAGAACATCCTCCAAGTTCCTTATGTTTCTTAGCCTGAGCTGACAACACAAGAGTCATTGAGTACTAGGCAAAAGTTGAATTGGCCAACCAAAGCTCAGAAGACCTCTGCCCCCTATCTTAGCTCGTGCTGTTATAACAAAATACCATAAGCCAAATGGCTCATAAATGAAAGAGATTTGTTTCTCACCGTTTTGGAGACTGCAGGTCTCAGATCAGGATGCCGGTGTGGTCAGGTTCTGATGAGAGCCCTCTCCCAGGATGCAGACCTCCGACCTGCCATGTTGTCTCCTCAAATGGCAGGAAGAGAGTTGGCTAGCTTGCTGGCCTCTTCCCATAAGGGCAATAGTTCCATGTGTAAGGGCACCTTCCTCATCACTGAACTCCCTCCCTCCCAAAGGTCCTGCCTCCAAATGCTATCACATTGCGGATTAGATGTTAACATGAATTTGGAGGCAGTGCAAACAATCAGTCCCTAATGCAGTCTTCTCAAAAAGCCTTTGCACTCCGAGGACACTGGTAGTTGCTATTCTAAATTCAGCTCACTCAGACCTAGATGGCTTATAGTTCCAACCCTTTGAGAATGTTCTTTCATGCAGTTTTTTAACTGCCAGATTCCATTTTAAAGGGCGCAAGGGACAGGCACCTGCATTTTTAAAATGCTCCCTGGAGATAATGATGGTGGTGGTTTGAGGCCTACGCTTTGGATACTGTTCTACTCTGCTTGAAACCTTCGGAAAAATCACCACCTCCCAAAGCCTTGTGTTCACATTACTGACAACACACACCTTCTGTAGCATGTCCTTTCTTTGGATCATATAGAGAGAAGTGTCAGACCTTGAATAACTAGAGCTGTCTTTTTTAAAGAGTAATCTTTACTTGCCTTAACCTCCATGTGGATTTCCCATATCACAGCTTCCAGCCGTCCAAGCTAATTGGAAAGACTCATTCCATCCTTGGAGGATCCTGTCACTTGACAGGAAGTTATTACCGAAGATGAATGAGACTGACAGCTGGTATAAAAGCTCTTAGATTTTTAAAAAATGCATGGCCTCCTCCCCAGGGGATGGGTGTTTGACCAACTCCTCAGCTTGGGCATCAGGCTCTGGAGCCAAAGTCAGGAACCAGAGGACCAGAGCTCCATCTCCTGCTGATGCAGCTTTCCAAGAATAGGTCATGGCCTGGGTAAAGTCCAAGTCCAAAGAGGCAGTGGTCCTATCTTCATGGTAGTCAAACCCTTTTGGCTTCTGCCCTGTGGGTAAGCTTGGGCTCTGCCCTTCTCCAGCACCTTGACTGCCACGTTTGGAGACCTCTGTACTTCAATGGCCTCAGAAACACTGGCGCAGAGCGGCACTTTCTGCCCAACCCTTTCAGGATGATATTATAGTTGTCAGACATTATTATACATGTAGATAAGGTGAACTACTTTGCATAATAATGTGGCATGCTTAGAAGCTTCGTACAGCTTGTTAAGTATCTTAATGAAAAAGGAAAAATAGATTAATAGGCTAGATTATTATCTAAACGAAGCCCGAGGTAACCCACAATTCCAGACCATGTCTGCTTGTAGACCCACAGAGGCACTGTATTCAAATGATTTCGACCTCCAGCTCCCATCTAGTCACGGATAGGATTCAGATGCTAGTGGTGTTCATTGCTACAAAGACAAACGGTTCCCTTGTAGCACTGTAAATAGTAAATAAGAAGAAAGGAATGAACTTGAAGTAATGAAACCAGTTAAAACCACCGCCTAACCAGAATATAGATATCCAAATAGCATGTAAATCACAGGGGTCACAGTAGGTGTTGGAAGCTCAAGGGAGCAGTGTTTGTTCAACAGGCTTTCAGAGCTCTTCTTTGGGAATGACCAATCCATGCTGCAGGTGTAGCCTCTGACTTCTCAGTGGTAGATTTTCTTGGGGAGGACAGCGATATTGGCTACAAAGTTTTCAGGAAATCATTTTGAGCAATTGAAAATATTGTGTTTTTTTTTACATGTCTTAATGTTTCCCAAATTTTCTACAACAGATAGAAATTATCTGAAGGAAATATACATCAAAAAAATTCTTCTGTATTTAAAATTGCATGGACCAAAATGAGGTGGACACAGAGTCAATGCTCCATTTGTTGTACTGGTTGTAGAAAAATATTTAGGAGAGAGTGACTCTTGGAACACTGGAAAAAAAAATAAAACCTCTAAGATGAACAATTGAAAAAAGAAAAAAGAAAGAGTTCTGCTCTGGACTTTGCTTGGCCTTCCTGGGGTTATTAGAAAATAATTTTATCGGTAGCCAACTTTTTCACGAAAAATAATGGTTAAAATCCTAATTGCCAAATTAAAAATGCAGTGAAGCCAATTAACTGAATAATGAATATTATGAAATACAGAATTTGTAATCTGGGTCATCTAGAACCTTCTCAATGAACCTGCCCTGACGACCACCCTTATTCTGCTCTTTTTCTTCCCTGCAGTACTTAACAGTTTCTAACATACTAGATAACTCACTTCTTTGCTATGGTTGTTATTTACTGTGTGCGCGTGCACATAGACACCCACACATCCACACCCCACAGCTAGAATTCGGTTCCACAAAGGCAGGGGTATTTGCTTTGCTGCCTAATGTAACCAAAATAGACCAGTGCTCTGCACACAGTAGGTACTCAGCCCACGGTCTTCACCTAATGTCTTCACTCAACCAACTGCTCTTCCTGAACTTCCGCTTCCGTCTTCGCACTGCGGTGCTCAGCAGCTGCCTGGTCCAACGGAGTCGGTGAAACCCAGACGAGACTGCCCGTCACACACTCCCACTCCCCTTCGAGCCTCAGCTCCCCGGGGCCTCGTCATCGCTACCGGTGACTCCGCACGGAGCCCGGGCATCCGGTCTCCCTGCGTCTGCGCTCGCGTCAAGCAGCCATCTTGGTAAATGAGTCACTTCCTCTGCCCGCCCAGCCGCACTGTCCCTATCCTGCTCTCTTCTCCAGAAGACCTGCAGCGTTTCTCTGGCTCTGGGGCTGTACGGGTCGTATGTGTTGTGCTAGTTGTACTGGTGGTTGCCGGCCAACCTCTCTGGTGTGTCTGTATCTTTTCTCTCCCGAGGTTGCTGGTTCTCTCCCCAGATTATCAACAACTGAGTTTAAGATTGAGCCATAGGAAATGGCCCTTTTTTTCAGGTCAGAAATGGTTGAACGGTGGCAATTTCCTATGGTTCAACCTAAAAACTTTTCTCGGAGTATTAGATTCTGTGCTCCCTGTACGCAGTAGATGCTTAGCAAATATTTGTTGGTTGATTGACAACAGCAAAAGAGAACCTATAAAATGAAATAACATCCTTCTCTCTGATTTAATAAGAGTTAAAGCAAGCCGTTTTACAAACACTAGAAGGAAGCCTCGACATAATCAAACGTTAGCTATAAAGGTACATTCTAAGTCCCGGTGGCACTTTGATTAACTCTGAGTTTGCACACACAAGCCTCACAAGAAGGCTTGTGTCTCTCAGGCTCTTTCGTCTGTGTGTGTCTGCAAAAGGTTATATGGCATGAGAAATTGAGTCAGAGTTTTGCTCAGTAGGGCTGTTTTTTCTTATCTGTCTAATCTACCATAAAATTTCTGGAAAATGCCTTAAATCAGAAACCACTTGTGCCCTGTGACCTATTGTGACTTTTTAAAAAATTGTGGCAAAATGCACATAACAAAATTTACTATCTTGAGTCACCTGGTTGGCTCAGTTGGTTAAATATCTGACTCTTGATTTGGGCTCGGGTTGTGATCTCAGGGGTCATGAGATTGAGCCCCACGTTGGGCTCTGCACTCAGTGGAGATTCCCTCCCTCCTCTCTCTGCCCCTCCCTCCCCTCTTGCTTGTGCACACATACTGTCTCTCCCACTCTCTCTCTAAAATAAATAAGTCTATAAAAAATTTACTATGTCATTTTTAGTCAGTGGCACTGGGTACATTCACGTTGTTGGGCAACTTTCACCACATCCATCTCCAGAACTCTTTCATCTTCTGAAACTGAAACTCTGTCCCATTGACAACAGCAACTCCCCATTCCCTCTCCCCTCAGGCCCTGGCAACTGTCATTCTACCTTCTGTCTCTATGAATTTGGTTAATCTGGGTATTGCATATAAGCAGAATCATACAGTATTGTCTTTTTGCAAATGGTTTATTTCATTTAGCATAATGTCCTCAAGGTTTATTCATCTGGTAGCCTTTGTCAGAATTTTCTTTCTTTTTTAATGCTGAATAATATTCTATTGTATGTATATGCTCTATTTTATCCTTTCCTCCCTCAGTAGACACTTGGGTTGCTTCCCTTCCTTTTGGCTATTTTGAATAATGCTGCTGTGAGCATGGGTGTACACATATTTCTTTGAGTCCTTACTTTTAATTCTTTTTGACATATACTCAGAAGTAGAACTGCTGGATCATATGGTAATTCTATTTTCAATTTTTAGGGAAACCACCATATTGATTACCACAATGGCCACACCACTTTATAACCCCAACAGCGCACAAGACTTCCTATTTATCCACATCCTTGCTAACAATTGTTATTTTCTGCTTTTTCAGTGGTAGCCATACTAATGGGTATGATTACTTTGAAGTTTTTGTAAAGATTAGAGGAAAATGTCACATCATTCTAGCTCAGTTTCATGTTTATAACGGCATGTATGAACTTAAACTTGAGTGTATGCATATCCTCAAACCCATATTAACAAGTACATTGGCATTAACAAGTACATTGAACTTATATTATAAGTTTATTATATTCAACTTATATTAAAGTTTTATTTTTATGTATCTTAATTCATAGGTGTAATGTAGAGAGTACAGCTTACTCTAATTTAGAAAAAAATGAAATCTAAAAGCAAGTGATGGTGAGACTGGAGATTAGTCTTAAAAGGAAATTGTTTCTAGAAAATAATTAACATTTAAAATCAGCCAAGTCAAGCAATAAAAAATGCAACCTTGTCCCAACAGTCACCACTCCCCTCTGCCTGTGACTTTAGTGAATGAATTTAATCCCTTAGCATGGAGATAGGCAACCCAACCCATCTGCGATAGTTGGCGTCTCAAAAGCTCTGTCTGTAATTACACCGTTAGATACCCATCCTCTTACATATGTTTGTAGCTCTGGGTCCAGCCAATGTTTGCATGTTGGTCCATGTGCTAGCTTCTTTACATACTAGTACAAAGCTGATGGTGTGGGGAAGGGGACACCCAGAGGAGGAAGGGTTGGAGGGAGCAAAAGAGAACTGAGCAATGACAGAAGGAACAAGACTCTGTTGCTACTTGGAAGAAAGAAGGAATAGTGGATACAGTTGGTTTGTGGATTTGGTAATCAGACAGTGATGGGGTGCCTGTCTGGTGGTTTTGGTCTTCCCATGAACTATGAGGCTATCAGTGTGAGATTTTTGTGTCCTCAAAAAATGGCTTTTAAATCTATAGCTAAGATTATCTTAAAGGAAGTTACTTGAGTTTTAAAATATATATATAGTTACTGAACCCTGGTTTTACCTTAAGTTTCTTAATTCGGGTTACAAATCTTATTTTATTTATAAACCCAACATAAAGCAATCCTTTTTAATTAGTTTGATTAATGTCTATTTCCAGATTAACATGGAATTAATCTCCTTTCAGCATTTTATTATTTTTTTCCTTTAAGTATTTTAAATTACATTTATATGTCTATTAATTCAATTTCCAGTCTTTTTTTTTTTAAGATTTTTTATTTTATTTATTTGACAGAGAGAGACCACAAGTAGGCAGAGAGAGAGGAGGAAGCAGGCTCCCCGCAGAGCAGAGAGCCCGATGTGGGGCTCGATCCCAGGACCCTGAGATCATGACCTGAGCCGAAGGCAGAGGCTTTAACCCACTGAGCCACCCAGGCGCCCCTCAATTTCCAGTCTTAAGTACTTCAGGGATCTAATTAACAAACAAACCTTTCCAAGCATTTAAGTAATCCTTGGGAAATCTAATAATTAAACTTATGAATACAGTGAGTCTTAAGTTCTCTTACATGTTCTGTTGCTATTTGTACATTTACTAAGAGTCCAACCTAAATTCAAAAGTCTAAATTCAGTTAGATGTTTTAAATTAACAGGTCAGATTCTCTTAAATTTTATGAATACATAAGCTACCAGATACACACAGATTGTCTTACCTTAAAAATGTTAATGCTATAGTTTCATCCCAGCAAACATTTCTATAATTTAAAGTCTTCTTGGAATTAAGAAATATTTATCTACAAAAGTAATTGTAGCCATCCCCAGTGATGTTGGCAGAAATTTCCTAAGCGTTTTCTGGGTTTGCCTTCTCAGTCCTGAAATTCAGGACAGAGTTTTAGTTTCAAGAGATGAAGAAGGGGATTTTTTATAATTCAAGAGGTCACAGCCCAGACAGTGACAGGGTTCTTGCCGTGATCCCTAAGGGAGGGGAGTGTGGGCCCTGCCTATGGTTGTGTCATCCCTTTCTCGTAGATGGTCCTCAGACTAACCCCCCACTGTTTCACTACTCAGGGAGGCCGGTGATTACTTTCATGCTATTAGATGCCCCCAATCCCTGTAGCGAGCATCCCTACTCTGTCAGTCCCATCTGTCCTCCTTCTACGGTCACAACCCTTAAGTAAACATCTAGCCCTGATCGATCTCTCATGGCCTTGTCTGGCTCTAAGATCACTCCAGTAATGGAGGGAAGGCCCTAAGCTGATAAGGATGTCTAAGAAGACCTAGGGATGAGGGCTTGAGAAATGAAAAAGAACTGGGGAGTAGCTTTCAAAGAGCACAAGGGCTTTATTGGCCTCATGGGCTTGGACCCCTAGCAGAAGGTGAGGCCAGGGGGCGAGCAGGTGCCACCCTGAGTGCGCACTCTGTCCACTGTTCTTTATGGAACAAGAAATGGTTTTATTTATTCGGAGCTCACAGGTGTTTTAGCACCTGTTTGTTCCAGGCTTCCATGCTGTTGTAAGAGCACACTTGCACTCGGATCACTTCTCAGGCATGGACTGGTGGTCATTCCATTCTAAAGAAAACCAATCCAAATTGTAGTTGAGGCTTTCTAGTGACTTATGCGAGAGAGACAGTGCAGAATTCCTATCAGCAGACCCATTCTCAAAGGAAAGGCATGGACCTAACTCCAAAGACTGGTGGATGAATGCCCATCTCTATCTGCTGTAAACCATAGTAATGAGTTCAAAGATGTACATGCCAGTTTTGGGTCTTCCCAATTTTAACTTAATATTTTTACGTTTTAAATGCTTTCTTACTTTAATTACTACTTGCCAGACCAAATGATACGGGATAAAACACCCTCTCCTTTAGTTATGAAGGTAAACCACGGGGATCCAAACTGGATAAAGGGGAGAGTAAAGAGGAATCGATGAAGGAAGAGAAGATCCCCAGGGATCCATGAACTCAGAGGTCTATGTGATATTGTAAGATTAAGTTAGTAACTGACGTGGAAGGATAATTGGTTGTGGCTGCCAAATAGGACTTGTCTATCCCAGTGAATGATCAAGAAGGAGAGGAGGGAAACATCACCAAAGAGAAGAAAGTCAAGAAACTGGATTCATCTGGATGAACTTGGTCAGTTCTTGATCTTAAAAAAAAAAAAAAGTGGACTTCAAAGGTTTCCACTGGTAGGGGTAGTTAACCCCACCGCATTTGCAAACAATGACAGGGGAGGCTCAGAGAAACTATAGGAGCAACAGGGGAAGAGCGGGAAGAGCATTTGACCAGCAGTGTCTAAAGCCATAGGCTTCTTCTGGTAGATCGCTGAGATGAGCCATCTTTCACATGGGGCATGCCATGACAAGGGGCTCTTGGTTTTTTGAAGACTTTGTCTTGCTGGCATCAGGAAAGAGCATGTGACAGCCTTGCCTGACAACTTCAGTGCTCGTTCCTGGTAGAACTTCCTTTTGTGAGCCTTTCTCAGGGGTCCTCATGTGCTTCCAAGGGTCCCAGAGTTGGTGGGATTCTGCTGACCAACCAGCTGGGTGTATTCCAAGATTGGTAGAGAGGAAAGTATGTGCTGCTCAGAGAACAAGAGATAGATGACCATTGGTGGGAAGGAGACAGTAAACATCCCAATAGCTGTTCTTGTCTTCACAAACTAGCTGAATAGGGTTATTTTCCATCCTTCAGCTTCTGACCGTTGAAGGTCTGTGGACTTGAAAATAAGCACAATTGAATGTTCTTGAACATTCTTAAATGTTATCTTAAATGTCCTTGTTCATCCACTGAATGGGTGGCCAGGCATTTGGAAGTCAATGTCCTCCACCTCCTCTGCAGGCCACTGTGAGGAATTTCCATGGTCTGAAAGTGGACCAGACCTTCTCGTTTCCTCCCAGGTGAAAATCTCTCTCTCTCTGCAGTGGTGTCCGGGGAAGACTGGTCTCTGCGGACAGCAAGGTCCTGGTGTTATTATCAATCAGTAACAACAGTGGGCCTTTGTGAGCGGCACCCCAGGCTTCCTTGGGACCACAGAAACCACAGCCCCAACTGATGGTGGGGACAGCACACACCAACAACTCCTAGCTGGCCTAGCACTGATGCTAGGGAACTGAGAGCTGGTATACACAGACTGTACCTCCAAAGGGCGAAGGGCTCAGTTGCAAAGTAGACTGTGGCCAGTGCTGCTCCCTGATGACTGAGCCTCCCTTCCCGACTCCCAGAACCTAGCAGACTCTGGAATACATCTGCATCTCCCCAGTCTGCTCTTTGCTCACTGGAAACATCTCTTAATGCATCTCCTTGCCTGTAGTATCAATCTGTACACTCTGCCTTCCACACAGTTGCTGCATGGGGGAGAGTGCATTTCTAAAAATAGCTCATCCCACATGCATTTTTGGAAGTTTGCCGCTCAACCCTCAAAAGATGGGGGCTAGGTCTCCTCCCCTTGAAACTGGATGCTTTTCCTGCTGTCTCAACCAATAGTGTAACCAGAAATGAGTCTACAAGTTTCAAAGGCAAGATACCAAAAACCAGTTCGGCTTCCACCTGCCTCTTTGTCTTGAGATGCTCACTCTGGGCACACAGTCACTGGTCCACAAGAGAGAGCAGGTCCACAAAGAGGACCTGATGGAAAGAAGCCAAGGTTCCTGGCTCTCCGCACTGGTCAGAGTCCCAGCCAACCAGCAGCCGGGGCTGGCAGCTGGATAAGGAGTCCTGCGATCTTGGTTGCAGATTCTGCGCACCCCTCCCCCGCCCCCAAGTCACATCAACTCGGTGATCCCCATGTGGAACAGAGACAAACCCTCTGTGATGAGCTCTGCAGAAACTGCAGATTTGTGAGTAAAGTAAATGATTGCTATTGTTCTAAGCCACCGTTCCGGGTGGTTTGTTTTGCAGCAAAGAATAATCAGAGCACTGGGAACACACACCTCCCAGCTCCATTTCCCAGATTTTCATCCCTTCATGCTCTGCTCCCTCTTCCTCAGCAGCCAGTCCTCCAGCCATACATTCTGTCTTCACCCCTAGGCTTGCTGTCTTCTCCTGTGCCTCCAAGGCTTTGTCTCTGCCCTTCCCTCAGCCTGGACCATTCATCTTCCCATCCCCAGGTGCCTCCCTCTCTTACCTCAGGATGTCTCCAAGACTCAGTTCAGAAAGCACCCGTTCAAGAGACTTGTCCCCTCCTCAGCTTGGACTATGGTCTCACATGGATCTGTGCTTATCTTCATGGTAGCACTTACTGCACTGTACTCTAATGGGACCGTTCTTGTTTTCTCCTGAGAAGGTGCACTTCTTGTGTGAAGAATGTATCCTATTTGTCTTTGTGGTTCCAGAGATTAGTCTGATAGAGACCGAAGTTTTGCATCCCCCCCCAAATTTGTATATTAAAATCTTAACCCCTGGGGGATGATATTCAAGGTGGAGCATTTGGAAGTGAGGGCCCTCACGAATGGGATTAGAGACCCCAGAAAGCTCCCTTGCTCTTCTACCAGGACATAGTGAGAGAACAGCCTTCCATAAACAAGGACGAGAGCTCTCTCCAGACACTGAGTCTGTTGGCAGCTACATCGTGGGACTTCTCAGCCTCCATAACTGTGAGAAAAAAAATGTTTGTTGTTTATAAGCCACCCATTCTGTGGTATTTTGTGTTTTGTGTGTTTTTTTTTTAAGGTTTTATTTATTTATTTGAAAGAGAGAGAGAGAGAGCACACAAACAGTGGGAGGGGCAGAGGGAGAGGGAGAAGCAAACCATCCAAAGCGCGGTTGCAGAATTGAAGTGGTATGGAATTAACGGAGGAGTGGATGCGCCCCGACTCTGGAATGGTAAGTTACGTGGTGATGACTAACATTATCTGTGATATACATAAGTTTCCTGCCTGTCACCTGAGGCAGGCTCTGGTAAACAAAACTGGCATTTGATAGGCAGGTGACTAAAGCCCAGTACTTTTCAACACTGAAGGAAATATGAGGAGAAACACCAAAGTCCAAAAATAGAACAAACAACTGAAGAAACAGAGATACTTCAACAGGTACTTTAAAGTGAACAAAATGAATCTTCTCAGATTTGACAGAACATCACAGTCGTGAATCGGAAAACACCTGGAAATGACGTGGCTATTGACATCATGGGAATGCTGTCCACCTTGATGATGTACAAAGAAAATTCCAGATAACAAAGTAGATAGGGAAGGAGGGAAAGAGAGCATAAAGGAAAGCATGGGAGAGCCTGTCAGCAGTTGATAGACGGTAGCTAAAAGTGTAAGTCACTTCAAGTCATGAGGTTAACATACAGAAAAACAAAAAGGACAGCCTTCAGGACTCTTGCCAAGACTGCAAGGTAGAAAAAATCTAAGTTTGGCATCTTATCACACCTTACAGAGTTTGTCCCAGGATTTCAGTTCTCATTAATAGGGGAGGTCCCATATATAAGTTACCATTTCATGTCGATTCAGACTTCTCTGTGAATATATGACAGGAGGTGAGGTAGACGTGGATTTGCATGAGGATTCCTGACAAAATGATGTCCATGGAATGTGGCCGTGTGGACAGCGGGAAGGAGAAGACAAGGAAAAGGAGAGCATCCGTCCTCTCTGAGATGGTCCCTACTCATACTGGGTTTCCATCCAAGCCTACTGGGGCCCTGCCCAACACAAGCTGAGGAAAAGGTGTCCCTATAGAGGTCAATGAGGCCAATGCATTGGACACCAACAAGAAAAGCCAGAATGGCTCCACCCAGGAGCAAGGAAGTCTCTCAGGCTCCAGGTGAGATTCACCCAGTGTTTCCATAAAGAATCAGGTGGGAATCCAAGAGGGGCTACAGACCCAGCATTAATGAATCAGTTGGAGCTAGAGAAACCAGTGATATCCTTGGGACTATCCCAGCATCAAGCCTGTAGGCTGGTGAAAGTGGGACAACAGAGGCTATGCTTTACTTTTAGTATTCGAACACAGTGTTGAGCTTAAAAATCTCTCTCACCCTTAGTTCCCCTAGGAGACAAAGGCTAACACCTAGAAGGCACACCTTGCAAGCTGGTACCCATGAAAAGATGCCACTGTTGGGTGCCTTGGATGAAGGGCTTGCCTCCATTGGTCTTAGACCCACATCTCTGTCTGAATATTTTAACTTCCTGTTTCACAGAAATAAGCTATGAAATGCCCCCGTATTTCTCATCTCTAAACATGGTCTAGAATAACTGTTCAGAAATTTCACCTTCTGCAAAAATAAGTTAGACTTTTTTACAGTGGACACTGAGCTCTCAGCCCCAAGAGACCCAAGCTACCCATCATTTTTGTTTACAAACAATCTCAAATAGGTCCTTGCATGTGACAACAACAGAAGAAAAAAAAGGCAAATGCTTTCTAATTATTCACTCGGTTAGAAAGCATTGCAATATCTTGAGACCTCACTAATCTCCCTTAGACTTCAGACTTAGAAAGTCTTTTGTCTGAAAACCTACTTAAAATGCACAACAATTCCACACTGATTGGATAAGCTTTCCTCTTGCCACTTTCTGACACCCACAGGCCATCAGTCCAAACGGATTGCTGAGACCATCTCCTCTTGTCCCCCATTGTCCTTCCTCAGCCACAGCCATGCTCTCTGTGACCCCTGGGCTCCTTCCTGCAGGACAGATTTGCACAAAGACCTCTCTCATAGCTGTTTCTCTCTGTCCCTAGAGGTCCCTGGGCTGAGTCCCTGGGTTGCAACCCAAGCCATAGCTAGATGCAGTGACACAATTGGGCTATTGTATGAGCTGAAAGTCATCGGGAGGGCAGCAGGGGCCCAGGGCTGACTCACCAAGCACACCTGCCCGTTCCATTCCTCAGGGGCCCGGGGCAGGCAGAGCTTCCTGCATACCCTGGGTTTCATTCCATACCTCTTCGCCCATGAACACTAGGGGCATCTCTTTTGCCTCCTGTTGGCCCCTACTTCATTTTTCCTAGCCTTGTCTTTTCTCTACTGGGACAAAGGCCAGAGTCCAGGCCCTAGACACTGTGGCCCCAAGGCCATTCCAGTTCTTGAGCCCATCATGACCAGAGCTGGCCACCCATCTGGGAGTTCACACCCGACCCAGAGCTAGTTGCCAGTTGGATCTAGTACTCACCATGCTGGGTATGAGCTTCTTCTGGCCCACCATGACACCTTTAGGCTGCAGCTTTTCTAACCGGATTAAGAAGCCAGTCAGCTGGGCAGCCGCTCTGGATATCAAGGCCGCTATGGCAAAGCTAAGTGGATCTGGAGGATGACAGGCCTTGGTAGAGGGAGAAGGACAGGGAGAGAGCCCTGGGTGCACCGCACTTTCTAAAGGGATGAAAGTGGGAGCAAATGAAGCAACACAAATCATGTCCATGAGAGGCGATAATGCAGAGGTGGGCAGGGGCCCATGAGACATGCCTGAGACAGGGATCTGGGATGGAGCAGTGCTCTAGGGCCCACCATCCATGGGGGCCAGAGTGCTGGGGGCAAGGTCCAGAAAGACAGGAAATGGGCTGGAGAGGAAGTTCTTGATGGAGTCAAGGCAGCTTCGAAATGAGCCTACTGGCTTGTTTTAGCTCCCTGTGGACCTGACCTACCCAACATAGGCTCCACCAGTCACAGGCTGCCGAGAACTTAAAATGTGGCAAGTCTGAATGACGATATGCTTAAGTGTGAGACACATGCCGAATTGTGAAAACATGCCCCCCCAAATGTGAACTATCTCATTACTAAGTTTTAAAATCTCTAACATGTTGAAACAATAATATATTGGGTTAAATAAAATACCTTATCAAAATGAATTCCAACCTCCTCTTCTGTATTTTTAAAAATATATCTATTAGAACATTTAAAATGACATAATTGGGTGGCAACATGTTTCTATGGGACAATGTTTGTCTGGGCTGTTTCCTCACCTGAATTCCTGGGTTCCCCCAGCCCAATCCCCTTAGAGCATTCCCTCCTGCACCCCCAACTGTTACATGATCCTGCTCTCAGGACACAATGCGTCCCTGGCAAGAACAGGATGCTATGAAACTTGAAGAGTGACAGAACAGAGCCAGCTCTTGGAAATGACAAATGAGGTGGCCTTAGTAATTACGCAGAAAGGCTCTGTAATAGTGTTGAGAAAATCTTCTAGAAATGGAGGGAAGAGATGAGAAAATTACAAGATATACAGGAGCTAACAATCAACTTTTAGGAATTCCCGCTAAAGGAAAGGGGAGAGAGTGGTGGGGAGAACAGTATGGAAAGTTCTGGGATGTAGAGGAGAGGAGATACAAGGTCAGGCCAAAAAGCTACATTTCATCACTCATCCTGGGAAGTTGGTAGACAATGTCTACAACAGGAGAACTGAGAAAGAGCAGTATAACTGCATTATGTTTAGCTATTTAGTCCAGAAGTAAGTACTAAGTGATAGTCTGTAGAGAAAGGGACTGTTGGTGCATATTAAGCCAGTCCACAGCTGGGGACCCTCAGCCTCATTTCATATGACAGAACAAACATCAATGTGAGAAGCAAAGCTTTTAAAGGAGGCTGTAGAACCATATTTTTATGAATTTGACATGGAAAAAAATAAGACACAAAAAGCATAAATCTTGAAGTAAATAGTAAATAAGTCCTACTCAATTACAAACCAGGATTTCCATTTCTCAGAAGACACAATCCAGAGAGATAAATAAAGTCAAGCCACGAACTGGAAGAAAATATGCTCAACACGTTCTCAACAAGAAGAACTTAGAAAAGAGAGACAATATGAAAAAGGGTGCACATATACACAGGCTATATACAGAAGAGGAAACATAAATGGCCATATAAAAGGATGGTCAGGGAACAGGAAACGCAGGTTAGAAAACCAAATTTGGACACTATTCCAGATCCATTAGACAGTCTCGGTACGCTGGTATTATGGGTCACAGTGTCCTGCCAGCAGGGATGTCGACGGGAACAACCCCCTTGGGGAAACCAGTTAGCAGGATCTAATCAAGTTTAATGTGACCATACCATATGCCTGAGAAATCCACCATTACACACACACCAGGAAATTCCACATATGTCCACAGGTGTCTTTATATGCCAATATATGTGTATATATAAATTATATAATTATATACAATTTTATTATTTTATTTACATTATATATTATTATATTTATTATATTATATAATTATATACATTAAAATACATTATATAGTATTATATTTATATTATATAATATATACTAAATTATATATTATATATTATATGATTTATTTTCATTTTAATTAATTATTTATAAATAAATATTTTATTATATATAATTATTTATATAATTTATATAATTCTAAAACAATATCACCTTCCATACATTTAGATGGAAAGTTATGGCATATGTGCAAGAGTGTTTCATAACAACACCATTTACAATACATGACAAAATCTCTAAACAACCCAATATCTACAGATAATGTGCTTAGCTAAACAAAGAATAATGAATGACCATAGTCATATGAATGCACATGAACTTGCAATCTGAGTGAAGCAGTGCAGTAGAACATATTCAGTGTAAGATTATTTATATAAAGTTCAAAAACCGGCAACACGGTGATATACGCTAGTTAAGGCTATATACATACATCAAACTTTGAGAACTTCTGCTGCAGCCAATTCTTGCACAGAAACTTATTATACACAAACACAACAGAAATAGATGAATAACCAATTTCAAACAATTCCTGTGGGAGAAGGGGAAAAGACAGGACTGAATCAGGGAGAAACCCACAGGCCCTCCACTTGTATTGGTAACATTAATTCCTGAAGCCAAAGGGGGGCACAACAGTGTCAACTCTTTTACTTTTCTTTCTTTTTAAGACAGTTTTGAATTGTGAAATATCATAAAAAACATAAAAACTTCCACGTATAGTTTAATGTATTTATAAGGCAAATACCCTCAGAGCATTGGTTTTACCCCAGAAGCCTTGCCTATTACTCTCTTCCCCATCAAAACACCCTCCTTGCCTCCAGAGGCAGTCGCTGTGCTGACTTCAATACCATTCTCAACTGTAGTTTTTACCGCCTGAGTACAGTTTGGTTTAACCTGTTTTTCAACATTATATAAATGAAATTGGACTGTATTATTTTGCATCTGACTTCTTTTCCTTCACCACATATCAATAAAAACACTGTGTGTGCACACGTATACTTTTTGTTTTCACCACTGACTAGTAAATCTATTGTGTTAATATATTAAAAAATACATTTATTTACTCTGTTCTTGATGAGGATTTGCTGATCACCAGGAAGGAATAGTGTTTTTTATTATCTAAATTTTCATGTGCCTCCTGAAAAAGTTGTCCAGTTTAAAAAATAAAATAAAGAAAACAGAAGAAGGAGCAAAACTATTAAAAAATAGGAAACATTTTGCCGATTGATTTCAGGGCACTAATTTCAGTTCAGGCAGTAGAAGAGACATCATAGTGAATTGATTTCCAAACCTCACTATTGTGTAGACCCAGTGGTCCTGGTTCTGCTTTAGCAGACATTAGAATCCCCTAGAAAGCTTGTAGAAATCTGGACCCCACCCCAAGGGTGGGGGGTGTCTGATTTGTCGGTCTGGTTAGGGTCTGGAAAATCGCATCTCTAGTAACCATCAAACTTTGAGAACTTCTGCTGCAGCCAATTCTTGCACAGAAACTGATGGGCATTCTGAACTTGAAATGTCAAATCAGAAAGAACAACATGCACATTTTTGGGTCACGATATTACTTTAAATACTTTTTTACCTAAAAGCTTGCTGGCATGAGAACCACAGTGCCCTTGTCTGTGTGAAGAGGAAGTTTCAGTAGAGCTAAACCAGATTTGACTGAAGCAACGAGATGGCCTATTGCACTCAATTTCTCAAGCTGGCTCTATTGTCTCAAAGGGTAACACATGCAAAAAGCTTATTCATTCTTAGGATATCCGTAATTGCTGTTTTTCTAACTCCGCGTGTTATGGGAAAAGCCATTCGCGGGGAGTCCTTATTTACAGATTTGACTTGGGAGACGTTAGCAAACTGTATTTGAAATCATCCACGTTCAGTGAGCATTTTGGCGGGGGGAATTATTACTGATTGAAAATACTACCGCTCAAAACACAATCATGTAAAATTATGGAGCATTTTCTGGACATGAAAGTCAAAACTTTGTCAATATATTCTGAGCTGGATTTTAGAACTGTGTTGATGTAGGTTACGTCTGTCTTTAGCAAGCGTTATCCATGTATAACTCATTCACTCATTCATTGAATAAGTCTTTATGAGAAGCCGCCATGTGCCACACCCTGTTCTAGGTCTTGGGACTCATCAGGGTGTGGTGGGCACAGCAAAAACCCTCTGTATTCATGGAGTTTATATTCTAGAGGGGGGGTCAGAGAAAAACTAAGTCATAAATATAATAAGTGAATAAAATACCTATTTTATTAGAATGTGGTCAGGGCTCGGGAAAAAAAAACAGAGCAGGGAAAGAGGACTCAGGATTGTGGGGAGTTAAATAACGGTGGGTCTCATTGAGAAGGTGACATGTTAGCAAAGGCTTAAAAGAAGGACCTAGCTACATGGAAATTTCGGTAACAAATTTGGGTTACATATGAACAGCGAACAAAAAAGTCCCTCATGTGGAAACCTGCCTGCTGTCTTTGAACCATTGTGGGAAGCACAGGCAGGCACTCAGGGTGCTGGGAGCACAGACGAGGATGGGGTATGGATCTTGGCTTTTGGAGCACATGAAATGCAGGGTTTGGGGCAAAGGGCAAATATGGTCTGACTTAGTTTTTTCAAAACTTTTATCGACGTATCATGGATACACCATAAAGATTACTGTAAGGGTAATGTGTAGACATGTGAACACACCTGTGAGACCATCACCAAATCAAGAGCATGAATAGGTCACCACGCCCCTTTGTCTTTTTTCCCCTCCCACCCTTCCTCCCAGTAAACACACACCTCGTTCTGCCCTAAGGATGAATTTGCATTCTGAAGAATCACGCTGCCTGTGCTCTCTTCTCTGGCTTATTTCAGTCAGTGTTTGTTCAGTGACTCATCCATCTTTGCGTGTATCCACAGTTCATTCCCTTTTAGTGCAGAGCAGAGTTCTGTCATGTGGATGTACCAGAATGTATCCATTTGTCTGTTGGTGGACATTGGAATTGCTTCCAATCTTTGACTATTTCAAGGACAGCTGCTGCCAACATTTGCGTACAAGCCTCTGTGTGGATATATGCCTAGACCAGCAAGGCTGGATCATATGGGAAGTGGAGGTTCCTCTTTGCAAGAATCAACCATTACCCAAAGTAGTTGTACCATTCTGCAGTCCCACCATCATGGTAGAGAGTTCCAGTCATTCCACATCCTCACAGCTGCTAAGGCTGGTGTCTTATATTTTAGACGTCCTGATAGGTGTGTGGTGTTAGCCCATGGTAACTTTAATATGCATTTCTCTGACGACTAATGAGGTTGAACATGTTTCCATGTGTTTATTTGCCATCCAAATATATATCTTCTTTGGTGAAGTATCTGTTCAAACCTTTTGCCCTCAAACCATATTGTTGGTTTTCTTATTATTGAGCTATTGAATCCTTTATTCCGATAGTCTTTTTCTGATAGGATTGGCAATCATCTTCTCCCAGCCTGTGGCCTGGCTTCTAATTCTATTAACAATGTCATTCAAAGAGCAAAGATTAACTTTTTCTTTTATGGACATTATTTTTGGTGGTGTAACTAAGAAATCTTAGCCTAACCCAAGGTCACAAAGATTTTTCTCTATACTTTCTTCTAGAAATTTTATAATCGTACATTTAAGACCATGGTCCACTTTGAGTTGACTTTTACATATGGTACAAGTCATGAATCAAAAATTTTTTTGTATATGATTATCTAATGGTTCTAGTACTATTTACTTAATTATGTTAGTACCATTCATTTAAATGATTATCCTTTCTTCATTGAATTCTCTTGACACCTTTGTCAAAACTCAGTGGTCTATGTATGTGTATATGTGGGTCTATTTCTAGACTCTGTTCAATTTGTCAGTGTTTATGCCAGTAATATACGGTCTTGATTCCTATAGCTCTATAATAGCTATAGAGATTGAGCAGCATTAATCCTCCAACTTTGTTCAAAATTTTCTTACCTATTTCAGGTCCTTTGCATTTCCATATAGATTTTAGAATCAGCTTGTTAATTTCTACAAAAAAATGCTCTGCTTGATATTGACAGGGACTGTTCTTTTTTTTTTTTATCCAAGTGTAATTGGCATACAATGTTATATGGGTTTTGGGGCAACCTAGTGAATCAACAATTCTATACATTATGTGATGCTCACCACAATAAACATGGTCACCATCTGTCACCACACAATGTTATTACAATACTATTGCCTCTATGCCTTATGTGTTTTAAAATTTTATGTATTTATTTATTATTTAAAGGTTTTGGTTTTTTTGTTTTGTTTTGTTTTTAGTAATCTCTCTACCCAACTTGGGGCTCAAACCCACTACCCCAAAATCAAGAGTTGCATGCTCCTCCAACTGAACCACCCACGTACCTTTCCCTCTGTGTTTTTAATCTATAGATCAATTTGGTGGAGAACTGAGTATTCCAGCCTATGAAAAAGGTATGTATCTCCATTAATTTAAGTCTCTTTAATTTTCCTTGGCAAAGGTTTGTGGTTCTCAGTGGGGGTCTTTCACATCTTTTGTCAGATTTATCCTGAAGTTTTCAATACTTTTATGTGATATTAAGTGATAACTGATTTATTTTCATTTCTGATTGTTGCTAGTATATAGATAAATAACTAATTTCTGTACCTTGATATTGTATGCTGCAACCTTGCTAAACTCACTCATTCTCCTAGCTGACTTTCAGATTCCATCAGAGTTTCTCTACAGTCATGTGGTCTGGGAACAGAACAGTGATGGTGTTACCAGCACCCAGAGGCTGGGCTCACCTGATGGACGTTGAGCTCTGGCAAGCCCCCAGGAGGTGGACAGGGGCAAAATGAAGCTGCTGTTGGAGACAAAACTCAGGACTCCCTCCTCCTCAGCTCTCCCAGCCCAGCCTCCAGCTGGTCATATGCAGCAGAAACCAGCTAGCGTGGTCATCTGGGAAAACAGACTTCTGAGCCAGGTGTCCTGTGATAGAGAAGAGCAGATGAAAAGGACAAGGGAGGGCCAGGAAATCCAAGAGGCCAACAGAGGGTACAAATATGAAGATGTCAAGAATAGGAGGAGGAACCAAGAGGGACACTGGGCAGGGGCAATGATGAAGCTAACTTGTGGCCTGCAGGCGAATGAAGAAAGTTCCAGGGAGGTGGAAATGTTGAGTGGCATCAAAGGCTGCAGAGAGGTCCAGAGAGAGGCTGAGAGATGACCCTGAAGGCCAGCAGTGAGGCGGAGGAGAGATTGGATGGAGAGAGGAGGTACCAGGGGAAGTACGGAGAGTTCTGAGGAGGCTTTGCTATGAAGGGGAGCAGAGTAATAGCACTGGAGCTTTAAGAACTGGCAGAGTCAGGAAGTGTGTGTGTGTGTGTGTGCATGCATGTGTGTGTTAGGAGAATAACAGTATGTGTGCACACTAACAAGAATCAAAGAGTCCGTCTCAAATCACTCAATACATATGTATTAACTCGAACCCCCTGTTCCAGATGACAGAGGCCACCTCAAAATGAAGCAAAAATGGGAGAATGACAATACTGCTCGGGCACAGAACCACCCCTGCAGCTAACAGACTGGCATGGGAGGGGAGGGGATTAGAAGAAACCAGAATCAGGGCTGCCAAGGCCTTCAGCACTCCCTCTCCTTCTTGTGAATTTCCTTCTGTATTTCTATCCGCTTCCTTCCTTGCTCTCACTGTGGTCAGGGCTGTCCATGTGGCAGAAATCACAGCGTCTGAGAGTTCCCGAGATATTTTTTTACAGCTTCAATGGCGAAGTTTGATGCAACCCTCTTGGGTTCCAGCCCCTAGATTCAAGATGAGATCCCTGATTGGCTCAGATTAGGGAGCGGCTTATTATTCCTGGAGGGACAAAGGTGTTAGGTGGCAGAGATGCACCTCGTAAAATGGTAACTATGTTGAGGGGCGGTGGGGAGAAGAGGCCCTTTGCAGAAAATTAGGACCTCAGCAAAGAGAAGTTTTCGATACAAAACAGTCCTGGGTTTGGCATTTGTCAGCAGGTGGCTGGTTCCCAGCTGGTTCTCAGCCAACTGAAATCGGTTTCCAGAGCCCTGAGGGATTAAGCCAACTACCGAGATAAAAATGGATCGAGTCCAGAGGGGCGGGTGTTAGGTTATGGCTTGGGAAACTGACCAAACCTGATGTCAGCTCGGTCACTCAACCTGTCTTCCCTCCCAGACTGCATAGGTGGGCAGGCGAAAACCTCATTCCCCACCTGAATCCTGGCAACTAGGACTCTAGACTTACTTAGGATCCACCTCCTGATGCAAACGGGGGAGGTTAAATTTGGCAAGGGTCAAGTGGCTAAGAAGGCAGAGGGCGAGACAGCTACTTCAGCTGGCAGGACCAGAGAAGAGGGGAGTGGTTCTGAAGCCAGGAGATGCAGGGGCTGTTTGCCCGTCCTGCAGACCTCCCTGAGGGACATGAATGTCTCCGGGCTCTGCTAGGTGGCTTTGAGAGGAGCTCTGGGGATCCCCTCCTGGGGTCTGTTCCTCAGCTTTGCCAAGCATCGGGGAAGCCATTGAGGAGCCTGTGAGAAATCCTTTTCCACTTCAAGTGGCTTAAGCGATTCTTTTTCAGCAGCTGAGCCCCAAGAATGAATACAGGTGGGATGTGGCTGCTGGCTCCAGAGAACTAAAGCAGAAGCTGTGGTGTCCGAAATGCGGTGTGCAATGAGGGCTAACCGTGCAGTGATGGAGTACCGACAGCCTCCCCACCTTGGATCTGCCTTTGCCCCAGGGTCCGGGGCCAGGACTGACCTGGATATGGCAGCGAGGTAGCCCCCCAACCTGGGCAGGGAAGGGAGCAGTGGCTGAGAATTACTCTGCTCTCCTATTGGCTACAGGAAAGCGGTGAATTCCAGGCTATCCTACCAGACCTGGCAGGAACCCAGCCTCCCCACTTTGTGGAAGAATGCAGCAGAAGATGCAGGGCGTAGTTAGGAGGACTGAACCCACATCTTAAATATCGTCAAGATGTCAGGATGGCTCCTAGTACATTCGAGGCGCTTAGTAAGTGGTGCTCAGAATGGTGTTGCATAGGAGCTAAGGAAATGGTCCTGGAATGGAATAAATATACAGTGGCCCCTTGAACAACACCGATGGACTTACATGCAGATCTTTTTACAGTAGCATACTGTAAAAGTATTTTCTCTTCCTTATAATACTATCAATAATTGTTTCTTTTCTCTAGCTTACTTTATTTTTTTTAAGATTTTATTTATTTATTCAACAGAGAGAGAGATCACAAGTAGGCAGAGAGGCAGGCAAAGAGAGGAGGAAGCAGGCTCCCTGCTGAGCAGAGAGCCCAATGCGGGTCTCGATCCCAGGACCCTAGGATCATGACCTGAGCTGAAGGCAGAGGTCTAGCTTACTTGATTGTAAGAATACAGTATTATAATACATATAACAAACAAAATATGTGTTTATCAACTATTTAAGTGAGCAGTAAGGTTTACGGTCAACAGTAGGCTATATGGGTAGTTAAGTTTTGGAGGAATCCAAAATTATACATGGGTTTTTAAAAAGATTTTATTATTTATTTCAGACAGAAACAGAGCGAGAGACAGAAAAAGAGAGAACATGAGTGGGGAGGGGAAGGGGCAGAGGGAGAAGCAGGCTCCCTGCTGAATAGGGAGCCCGATGCAGGACTCCATCCCAGGACCTTGGGATCCTGACCTGAGCAGAAGGCAGACGATTAACCAACCAAGCCACGCAGTTGCCCCATGGATTTTTTCTTTTCTTTCTTTTTTGAGAGGGAGAGTGGGCACAAGTGGAGGCGGTGGGGCAGGGAGTGAGGGAGAGAGAGAATCTTAAGTAGGCTCCACACTGAGCTGGGAACCCAACGTGGGGCTCCATCTCACTACCCTGAGATCATGACCTGAGTCAAAATCAGAGTCCAACGCGTAGCCAACTGATCTACCCTGGTGCCCATCTATGTGGATTTTTGACTGCATGGGGGTCAGCATTCCTAACCCCCTGTGCTATTCAAGGGTCAATTGTATTTGATTCCTAATCGGAGTTTCCCCACCATTCACTCCCTTCTACGTACATGTGCACTGAGCCATCACTGGACACGAGCATTACAGTGAGGCTGCCGAGAAGGAGCTATTTCTATTATTCTAACTTGGGGGAGAGTGGCATCCAAGAAATCTTAACAGAATACTTGTGGCCATTTTCCATGTATCAAGAAAATGTGAAAGCCCTCTCCTAAGGACCAAATTTATACTGATCGATGATGTGCTTCACCAATTTAGACAGTAAGAGGTTGTTTAATTATAGCAGACTAGTGGTGCATATTACATCAAACATTTGTTTTATATCCAAAAGCCGTGGAAATGGAAATTAGTAGATTCACGCAGGAATGCGCTTACTCGTGGGGGCCCAATGATTCTGAGTAGACCAGCAATTACTCATTTTCCTTTGAATTCTTTTCTGTGATGGAAACACAAAAAGTGATTTCAAGAAGGAAAATCGTTGCATGGAAATCTGGCAAGTTTTCACAAGGACTAAATTCCTCTTTTGTTTCCTGTCTCGCAATATGAGATTGTCAGCTGAACCCGGGCTTCTGCTGTGTTAGCAGAGGCAGAGAAGGCTCCGTGGCCGGCAATGGCCCTACCCTGCGACCAGCCACCAAGCAGTTTCCAGGACCTAGAGGAGAACAGAAATCAGGTTCTCCGGAGAACGGGGGCACTGCTGGCATTAAGATAATGAGGGAGCATTCCAGGAGTAAGACAGCTGGCAGACGTGGTCCACCATGCATCAGGATCAAACTCCAATTTCATTGTCGTGAAGATAAAAGAACACAAAGGAATAATGAATTCAACCAAATGAGGCCAGGACTTTTTTTTTTTTTTTAACCTAACTCTTTAACTATAGGGAACAAATTGAGGGTTGCTGGAGGGGAAGCAGGTGGGGGGATGGGGTACCTGGGTGATGGGCATTAAGGAGTGCATGTGATGTGATGAGCACTGGGTGTTGTATGTAACTGATGAATCACTAAGTGCTACCCCTGAAACTCGTAACACACTAGATGTTAATGAACTGAATTTAAATAAAATACCATTTAAAAAAAACCCAAATCAACCAATTCTGTATGTGCAGACCCTGTAGGGACATTTAGCCCCATGCCCGGCACAGGGCTGCTATTCTGTTTAATGAAAAATGTGAAGTGATGATGAAGCCAGGAGGACTGAGTCAAGAGTAAGAAAATACCCGAGATAGCAAGACCAACCTAGAGCTGACTTTTCTTTCTTTTTCTTTTTTTTCAAGTGAGCCTGGTGTGGGAAACCAGTGACAGAAGCTAGAAGCTACGCTATGGCCTGAACGGAATATCTGGGAGGGACTTCTGAGTTTCAAGGGTCAGGACGGGAAGAGGGACTGGGACAGAACATAATAGCAACCAATGCTAGCAAGATAGATGGAAGTAAACGAGCTTCTTGGCCCCCTTCCAGCCATCCCTCAGTCCCAGCCTGCTGGTGGCTTACTACAAGCAGCCTATGGGCAGGCTCTGTCCTCTACCACCCCCACCCCCACACCCTGGGCAGGTTAGAGCCTGGAAATGAAATAATAGAAAAGATGATTATTGAGTAAGGTCCTTAGTCCAACAGTTTGTAAATCTTCAAGCTGTCTGCTGGAAATTGATTATATTTTTTCAGCAGAGGTAAATGAACTAGGTATTGATGTAAAGCTCTCTCACTTACTCCCAATACACAATTTATATATATATTTTGAAATCTCTTATGAGGATATAAATCAGAGGGCAATTAAGGGCTCCCGAGGTCTGGAGCACAGAATATCAAAACCAGGCAGAGAAAAATGGTCTTACCTGGTTGAATAGCTGCAAGTTCCTCTTGCTGTTAAATCAAGTGCCATTTTGCCAAATGCCAGCAAGAAAAGTAGTCTAGAAACTAGAGGCAGCTGTGATCTCCTCTCAGAACCAGAGGGGTGTGCCTGGTGCCCTTGGCCACCTCTAGGGAAGGAGAAGACCTGGGTGGTGGCAGAAGTCACAGAGCCCGCACAGCCTTTCTTGAGGTATGTTTGGTGGGTTCTCAAACAAGGTGTGAGGACTCCATCCTCAGTAAATGCAGGAAGAGTCGCAAAAGATGTTTGACTCTCAGGGTGCCTTTAGTGGCTCAGTCAGTTGGTTAGGTGTCCAAGTCTTGGTTTCTGCTCAAGTGGTGATCTCATGGGTCATGAGATCAAGACTGGAGTTGGGCTCCGTGCTCAGCAGGGAGTCTGCTTGAAGATTCTCTCCCTCTTCCCATCCCCCCACTTGCACACCTCTCTCCCTCTCTCAGATAAATAAATGAAACTTTTAAAAAAGTGTTTGACTCTTAGGGATTCGCAATATCTATTAGTATACATAGGCTCTGAGCATTCCTGCAATTGGAAAAAGTAACTTGGGTTAGTCCAGCATGTACCAAGTTTACTAACACGGTTTGGCAAGCTATAGCCCAGAGCACACAGAGAAACAGCCAATTGGAAGGTGTACTTCTGGTCTCTGTTTGGGGGTGAGGAGCTCTCCGTGTGGGATCTCTGCAGGCTATTTTAGGGGTCAATTTCCCAAGGTCATTTTTGGAGGGGTCCCTACGGGAGGAATATTTTTGACTTTAGTGACATCTGCTCGGGTGTCTCTGACTCAGGAGGAACAAGAGAGCCCAAAGATTCAGGGTGGGGAGTCCAAAAAAAAACAAAACAAAACAATTCTGGAAGCTCCTTGGGACTTTTCCTGGGGTCTTAGTTTAAGGAAAACTGTGAAAGGAGATCTTAGCTTTCCTTCTAGGTCAGTGCTGGCTTAGTAAAAAAAAAAAAAAAAATGCAAGCCCCAGATGTGATTTAAAGTTGCATAGTAGCCACGTATAATTATAATGAATTTTAATAATATATTTTATTTAACTCAGCAAAATATTTTATTTCAAGATGTATTCAATATTAAAAAATACTGAGATAGCGCTCTTTTTTTTTTTTAAGTAAATCTTTGAAATCCAATGTATATTTGGCAGTTATGACATATAGCAGCCCAGACCAGCCACATTTCCAATACTCAGTAGCCACATGTGGCAGTGGCTACAGCCTAGCTCTAGATCAGGGAGCAGCAGTGTCTGTGCAGGAAAGGAAGCTGGCTTCCAGGCTGACTCCACTGTTTGGAAATGAGTGGGTTCAATTCTGATTTCCTCTCCATGATGGTTAATATTGTATCACCTTGACTTTGCTAAAGGAAGCTCCTTTAGCAGCCAAAACATTATTTCTGGGTATGTCTGTGAGAGTGTTTCTACAAGAGATGAACATTTGAATTTGTAGATGAATAAAAAAAGATTGCTGTCACCAAGGCATGAGGACAGACATCACCCAATCTTTGGGGACTTGAATAGAACAAAAAAGCAGAGAAAGGGCCAATTTGCTCTCTGCTTGAGCTGGACGTCCATCTCCTCAGGTCCTCAGACATTGGCATTCCAGCTTCCAGGTCCTTCAGATTGGCCCAGGACCTGCACCACTGGCCTTCAAATCTGGGCTGAATTACACCACCGGCTTTCCCTGTTCTCCAGCCCACAGAGACCAGATTATGGGTCTCCTTAGTCTCCGTAACTGTGTAAACCAATTCCTATAACAAATCTTGATCTACGCATCTCTGTAGGTCCTAATGGTTCTTCTTCTGTGGGGAACTTTGGCTATTACTACCTCTAAAACAGGAAATCTCAAGGGTGAGAAATCTTACTCATCACAGAATCCTCTAGGCCTTGGCATTTTATCAACGTGTGGTTCATCAAATACCTACATTTGTTTTGTTCTTTCCTTTTGAGAAAGTGTCTTTTGATCTCTATTTCCTCAATAACACCTTCACACGCCCTGCCGCTCCGTAGGACATAGGCAGTTACCACATGCTCTCATGAGGAGACTCGGAATTCATCTCTCTGTCTTCACTACTCCTCACCCCCTGTGTCCCCTTAACTATGGCTGTGCAGGATTGTCTCACATGCAGCAGGCAATCACTTTGCGGTGAAGCAAGGGTCATTTCTTTTCAGCATCACGGAAGAAAGAGAACATGCCTTGACAATTGACTAGAACTGGGTTTGAGCACTGTTAAGGGTGTGTGTTTGAATACAACAAAATCCTCTCACTCCTCAGATACTGATTTAATGGTGTTGAAAAGAAAACCACAGGCCCTAAATGACATCACGTAGACTGGGGAGTCAGCAAACCAAGACTCGATACCTAACCTGACAGCATTGTCAAGCCCCTGGGGAACATAACCTTTCACCAATCGACAAGGAATTTCCTGGTCAATGCTAGGAAATTTGCTGATAGGCCCCCATCTCTCCCTGAAGAGGACAACCTTGCCTAAATAAGGAACTCCTTGCTAGTAAATTCCTTTCTTCTTCTCCTTCCTCTTCTTCTTTCTTCTTCCTCTTCTCCTTCTGCTTCTTTCTTCTTCTTTCCTCTCTTTGTTTTTAAAAACCTTTATTTCATTCAGCTCAGGAACTCCCCTCTACTTGCTAGATGGGATGCTGCCCGATTCAGGAATTCTGAAGAAAGCTGATTAGATCTTTAAATTCACTCAGTTGAATTTTGTTTTTCAACAGCGACCTCCACCTCCCAGCCCTGCCTCAGGGCTGAGGAGAGAGGCCCCTGTTGTTGCCCTTCCTCACCTAGTCAAGGGAACCTTGATTCTCCCTGGACCCACCCTTTCCTGCACACCCTTCAGGGAAGCCCCTGGGATTCCACCCAGGAATCTCACCCTTGAGATTTCCTGTTTTAGAGGTAGTAATAGCCAGGGTTCCCCACAGAAGAAGAACCATTAGGACCTACAGAGATGCGTAGATCAAGATTTGTTATAGGAATTGATTTACGCAGTTACGGAGACTACGGAGACCCATAATCTGGTCTCTGTGGGCTGGAGAACAGGGAAAGCCGGTGGTGTAATTCAGCCAAGTCACTGTTACCTGCTCTAGTGGGAGCTGCTGGGGCAGGGGACACAGCGAGAGGTCATTTGTGGGCTCAGCTCAAAGCAAGTCCAGGGGTGAGCTCACAGCCAACACCAAGGAGTGCTGTTCGCCCCTTTCCCTACCTTCCTCACCTCTCTGGATTTCTGCCTTATTTCCTGGTTATGTGGAGCACTAGCCCACGGAACGCTAGGGGTGTCTGAATGGTTCTTGGGGGAAAGAGCAGAAACTCCTGAGGGCCTCGAGGGCACAGAGGTCACTCAGCCATGCTCCCCAAGGCTCCCACCACTTTCTGCCTTTTTTACCAAGGCGCTCTCACCACCCTGAAATCCTGCAGGACCACGTTTCTGATTTATGAGAGAACACCCACGCCAGTCCTCCAGGGTTGTTTGGAGAGAAACATGCTGATCCGGCGGGAAGAAGTTACTTAGTGGCAACAGGGATCTGAAGGTGTCTGGGTGTGTCCTGGAAAGGGGGGGACCTGGCCTAAAGGCCGTAAGCAAGCCCTTCCTGCTGTTTGTTTTCCAGAACCAAAATGCAAAGGACAGGCTTAAGGATTTTCCCTTGACCAGGCAAGAGTTATTAAGACGCCAGAAGAGGCCCACTCATGGCCAGTGGCTCTGAGTTCCTGTTCAGGCCTAAGGCTGACCTGATGCACCACTGAATGGGTTTCCCTACTGAGGAACAGGGGGGTAGGGGACAGTTTCCCCGCTGTCCAGAGCTTTAAAGTCTGGAAAATGTCCGCTGCTCACACAGCGGCTCCCACACCACCTCAAGGAACTGGGGCCAACCCGCTGCTGCCAGGACCTGCTTGGCCTTGCCAGCCTCTTCTGATCTCACACCCTGCCTTGGGCTCATTTTACCTTTTTTTTTTTTTTTAACTTTTGCTGTATTTATGTGAATCTTTTGAAAGCAAGATATGGAAAAAGAAAGATGGAGTCGGGGTCGGGGGGTGGAATTCAGTGACCCTCCTACTGTCTGACAGGCTTAACATTTATTGGCATAAAAAGCCTAAAATTAACGTCTGAGAACATTTTATATCAGCAGAAGTGATCTCAGAGGAAGCAAATCATGACTGGAACTCTGGAAACGGGAGCTGTGGGCTCCCTGGCTGTGGATGACCACCCCGGCCCTCGAGGGGCCCCCAGGTCTGGGTGGTGAGAGGAAGGGAGGTTGTGAGAGGCCTGCAAGGGGGGGCTGGGGCCTGAGGCACCCACACCCTCAACCGCTGTGCCCTATCTCCTCATCAAACACTCACACCTTCAATATGAAAGTGTTTTTCTGTGGGGAGCCCGATTTTTAAAAACACACCATCCAGCTTTTCATGGTCTCCTCTTTTCAGCAAACATGGGGTCTGGGAATGTTGGCATCCCTTGAAAAGCAGCGGCTTTGTGCAGCATCTAGTCAGGGCCCAAATCTACGGTGAGCTGGACACAAAACTTTGGGGCTGCCATGAGTTTTCCAGGGGCCTGTTCTGTGGTCTCACTTCCAGGAATCCCAGAGATCTCTTGAGTCTGGGGAGAGAGACTTGCCAGGTGAGGGGAAGGCCAGCGACCAAGAACCCAGAGTCTGCCAAACTGCAGGGAGAGGAGACAAACAAACAAACAAACAAACTCAACCTAGTGACTTCCTGAAATGAAGGGCCAGACCCATTGTTTTGTCTGAGAGTCACTTTATTTTCTTCACACTCTTTTTTGTTCACACTCTTGAGGAACATGCGGCCAAAAGAGCGGATCTTGGCTTCTCCCCTTCCAACAGAGGAAGAAGAAGAAAGCCCATATGGCTGGGCTGACCAGCGTCTGTCCGACTGCCCTCCTTTCTGCTGCCCTTTGGGTTGCTGCCATGCCTGCTGGGGGTGACCGATGTTCTCACAGATGTTGGAGAGAAAGAATGTCCTGTCCCATTCAAAGTCCTTCTAGGCAGACTAAGAGTCAAATTGACACCAGACAGACTAACGGGAGAAAAGCAGTTTTTAATTTTGTACCCACCGGGTGTCCACACAGACGTGGAAATTCCAGAGACAGACCAAATGAGGCGTGGATGTCATCCTGAAACAAGGAGAAGGGGCTGGAGTCTGGGACGTCAAAGAGAAGGAATGCAATTACACAGGAAGACGAGGAAGCATAAATGTTTGATAAATACTCATTTGCTAGGCCCCTCAGAAACAACGGGACACTGAGGATTTGATCAAATGGGCCTTGCTAGGTTCCTCTATCCTGTCTGCCTCACCTAGTTCATTATCAACGCGGATAGCTCCTTTCCTGCCGCAGGTCCTATTTCTCAGTTCATCTTAAGCAGTTGAGGAGGAGGCAGAGATTTTCCTGAATTTGTTGGGTTTCAGCTGCTTTTTAGCTCAACACCGTCTTCATGGCAGAGTGACCTATCTTGGGGCAGTCTGCTCTTTTTTTTTTTCTCTCTTTCTTTCTTTTTTTTTTTTTAATTTATTTATTTTCAGAAAAACAGTATTCATTATTTTTGCACCACACCCAGTGCTCCAGGCAATCCGTGCCCTCTATAATACCCACCACCTGGTACCCCAACCTCCCACCCCCTCGCCACTTCAAACCCCTCAGATTGTTTTTCAGAGTCCCTCTGCCTTTGGTCCATACACAGAACGAGGCAATCCATTGATGTCACCAAAGGGAGTGTGCATTTTGGAAAGCTCCAATGTCTGAAGTTCCAAGGGAATGTCACTGAAAAGCAATGTCAAGGTCATGAACTCCTAAAAAAACAAAACAAAACAAACAAACAAACAATCAAAAAAACCGGCAAGAATAAAGCTGAGGATTTGGGAAGACTAATAATTCAAATACAGGACATCTCCAGATGACCAGCTCCACTGGGGCTACGGTCCAGTGTGCAAGGCTTAAGACACTGAAGAAAGATAAGGAAGGATTTCTCCCCATGCCCGTTGCTCGAAGGGGAATGAGAAAGCCTGGAGGTGTTTGCTTTGACTGGGCTCACCCTGAAGGGCTTACATTCTAGAACTACTCACAGTGGCCTGTCCTAACTCTAAGGATGGACATGGCCCAGACAATGAGCAGGAAGGACAGATTTACTTGGTGGCCACGTAAATACCACATCCATTACTTTTTCCTTGGACTTGGAGATGTGCTAAGGAGATTAGGAAAGATGCCTGAGGAAGACACATAATGGTGGGAGTGTTCGTATACCTCATCCCTTCATTATTCTAGAATATTTGTTG
Source organism: Mustela nivalis (assembly GCF_964662115.1). Lineage (NCBI taxonomy): Eukaryota > Metazoa > Chordata > Mammalia > Carnivora > Mustelidae > Mustela > Mustela nivalis. Next base: position 85,000,643 of record NC_139027.1, read on the forward strand.
AATGACTGCTGTGGGCCAGGCAAAGTGCTAATTTATCAAGATACAGGGTCGGGAGCACCCAGCCCTCGCACTGTCCTTGGGAGCTTACATTCCAAGATGGGAGATGTGTCCCACCAGGCTGGGAATTCTCTGGAGCCTTGAGAGAGGTGGCTTGGGGTCTGGTAGTTAACAACACTTTTTGAAGGTGCTAGAACAATATGAGACTTCATTATTCCAAGAAGTGGAAGACAGGACACAGAGAGACTATACAGCATCTTCCACTGTGGAAAGAAGAGACCGTGGTTGGAAAGCCTGGTTTTTGGCCCAGAAGCTGAGACCAAAAAGGGGCAGAAAGAGAACAAAAGAGCAGTGCCTTCACCTCTACAGGGTCGCACCTACTGGGTCCTCCTCTATATGGTAAAATAGTGTATGGATACGCCTGCAGTTTAATACTTCTGGATAAATTCAGGAACGATTGCTCCATGATGGGGAGTTAAAGGAAAATTAGGGATCCCAAGATAATTTTTAAAAAATTGTTCAGCTTAGCATACGAAGTGATCAATGAAAGCCGCTCTCTTCCATTAAGAAAACCAAAGGCGCTTAGGTGGGATGTTGGGAGCACAAGGTCTAAGAACCAGACTGGGCGCTAACTGGGCATTTTGGAAGCTTCACGGCTGAAATGCACCTGGCCCGTCCCTTGACCTGCCTCCTGCCTATACTTGCATGGGAGCGCAGAGACATCCAGGGTGAAGCCCAGGGATCCAGGTCTGGCTCTCCCGACCCCTGGGCCTGTGCTGGCAAAAATGTCGCTGCAGACAGAGCGAAGGGGCTTCTTGGGTCTTGTGACACCACTATCACCCTCAAGGTTGGGATTTTGAAGGCGACTTTCTGAAATGGGGGTGTTACACGCAATTGACGAATTGTGGAATGCTACATCTGAAACTAATGATGTACTATGTGCCAGCTAATGGAATTTAAATAAATAAATAAACAAATAAATAAAAGAAATGGTGGTTTTCTCTGATGACCTTAGAGAAATGAAATTGGCCGGCTGGGGGGGGGGGCAGTGGGGAGGGGGAGAAAAGCTGTACGCCAAGGGCCATTTGATAGAATAAAGATCTTTTTAAGCTGATGAAGGACAGAATAGCTTAAAAAGCGTAATATTTTATTTGAAAGAAGGCCGGGTTAGACGCGTGAAAAGAAATGTGGAAAGAGACCACAGGGCAATTACAAAGTTTATGCAGTTAGTGATGCAAATGTGATATTTTAAAATGCCTCTGACTCTCTGACTGGAATAAACTTAGATGCAATCTAGCCTGAATCAGATTTTCCTCCTGAGATCAACGTGTTGCATCTCTCCAGCCTAAAAGCTGAAAGCTTCACGAGTTCTCAGGAAATGACAGTTAGATGGGTGAAGTGTAACTCTTAGTAACATGTCTGCTCCTCTCAACCAAGACTTTCCTTGTATTTGAAAAACAAAATAAAACAAACCTCTCTTTCCCCCACCAACATATAGCTAAGTTCTTGAAGATGTAATTGGCATGTGTCGAAACTTTCAAAGTGAATCTAAAGCCTTCCTTGCCTGTGTTGAGGACTCTTGGTGATCGTTCGATGGCTGGTTTCTGGTCTTCTGGAGGAAGCCCACATCAGGTCACCTCCAGTTTTGATGTCTCTCCCCACCCCCTCCCCTTGCCGCACACCCAAGAGAACACCAGAAAGTCAAGATCGAGAAGCCTAACACCGGTATCCATGCCCACCTCTAATCATTCATGGACTGGGTAAGAGATGTGTGGCTCCTGGCAAGGCAAATCGCCATCACACTAGGCGGGATTTTGTTTTTCTTGTAGATAGCAAGGTTGCCTATTTGGAATAGAGGAGGCCCAGCTCCAAGATACCTTTCTTGGAAGCTCAGCTACCCAATAACTGAAAGGATGGTGTGTGGCATTCACTGCTGGATATAATCCTGCACCTGCTACTTGAAGCAAGTCCTCCACCCAGACACCCCACCCAACATACAGACTGACACATGTACACCCACACACTTGTACACACACACTCGTACTCACAAACCTCTACCAGCACACACTGCCCTGCCTCCAACACCCACACCTCCAGCTAACAGCCCCCGACCTCATCTTTCCACAATCTCATCCTCTTCTTTTCCTGGTGGGTTACCCTTAGGAGGAAGACCTTCCTAGATGTCTTCAAGCTTGGGTGCCCAGCTCATGAACAGCTTAGCCCAGAAGGAGTAGATTCCCAGTCGTGTGTGTCTCAGACCCTGGGAGCAAACGTGCTCTCCCCCAATATTGCCATCATCTTCCAGTGAGCACACAGGAGCTCAGCATCATCTCACACATCTTGTATGACAGATGATGACACGATAGCCACCATGTTCTGCTACCCCTTCCTTTGCAACCTGGCACACACACAGTCATTAGATTTGTCCCTTGCTATCATTCTCATCTGAGTCCTGCTTTCTATTTAAGGAGAAGCTTAGCTGGTTTCATTGTCCCTAGTTTTTTTTTTTTATTGTTATTATTACATTAATCACCATACCATCCCTAGCTTCTATCCACTGATCTCTATCTTATACTCTGTTGTCAGGGGAGTTTTATAAATGCCACACCTGTTGTTACTTCCAACCCAGCTATCCATGGTTCCTGATGACCTGCAGCATGAGAATAACTCAATGGGTTAGTCTGGCTACAAGCAGCCCCTGTCTCTTTGGAGGTTGTGTCGTAGGGTGAATAAGCCTGAATTTGCAGGACCAAGCAGAGCTCAGCCTTCTTCCCGGCTCAGCCACTCACCGACTGGTAACTTGGAGCCTTAGGTTTCTCACTAAGAAAACAGTAAGAGCTGCTATTATTGAATTTTTCCTGTATGCCAGGCACTGGGCTAAACTCTTGGGAAGAACGGACGCCGTCGAATTGCCCATCCACAAGGTCAAACCATGTTTTCATTGTTGCTGCTGTTTTCAGTTGATCTAGGTACCCTCTGGGGAATAAAGGTGGGTGGGAAT